>NC_134720.1:20846515-21149545 GCF_049634645.1 Pelodiscus sinensis | reverse complement strand
TTATAGGATGACAGCATATCTCTGAAAACATCTCCAGAATTCAGGACTATAAAGATAATATAAGCTTATTGATTACACTGGAAACTAGTGCAAAAATATGACCATGGGTGTTGGATCTTGGGAATTGGGTTCCTAGAAAACAACTAAGTCTTATCCACATTAAGGATCAAAACCAGTTTTGCTAATGCATTTTATCTCCAGTGTTGACAGAGCATAGTGTAATGCAGTCATGCTTATTCCTTAATCCTTGGCTGCCTATACCACAAATGCTTGCCATTGTACCTATACTAGAAGAGTGCAGTAATGGAGATCCAGCATAAGCCAACAGAATTTCTTTTGCAGACATTGCTAAACCACCTTTCCCAGTACTGCATTAGCTTCAATAGCATAGCTATGTCAGCAATCTATATGTACCTATGTCAGCTAGGTAAAATGACTTTTTTAAACACAATCCTAGCCAACATAGTTATGCCAGCAAAACTTTACAGGATACACTAAGGAACTGTAAGATTTCACAAACTAATCGGGTTTAAATCTGATCAGAACCTAGATAGATAACCTCTAAAAAAGTTACAATTATTGTTTCAGTCAGGATATGAAAATGGTAAGTTTTAGAAATACTTGAGTTTAGATCAGGCCTTTGCAAAATGTCCTCTGTGGGTCGGATCCAGTCTACCAAACCACTAGATCCGGCCCGTGGACGCAGGGAGCCTCAGGAAGACTCCCCAGCATACCCCGCTCCACAAGCCGCTCAGAAAAGTGGCTGCTTGGTCATTTGTGTTTCACACAATGCGAGCAGGGGGGAGGGAGAGTGGTGCGTTACATGCTACTCCTGCCCTCAGCACAAATGGAACTGCCTGTTTGAAGGGCAGGCAGTGTGTGAAGCACCATTCTCTCCTACCCTCCAGCTCTTACTCCCAGAGCACATGGCCCCTGCAGCCTGTGTGGGGACAGGGAAGGCTCCTGCCTGAGAAATGAGCTGGGCTGCTGGCTGGGAATCCCACAGGTAAGTCTCCAAGCCAGAGTCTGCCTCTCTTACCCCAGCCTCTGTCTCCCCCCAGCCTTCAGCCCTCCCCTCCGATCACCCCTACTCCACATTAACCAAACCCTCTGCCCCCCTCCTGAGCCCATACTCCCCTTCCAGACCCTGTACCTCAATCCCATGCCCCAAATCACAATCCCCTCCTGCCCTAGGTCACAACCAAAATCCCTGCACCCTAGTCCCATTCTCCAGATCACAACTGTCTCCTTCACCCAAACTCCTTCCGAGATCTCATCGGCCCTTTTGCATTCAAATCCCTTACCCCAAGGGTGGGCAAGACCGCCTCCATGGTTGATCTGGTCTGCCAGCCAGTTGATCTGACTGTGGCTGCCCTGCCACTCCCCCGCCCTTCAGACCTGGGGATGGGAAAGTGTGCAAAGACTCCTCTCTCTGCTGGGGGCATGTGGTGCTTAGAGTGAAAACAGTTAGCGTTTCTCTCTAGGTCCTTGGGGTTGGGGGGCAAAGACTTCACATGCTCTCTCTGTTCTCAGGCCAATTGATGTCTGTGGGCGGGGGAGTATGGGAAGTCTCCTGGCTCTGTCCCTTCTGCCCAATGTCCGGCCCCTTCTGGAACAGCCCATGACCACTTCAGAAATTTGTGACGTGGCTCCCCTTCAAAAATTATTGCCCACCCCTGGCCTAGACTGTGCTGGAAAAATCTTGCTGATATAGCTCTCAAAAGCCCTTGTGCAGATAAACTGACAAAAACATGCTTTTACCAATATTGTTTATTTAAAAACTGCCACCCTTTACATCTCCAGTGACCTAAGTGCTGGGCAGATGGACGACAGCAGCTGTTGGCTGGAGGCCCAGCTTTGAAAGCAGCATCACCAGCAGCAGTGTAGAAGGAAGGGTGGCAATATTTCACCATGCCATCCTTACTTCTCGATTGCTGCTGATGGTGGCTCTGACTTCAGTACTTGGCTCCCAGCTAGCAGCTGTCACTTGCCAGTTGCTCAGCTCTGAAGACTGCATCACCACCAGAAGTATGGGTGGCCAATAATGTAGGCAAGGAAAGGCACAGCCATTCCAAAACTGCCTATGTGTCTGGCTGCAAGGAAGGGCTGGGGGCCAGCGCAGCATTCTGGTTTCTCTGGCTGCTGGGAAGGGCTGTGGCTGTGGCATAGCAGCCTGGCTTCCCCAGCCCTCCAGGTGGTCAGGAAGCATCAGGTTGGGGGGTGGGCAGGGCCTGGTTCTCCAGGGCAGGGCCTCAGGCAGAAGGGGTGGGGCAAGGCTTCCCTTACCCAGCTGGGCCTTCATCCACTGCCTATGTCCAGAAACAGTGCAGAACTAAGAGCAGCAGTACCACAAATCCCCTTACAATAACTTCATAAGCCTCCACAACTCCTTTTTGGGTCAGGACCCTTACAATTACAACACTGTGAAATTTAAGGTTTTAATTTATGATTTTTAAAGACCTATGATGGTGAAATTGACCAAAATGGACTGGCTCTACCTCTGAGTTGAAGAGAATTTCCACATTGTGACTGGTGAGGTACAAACTATACACCATATCACAAACAACTGCCCCGTTCATGCTTACAGGGATGGCAAAAAGGAGATCCCCTTAGGTGTCCAAGAAGTATTAGAATGACTTTCTTACTATAGTGATTCAGTTATAATCTCAACTTTTCAAATGCCATATGAAAGAAGACCATAGCTTTAACATAAATTTAAGGATAAGACTAAACAAATGCAATGCCGACTGGTTCTTTTTACTTTTACTTTTCTAATGGATAGCTGAATTAAGTACAATTTTATGCCTTAATGTTGCTAAGGTTTCTCATGTTAATCATGAATGCATTTTGTATTAGGATTCTGCTTCCAGAGTGATTGAACTATCCTTTTTGCTCCTTTGTCTTTTTCCACTGTATTATGCATTAATAAATGAACATAATTCACATAAGTATAATTTCTCCTTTGTTTTACCTGTGGCATATTAAAAACCACTGGATTTTCCCTTTCCTAATTAAGTATCTCAGTTCACTCAATGTCTAAATTCTTTTTCCACCTTTGGAATATTCAGTAAATGTTTAACCCACCTGAATATCCGCATTCAAAGAATCTATTCTTTAAAATGAAAGTGTTTATTACCTTATCCTTTCTTGTTGATGTAGGATTCTGATTACAAATTCTAGAGAATACAAAGATGCTCCAATCTGGCATTCAGAATTACTCTCTTAATGGGGCTTTGTTAGCTTTAATCCTACATATATTAAAAACTGCTCATCTGTTAAACAGTAGAAAAGCTTTGACTTCCAAACTATTTCTTACAACTTTCTCTCAAGGGTTTGTATAATCTAATTGTCCAACATGGTAAAAATGTCTGTTTAACACTTGTATTCTAATTCTGCTTCCATTCATGAGTATGTAAGTTTTGACTTAGTTGTATTCCTGCATTATACATGCTTTTCCTTCACTCTTTAAAGGAACTGTATTTGATAAAATAGAAGTGTTGTGCCTTCAGAGAGAGGACTTGGGATCCTGGAAATAATAGTCGACTGAACGCATGCTGAATGGTGCACTGTGTTGAATGGTGCTTGCTTAATGAACAGCACTTCAGTGTTAGATTTTCTCTCTTTGTCAGTGTAAGGCTTCAGGCCTTATTTACTGAACATAATTTAAAAATTTATCTGAATTTCCTTATGAGGCTTTTCTATGGTTATCTTCATCAAGATCTCATGAGAAACAGTCAAATGACAGAGTGCCATTTAATTACATCAGGTAGTGGCAGATAGTTAAATGGCAAGAAGTTTTTAAAGTGCTTAAATACAGATTATAGATATCTAAATGATAAAGTGGGTAAACTAGAGTGTCTTGTATTGAATTAGGATATTGATATAATAGGCATCATAGAAAATTGGAGGAAGGAGGATAATCAATGGGACACAGTAATATCAGGGTACATAATATATTGTAAGGACAGAACAGGTTGTGCTGGTGGGGGAGTGGCAGTAGATGTGAAAAAAAAACCCCATAGAATCAAATGAAGTAAAAATCTTAAATGAACCAAACTGTTCCATAGACTCTCTATGGATAGTAATTCCATGCTTTAATAATATGAATGTAGTAGTAGTAGAGAGATATTATCAACAATTTGATCAGGATAGTGCTAGGGACTAGTGTTCCCTCTGAGCTGCCCGGCAGCACAGCTCAATGGGCTCAGGGCTCCTTGCATGGAGCAGACTGACTTGGCGGGGCTCAGGGCTGATTAATCACCTGTGAAGTGCTGCCACACAGCTTAGAGGGAAAACTGAGAGGGACTATGAAATGCTAAGAGACATTTGAGAGACTCAAAATAAAAACCTCAATAATAATGGGAGATTTCTATTATCCCTGTATTGACTGGGTACACATCACCTCAGGATGGGATGCAGAGATAAAGTTTCTTTAACTTTAAATGACTGCTTCTTGGAGCAACTGGTTCTGAAACCCACAAGAGAGAAGGTACTCTTTGATTTAGTCCCAAGTGGAGCGTAGGATCTGGTCTAAGAGGAGACTGTAGCTGGACCACTAAAGGTCAAATGATAAAGCAATGGAAAGGTCATCGCAGAGAATCTGAAATGCCTTCCAAAATCTGAGGGGGACAAAGTGTGGAGTATGCTTCCAGAAGTCTTAAAAGTGCAACACTCTAATGTGGAAATTACAAAACCTGAACCACTAAAAAATGAAACCAATTTTCTTCTGATGGCAGCTGTCTCCTTTGCCACTCACATAGAAGACCAAGAGGATTGTGGGTGAAAAGGAGAAACTCTAGCCCTGTTCTATTTCATTTGAAGTGCTCCAATTCAAGTTCCTGTGCTAAGAGCTGTGGCAGTATTGCATGAGGAGAAAAGTCATCACAACCATAAACCATTTAGGACACAGTTTAAAACCCAATAACTTAAAACTCAGAAGTAGCCTAGTGTCTCTTGTGCTTTTGTATGCTTCCTCTGTGATACAGGGTTCACCAAAAGGTGGCTCCATTTTATACTAGCTTCACTGTTTTTGTTTCCAAAATGTAGTACTCTCCACAGTAGTCCATTCTTGACATGACAAAGGCATGGGTGATAACAAGCTCTGATGGAGACTGAGGGTATGTCTAAACTACATACCTCTGTCTAAAGAGGGATGTAAATTAGGCAAATTGAAAGCGCAAATGAAACAGATTTAAATATCCCACACTTCATTTACATAATCACGTCACAGCAGTCTTTCAAAAAAGGGTATTTCGAAAGTGAAACTGCATTTTTTTGAGGTGTATGGGATCTTTCAGGGGGAAAAAACCGTGTCTAGACTGCAGTTTCACTTTTGAAATTCCCTTTTTCGAAAGACCGCTGTGATGCAATTATGCAAATGAAGCACAGGATATTTAATATTTAATCCACTTAATTTGCACTTTCGATTTGCCCAATTTACATCTCTCTTTCGACGAGAGATATAGTTTAGACATACCCTCAGATGGCTATCAAACAACCTGATAAATACAATGTGACCTTTATCATTAGTTCGTTCAATAGCCTCGTACATTTTGAGTGAGTGAGATGACAATTCCTGTAGTATCTCATGTGAGAACTCTCTGTTCTGAAGAACAGTTACTCATAACCACCCTTTGTGACCTCCCAGATAAAAATGAATGGAGCCATTCAGGCCTCTTTATGCACCTTAGCTAGTATGTAGTCAGCAGTCTAAGTCAGATCTAATAAATTGAACAAATGTCTGGGACAGACCTCTTGCTGAGAGAACATCAACACAATCAATACTGTTAGTCCCAAACTAAGGTCTAAACTTGCTTAATTTAGAATCTAGGAAATTTGAAGGCTTAAACTGAGCACAGAACCTCAGGTGGCAGAGGAGCGCTGGGGGAAGAGCATGGAGCCGCTGGGCAGTAGTGGAGCCCCCAGGTGGTAGCAGAGCTGCTGGGGAAAGCAGAGCCCCCGGTCACCAATGATATCATAAAGCCATGGGCAGCAGCGAAGCCACAGGGGGAAAAGTGGAGCCCTCCTCATGGGGAGACCTAGCCTTGGGTATCATTGGAGCTTTTGGGGCTGAAGTAGAGCCCTGGGGTGGCCAGGGGGAAAGCAGACCTCCCACCCCACCCATGACCTCCCCTGGTCCAGCAAATTCCCTAGTTCGGAACTAATCAGGTCTTCAGTGCCGGACCAGGGAGGTACAAGCTGTACATGTTTATATTTTGAATAACTGATCATTTTTAGTTAGAGTTGAAGGGCTGGGAAGATGAAAGGAAAGGGGGTGCAGAGAGAAGGTAGTTGTAAGAGGAGAGTAAAAAAAATATATAGATGATTATGGAACAAAGGAAATGAAAAGATGAGAAGTATGGGGGCAATGCACTGCATGGCTCAAGGCAGAAAGTCACCTAGCACCAAGCAATGAGGAAAAGTCAGTGGGGAAAAAATTAAGATGACATCAGAAGCTGATGAGTTTTAAATTGACTAAAATGGCAAGCAAGACTAGGAAATGCCAAGAGAGCCTGGCCTTTTTCCCTCTGTTTATTATTTGGGCTAGGTCTCCATGTACAGTAATTATTTGATGGTACCAATATAATGTGTATTGAAAATACATTAATTACTGAATATAATCCTTTTTATTTTTAACTTTTATAATATCCATCCACCCTATAAAATATGGTACTAATATGATCAGAAGGATAAGACTTAAAAGTTAGTATTTAAATTGACATAATTAGGCTTCAAAGTTAGATCCCCCTGTGACTACTAGTGTCAGTTCAACCCCCATTTTACAGAAATTGTTTCAGACAGTTGTATTCTCATTGAAAAGGTAATCTTTGTGACCAATGAGTTGAAAATGTAATCTGTTTCAAATGAAAGCTTAAATTCTGTGTTAACTGACAGACACAAGAGAAAAGGTGGAATGGCATTCTTGCTTATTCTAAATCTGTAACTGGCTCTAAAACAAAAAGGCTGTGTCTATACTGGGCCACTTATTCCGGAAAAGCGGCTGCTTTTCCGGAATAACTTGCCAGCTGTCTACACTGGCCGCTTGCTTTTCCGGAAAAGCAATGACGATCTACTGTAAAATTGTCAGTGTTTTTCCGGAAAAACTATGCTGCTCCCATTCGGGCAAAAGTCCTTTTCTGGAAAAACTATTCCGGAAAAGGGCCAGTGTAGACAGCACAGTAGTCTTTTCCTCAAAAAAGCCCTGATCGCGAAAATGACGATCGGGGCTTTTTTTCCGGAAAAGCGCATCTACATTGGCCACGGACGCTTTTCTGGAAAAAGTGCTTTTCCGGAAAAGCATCCTGCTAATGTAGACGCGCTTTTTCCGGAAATACTTATAACAGAAAACTGTTCCGTTTTAGGCATTTCCGGAAAAGGGTGTCAGTGTAGACGTAGCCCATCTGTTAAAAAGCCCTCCCTTGTTCTTAATATATTTTCCCATCTCTGCACGAGATGAAAATATAAAACATGATTAGTTCCCAGCAGGGTCAAGTTACATTGAATTATGAAACTAATAATTGTTTAACTGTTATTTTTAAAGTGTCAGTTTAAATGTTGTAATAACATCTTGTGATCAATATCTTGATTAAGTATTATTAGTAGTTAAAAAAAGAGAAAAATTCAACCACAAATTGAGCTTGATGTAGCAGTCTCACTAGGTTAAATCCATTATGTTTATTCAGCAGCTCAAATTAGATGACATAATAGCTTCTTCTGATCTTAAAATGCATTAATCTGTAAAATAGACTATAGTGTAAAAAATTTAAAAAGGGCATTTTTAAAGATTTGTGTGCTCTTAAGGATAGAATATTTTTTGAAAGTATTTTTTTTCTGCAATAGGTGGTATTTCCCATGACCCTTTTCTGTTCCTAATAAAAACATGTCATCTTTGGTAGGTAACACTTGATTTTCAGAGCAAGCCTAGCTTCTGTTGGCTGCAAATGGAGTTATGGTTCCTCAGACCCTCCAAAGTTCAATCTCTAACTATTTTATCTAATTACTTTCCACTCATCCCAGTATTTCAGCATGATTTTGGTATTCTGCCTTTTCAAGTTATCTGCCCCAACTGACTTCTCAGACCCACCATCACCTTCTGAATGATTCAGGAGCTTTTATACTGACGTTAGGATTCACCAGTGTACTTAGGCATCTATCTTCCATTAAAATAATTGGGAAATTGATGGTAGGTAACTAAATACCTCAGTGAATCCCACCTTAGATTACTTAGGGGGCATCACAGAAACACACATAGTTCTGACAACTTTTCTACAGTCTTACCATAAATTCAGAGATGAATCATAAATTGAAGTTGGGGGAGTGTCAGACTGAACAAATCCTTGAATTTGACTATTCAATTGTAGAACTCTGGGAGTGACTTCTTAAAATAATGTGTCTTATACAGTTGTTTCCAGCTGGAAAATAAGAGATGCTTAGCTAAGAGAATAATTTTCATTCAGTTCTATTTGTTTGTTTCTAGTAGTTACTATACTTCTATCAGGCAACTAGCAGTGCCCATCAACTTAAATCATGCCTGTTGAAAGACAGTGACATTTCTCCATAATTTTCTCATCCTTTCACATAGCAGACAAACATCATCAAGATGTCTGTATGTGTCAAAACGGACCAGGCAATCATCCAGGAGAGGCTTTTAAAGGAACAGCAACTTTTAGACATTATTGTAATGAAAATGTATGTAAGAGTTTAATCTTTAAACTACAGGGTTTTATGGTTTTGTTTGCTTTTTATTTGTACATGTGGAAGATGACCTGCCAAACTAGATTTCCAGCTTGTGGCAATATTAAGCATATATTCCAAAGCTGAAATTAATGTCATGGAAGATAGAGACATGGAGAGAATTAAGATAATTCAGCAAATGTGTATATTGAGTACAATGATAGAGGCATTGGGCCCTGACCTTACAATGAAATGCTTTTAGGTGGGCCCCAATGTATACATGGATTCCCACCCCTGCAGTTAATGAGACTGCAAGGTTTCAGTGGTCTATCTGTGCACCTCCTATTGCAGTATTGAAATAATAAATAAGGCCTTCAGAGCAATGACTATAGTTGTCTCTATGGTTTCACCCACATGGGGTGTGTCTAGACTACAGGTTTTTTTCGAAAAAAAGTAGTCTTTTTTCGAAAAAACTTCACCTGCGTCAAGACTGCTTCTGCATTCTTTCGAAATTAAATTGAAGGAATGTGACAGTTTTTTCAACTGCGGAAAACCTCTTTGGGAAAAAAGGCTTTATTGACTGCACACAGGGCTCTTTCGAAAGAGAGCATCCAGACTGCCTGGGTACTCTTTTGAAAAATCGGCTTGCTTTTTTGAAAGAAGTGGTTGCAATGTAGACGCTCTCTTTCGAGAGAGGCTTTTTCAAAAGATTCTTTCGTAAAGGCCTCTTTCGAAAGAGACTTGTAGTTTAGACGTACCCTTAAAGTCCTATTCAGCCCTTGGGGTCAGCATACATGCTGTTTGTACAGTACTTTGTGCAATGTTGTTCTGATCCTGTCTGTGGTCAATGAGTCCTAACAAGCTGTAAATAAAAATAGTATTTCTAGGTTGTTCTTTACTGACATTAAGATTGGACCTGCTGGTCAAAGCATCAAACAAGTTGTTAAAACCAGAGGATAATAGGCTTATTTCTGTAAATAAGAAAGCTGAGCAGGTATTCGAAGTTTAGTATTTGCACAGAGCTCAGCGATGAAATCCGAATTTTGCAAATGTATACATACAAGTAATTTTATTGAGTAGTCAGGTCTATATAAATTGATAGAACTGTTTATGTGGATAAAAGTACTGACATTACAGGAGTCTGCAGACGTTAGAGAGTAGAATGTGAACTCAGGATATGAGACTGGCTTAAGTCAAGTCAAACAGATTATGATGATGGGAACACTTCAGAAGACAATCATATGATAGGATGCCAAATATAATAATGCCAATACAACCAACATCAGTTTGACCCTGAGCTGACCACTAGCAGGATTGAAGGATTTTGTATGCAGGGACATGACCAGGTTGGTTTCAGTGATCGAACAAGTAATAGACAATTGTAAGAATGAACGGTGACAATGTATTGCTTCTTGCATTGCAGAAATGTTCTGGGATGAAAAAGCAGAGGGAAAAAGCAAGTGTTTTAATGTGTTAAACAAAAAGATTTGTTTCAGTCACTTGTGGTACTTTTTGCTCTGCTTTCAAGAAATATTAAGGCTTCCTGCTCTGAGATTGTTGCAAGTTTTTGAAGCAGCCTGGAACCAAAAGAACATTCCAACTCTTATAATTTGCATATACAGGCTTCACTATTTAGATTTTTATACTGTATATTGTAATGCTATGATTGCTTAAATGTAATACAAACAAATGGTAAACATCTGCATGAATAGACACTTTTTAAATCTTTACAAGTAAGTGTGCACTTTAAAAAGCTGAAGTGTATGACAGTGTGCTACTCATTCTGTGATTATGGTATGTTAGTTTTTTGTAAACAATTTTATTGCAGTTAAGTGTATATCTTCATCAGTTGTAGTTACTGTAGAGCATATATCTTGAGCATCTTTTTTGGAATTCTAACAAAGTACTTGAAGTGAGTTTGTTCTGAGTTTGATTGCTCATGTCTGGCACAGTCTCAAGTTTCCTCTGAATGGTAACAAAGACTGTAGAGTGTTGTTGGTACTGCTGAGAGAGGCATGCTTCCTTAGTCCAGGTAAGAGAGATCGTTTTGCTTCTGTCTGCTGTAAGTATTTTGCAGAAAGTATTTGGCATTTTGAAACCGCTGCTGTTGTAAATTAATAAGCAGTTCCTAACATTAAATTTAACATTTCTGAAAGTTACAAGCAGGAAAACTACAGTGTGTTGGGGGGAGGGGTACAGAATTATCCTACTTTGTCATTTGCATGTTGTCTAAATAAATAGATTAAATTTGGGAATTATTTAACCTCTTCTTTCTTTAGTTCAGTTGTCAGAAGTAGTATTGGCTAATTAAAACATTGAATGCAGAATAATGTGGCGTATGCCATTAAAGCTAGCCAAAATGGTTATACCTATTTTAAAATAGTATAATGAACTTTGCCCTTTATGATAATACTTTTTCAGTTATTTCTTTGAAGAATGTACAAAGGAGAATCTTATATTTCTAAAGATCTATAAAAACTATCTTAAAAATAGATAAAGATCGAAGCTTTTTATTATGTGGTATTTCACTAATAATTTTTTTCTAGTACAATTCTCAGGAAATATTTGTGCTTTGAAAATGTCAGCTGTATTCTAATGAAGCCAGGGTATTGTTTGCTCATAAAGGGGCCAGTGCATTCCATTGCTTTATGGTTTATTATGAGGCACAGTGTGAGAGTGTGGGTGGCACCATTGGGGTCTGCTTGTAGGGGTAGTAACTACAATTATGCTACTTTTTTTTTGGATTGGCAAGAAAATATAATAAATGAGATCTTTTCTAGATCTGAACAATATAGTCAAAGGCTTTGCTATTGTACGTTTTCATGAAATGGAGTAGTTATACTTGAGATACCCAGAATGAGTG
Source organism: Pelodiscus sinensis (assembly GCF_049634645.1). NCBI lineage: Eukaryota > Metazoa > Chordata > Testudines > Trionychidae > Pelodiscus > Pelodiscus sinensis. The sequence goes on along the minus strand of NC_134720.1, from coordinate 21,138,009 downwards.
TATATACTTAAGTAGCCTGAAGTATGAGCCGTACTCTGGGTTTTTTTCCCCAATACATATGTTCCCAAGAACAGTATTATGTAACTGTTCTAATTTAGAGAGGAATCTGTCTAATACTTTAGCGTTGTCAAATAAAAAAGTTGTAATGTGATCAGAAATATGACAAGAATAATGAGTAAAATACATGGAAGTAATCAGCAAGATTTGATTTTAAAGAAGTCCCAACAGACTTTGAGCTGGTAAACTCCTATTGAGGATTTGATTCAGAAAAAAAGAAACAGCTGTCTCTCATATTACAATTGAGGCTGTTTCATTCAAAGTTCACAGTAGCTGGTGAGGGCGAGGAGGTAATAAATCTGGCTTAACCAGCTCATGTTTAAAGAAAACTTGTGGGAATTAAATTATTTTATTTGATGCTTTGCATTTTTAATTTCATTGTAATACTTTGGAAACTGATTTTTCTTTTTGTTTTTTGTTTTAAATATCTGAGGGGTGTGTTCTGAGAATATCTGCAAAAGTGGGTTTTTAATTCAGCTAAATCAAGTACATTGAACTGACTTGGTAGAAATATTTTTGATTGAAATTCATTTTGTGCCCACAAATGACTGAGTACTTGAGAAACTATCTACATGAGTTAAAGCCAGTTAAAATATAGAGGTTATCTTAAGTTCAGTAGAAAAGCTTAAAATGAAATTCACATATAAAGATTGACCTATTTTAGGGGTTAATTGTTCTGTTTTCTTCTTAAATAAAGTATAGTGATTGACCTAAGGGGCCTAAATGGGCGTAATATCTACAGCAATTAATGTATTTTGTCTATGAAGAGAGAGTCAATTAGCTGATAGCTATCAGTTAATAGGGTGGGAAGTAGAAAGTGGTGGTTTTCAGCTGATTTATTTAAATGTTGATGGAAGTGATGTTTGATTCTTATTTTAAATATAATATCATATCAACACTTGTAACATCATTTTGAATAAATCAAAGAATTGTATCCTGGATGGTCAAATGTAGTTTTCTCTTGCCGTGTTGTTCCTTTGTTCGATTACCTTACATAATTTTAAAATTTATTTCTAGTAAAATAGAGAAAACTTAGACCCTAATCCTGCAACTGGATTCATATAGGAGAGCTCCTACATGCAGCTCAATTGAAGTATTAGGCCTTCACATCAGACGTGTAATTTGTAATGCTTCACAATTTTTTCATCATAACCTTAGGTTGTTGAAATAATGCTTAGCCTTATTATGCTGCACAGTAAACTTGTTAGTGAGATCCATTTGCAGGATCAGAACTGAGAGAGTAAGGGTCTGTTCCCAAAGATCCAGTTGAAGGATTGGCACCAGAGGCTTCAGTTCTTCATGCTTTTCTACATGTGTGAGATCTTGTGTTGAGCCAAAAAGTTATTTGAACTCTGTTCAGGCATAGGCATCTGGCCACGTAAATCAACTTTGAGAATTGGGGTTGCAACTGTAAGTTTGTTAGAAAAAGGGACTACGTATTCTTATTATATGTGAATGTATTACATCTAGCAAAATGTAGATGCTACTGTAATATAAGGGACGGCTGTATTAACCTATTACAATTCTACCTGGTGGGGACAGACAACTCCTCTTTTTAAAAGCAAAATATTTACCATTTTCTTTTCTGTCCTCCAGCATATTGTCTTCTAGACCAAGAAATGTGAATGAAGTAAAAAAGATTTTTCTGTTTTGTTTTTTCTTCCCCAAATCGTGTTTCTAACTTTCAAATACTGGAAGGTATATTTTTGTTTCTTGAGGCTATGACATTTTATTTGTATTTTATTTTTCTAATACAAGTATCAAATGAAACAATACACTTAAGAACATCTCATACATCAAACTGTAGTATTTTTTTAGTGTTGTAGCAAATTTTCTATCGCTCCTTTTAAAATGTTTTAATTTTATAGGAACCAAAACATGAAGAAACATCACATACCCTTTTTGCAGAATATTTTACTAGACAGCAAATATTTCACAACTTTTAGGCTAGTTTTAATTCTGCCAATTAACAGCTCTCTCGGCTACAATTTTTACTCTTTAAAATTATTTAATTATTAATTCAGTATAAAACATGATGGCCAGAAATTTCCCAAGTTGAATATTCATCCCTGGATTTCAAATGCTGTTAAATCTAAATCCAAATTATCTGCATTTTTGTAATGTTTCTTTACTGTTAAATGCAAGGGCTTGCTTTCTTGTTGAAATGTATTCAGTGTTGTGACCCCAACTGGGTGATGTATGCTTCCTTTCAGACATGGTTTGCTTCAAACAAGCGATGACAGAATCTATATATTCCCAAATTGTCATTATTTCTGACTATTATTTTAACTAAGTTTCAGACCTGACAGAATTTAAATAGAAAAATAATTGAAACATCTTTCTTATAAAACAATGTAACATTATAGCAGTCAGTGTTGCATATTAGGATACAATGTACAAACTAAGTATGTAAAATAAGCGTTTTGGAACGATTGACTCAAAAATTTGCTGAATTTTTGGTGTGTAACAGAGCAACTTTGTAATTATTAGTGAAGTTATAATAAGTAAAACTTAAAACTAAATATAAATAATGTAAATTTAATTTCTGGTAATTTATGTAGATAAAAAGAAGCACCTCTTTCTCCTTCAGATGTCAATTTGTTTAATACTGCTTGTTTACTTATAAATACAAAATTATTGTATTGGTTGGTTTCCCTGATGCACAATAATAATGCTAACTGATATTGATTGAAAAAATAATTTGTCTGCGATTCCTTTGTCAGGAGAACAATAGCATTTTAATGCACTTATTCACTGACAGACCCTTATTTTGAATTTGTACCAGACACAAACAGTACTTTGTGCATTGCTTTTATATACAGTATGATTATAGACACAGGCTTGATTACTGGACAGGTTTTTAATGGAAAATAGTACCTTCAAACAAAGTATATGATAGTTTACTTTTTGAAACTATTAAGTCACTTGGATTATCTTTGAAGCACTTGCCTTAAGTTCCTAAAATAAGAATAACCATTTAAAAAGGTTAATTGGGTGCTAGTAGTGCCCAGTGCTGTTTACACAAAATGTAAACAATGGGAATATGTGATGTGGTTTAGGCATACAAGAGTAATCTTATTGCTTTATTATTTGTATTACCATATTGCCTAAATTCTCTTGCTATGGATCCAAAACACAGTGTGCTTGGTGCTGTACAAACAGAACAAAAATGTGTTCCTACCCCAAAATAACTTACTAGCAGAGTATAAGGCAAGACACAGAATATGGTTACAGAAGAAGGGAGTGCAGAGAGACAATAATGATCAGCATAATAGGCAGTGCACCCATCAGTCTAACCTTTGTCAAGTTTATTAAAGTCATCATGGGGGGGAAAAGAGTTAAGAGGATTTCAGAAAGGTAATGAGGTGGCTTTGCAGATGTTCATGGAGTGCTTCTCCCTAGTGTGCAGGGGAGCTTGGGAGAAAACGTAAAACCAAACTAGTTATTTTGTATTAGCAGCTAGGAGAGATTCTGTGCCATAGGTTTTTACCACCTAGTACAGGCATTCAAAATAGTTCAGCTACCATGATTCATATTGCTGCTAATGATTATTACTAATCATGTTTATCATGGTATTTCTTAGGGACCTACTGAAAGTAGGGCCCCATTGTGCTAGGTGTTTTACAAACACAGAATAGTAGATAGTCCATGTCCTGAAGAACTTAGTTGATGATCCATGTGTGCAAAAGAGTATGTGTTGTGTCTTCACCAAAATTGAAAGGAGGATCTGGTAGGTTTAGAGTATTTGGATTTCGTTTTCCCTACAAAAAAGTGTGTTCTCAATTCAGGTTTGCTGACTTGAAGCAAGATCCCAGTAAAGACAAGAAAATTTAGTTTTCACATTGATGGAGATGCACCAAGTCCTTCAGACTTGATTGACTGAATATCTTGGGTGCCAGGGCATATAGAGATTAATACCAGAGGATATTGTGATTTTTCTGTACTTGGGGGAGCACTCTGTAACTCCCATATTCCTTATGCTTATATGATTGTGATCTTACATATACTGTAAAGCGTGCAGTGAGTGGGTTCCCTGGCTGCTGTGTAGCCTAGTGGCTAGGTCACTGAGTAAGCAGTTGAAAGGGTTAGAGGGAGGTGCTTGCCTCCCTGTTCTCTTATGTTACTGGCCCAGAAACTCAAAATGCTCGCTATCCAAGTCCTTAAATTTGGGCATGGCCCCAGAAGTCCAGATTCCCCTTAATTGGGCCTTCTCAATAGATAGGTGGTAGGTAAAGAGAGTGCTTGGGGTAGCCCTCTATGGGAGACAGCAGAGGCAAGGGCAGGTAACTCTATGGGAGTCTATACACGCAGGGAACCGGCTTAAAAGCCATATTCCTGTGTGTACTGGCTCCCATCTGCGCCCCTCATCCTCAGCATTGTTTCCTCTCTATCAGAGGCAACAGCATGGGCAGGAGCAGAAAGGAGCCGATACACGCGGGGAGCCGTCCGACCCCTTGTGTGTAAATGTGTAACTGCTGAAAAATTCAGTGATTACATGTTTACCCAAAACCACATTTGCTAACATCCCTCCTCTCATATGCAATATGCAGTTATGAGATTGTGTTGTATGGCTGTTGTTAAAATATGCAGATATTGTCTCTCTAGAGACAAGAGAAAGGAGAGGAGCCAATGCCCAGTTGGATTGTCAAACAGCTATCAGTGGCTAGTATCATTATCTCATAGATACTAGCCCTCCCCCTCACCCCTCTTCTGTTCTAAATCTGATTTGTCAGTTTTACAATGTGTTCACATGGAGACTCTAATTGACTTTCTTTCCCCTTTTTTCCTCCCTCTCTCTTCTTCCTCCCCCCCCCCAATCCCTTAATTATTTTGCAACTGGACCTTTAATAACTCTATTCATCTGAAGAAATGGGTTGTGCCCACAAAACCTCATGATACCATCTACGTGTTTTGTTAGTCTTTAAGGTGCTGCAAGACTATTTGTTGTTTGTTTTTTCCAGTTACAGACTAACTTGGCTAGCTCTTGAAGCTATTTGGTGATAGTTTGTAGTGGGATCTACCACTAGGTGCATTGTTAGCAGAGCCATCATCCTAGCTTCTCCCTCTTTCTCCCTTTTTTTCTGTTATAAATTCTGGGTCCCTCCCCCTTTTCTCATCTGAAGAAGTGGCTTTTGCCATGAAAGTTATATATATTTTGACTAAGGACTACTCATTTTTTATACTAGTGACAGCATTAGCCCACTATAAGTATATAGAAATGTAATCCATATGTGGATCTAATTTTGTAGGCACACCCATGATTTTAACTTTTTATATTAAAGTATGTGGCAGCCAGTGGTTTCCTCTTTTTTTTGTGAGATGGGGGGATATTATTTCAGGAAGCATGTAAATTAAAATGTAACAATTAAGGTAGGTAAAAATCTGGAGCCTGGTGAGTTGACAGTACTTCTTTAAAAACCTTGACCTTTTATGAGGATATGTTTGCAAAGTATAAGAAAGAGAAGAAACTCGCATTTCAAATTTGATAAGAAAAAGTTAACAAAAGCAATACTCATAACTTACTTTTAAGGGAATAATTTATAATTCTCTCTTTTTTTATATGTAATTTTTCTTTAGGTAACATTTCAATAATTGCATTACCAGTTTCCAGCACCAATTCACCAGCCAAGATTTTGCCAAAAACCTTAGGACCAATAAACGTGAATGTTGGACCCCAAATGGTAAGTACTCAAAACTCTGGGCAACATTGCATTGTATAACTATGTGACCTATTGTCTGTTTGAGCACATACAAAGTTTAAAAGTGAAGATACAAACTACCACTGCAGCTTTCTTTTCCAGCCATAAATGCTATTAAATAGATATAAGTGCTTCTCCTTGTATCCACAGGTAATGAAGTAGAAATAGTGTTCTTGGCACTTTAACACCATTCCCATATGCTCTGTATGGGCATATTTATATTTCTAGAATGAGTGGAGGCTGCTCATGCAAAAATATTCAGCTACTTCTATTACAGGGTAGTTATCCTTTAATTAAAATCATATTGAAACATTTCCCCCCGGCAGAACATTGCCTCTGCTGTTCAATATTTTGCATGTTATGTTCCCTCCTTACAAAAGGCAAGAGTGTGCTTGGAATTCTGCTATGTGCCTACAATTTCAACTTGTTATATCTATAAAAGCGAAAAAATGGTCTGCTACTTGCTATGCTAGTTAAGCAGTGTATGGCACTAGTTCAAGAGATTATATTTTGAGAACTATTTTAGGCAACAGGCCAATTTCTTAATGGATAGCACAGTAGTAGTCTTGCATATATAGACTAGACATTGTAGTAAACTATTGCTTAGAATACATGGCCCATGTACAAGAGCCATCCAAGGCATTGTACAGGAATGTGTTGTAATGATTGTTGTTCGAGGAGCATCCCCATGAGTGCTCTACCTTATGTGCATCAGCGCCTCTGCGCACACCAGTCAGAGATGGTTAGTAGCAGTGGCCCCCGGCTGGCCATGCACGCTGGGCTATGGCGCAAGATGCCTAGTGTGTGTGTAATGCCATGTGTGGCCACCTGGCTCCTCAGTTCTTCTCTGACCACCACCAGCTTTGGTTGCAGATCAGCAGTTGCCCTCGCATTCAACCTTCTCCATCCTTTCAGCTTCTCAGCTAGCCTTAACTTTACCTAATAACCAACTAACGGACGCTATTCACTTGAGGGGAGGAAAAAAACCCCCACAAGGATCTCTGTCAGGCAGTGTTCCCACCGCCTCCCATGGCTCCGCTTTAATAGCTGTTACTATTGTTCAAAATATTACTCAGGTCATGCCCAGCTCCTTTAAAAAGTGTCTGGGCTGTGGCCTTTCTATAGCTGTAGCAAACGGGCACTCTTTGTGTGTTGGCTGTCTGGGACAAGACCATAATACAGAGTGCTGTCAGGACTGCAAGAAACTAAGCGCACAAAGAGAGCCAGGCAGCTACAACTATGTGTGTTGCAGATGGAGACATTACTGAAGCCTCCTTCAGATGCTCCCCTAACCTCTCCACAGGCATAGCCCACCAGGGGCAGAGGTGAGAGGGCTATTCCAGGTAAAAGCCCGAGCACCAAACTGAAGTCTCCCTCAGTGTGGAAGAGGTCTCAGACTTCCTCCAGGTCTACATCCCCGGCAAGGAAAGTGACAAATTCAGCACTTGACACTGCTGCCCCTACACCATCCAAGGGGGACAGTTACAAGTTCAGGTTCTGGCTCCCATAAAAGCTGCAACCACAAACAGGGACCGTGTCCCTCCTCACGCAGCTAGGCCAATGTATAAAGTCACCACTTCGGCACCAGCTAAAACGTTGGCAGGAAAAAAAGTGGGACCCGACAACCCTGAGATCTACGGTGGCACTGTCAGCCCGCTGAACAGTTGGCACCAACCAACCACTCGAAAGCGCCCGGTATGCTCTCAGTGCCTTATGTACTCCCGCCACCAACCCCTCACAGTGCTATGCCACCAATGGGCCCGCCTCTTGTGTTTCTGCAGTTCACCACAGCAGCGGAGCGCTCTGTAGCCTCGGTTCCAGGAACCCCGTTTTTCTGCACCAATGGTACCCCAGCTGGTTCTAAGTCCTCATTTTCCTCTACTCCTGGGGCTTTATCACCATGATTCAGTGACTCTGAGGAGGAAGACTTAGCTCAACCTACTCTACCTAAGAAATCCTTACCAAAACCGGTACACCCCCAACAGTGCCAACAGCACTGGGGACCACCATTCATGCCACTACGTTCAGACAACAGCCTATTCTCCAAGTGGGCATCATTACCATACATCTGCCAAACCTAAACCACCTAGGTCACACTGGCTGGACAGGTCTGAATTCTCTGAATGCAAAGACGACATGGAGACCGCAGGGATGGAACAGCCCTCACCTATACATTCTTCTCCATCCTTGTCGGCAGATACATTTACATCTCCATTAACTACAGGTGCGGGGGGTGATTTTAAGTCCTTTCAGGATCTTTTTAAGAGGATAAGTGACAAACTGGAAATATCCCTCTCCGATCCTCCGGATACACAGGATAAGTTAACAAACATCCTTCATGACTCAGTGCAAACCAGACTCTCTATACCCATGAATGAGGCACTGATAGACCCAGCTAAGTTTCTATGGAAAACTCCAGCAACAATCCCACCAACATCAAAGAGACTTGATTGAAAATATTATGTCGCCCCACAGGGTATGACATTTCTTTTCACCCACTCTCCTCTGAACTCGCTTATAGTAGAAGCTTCAAACTAAAGAGGTAAGCAGCAGGCCATGCAGTCAACCCTTTACGACAAAGAATGGAAGAGGCTTAATGCCATGGGCAAGAGAGCATATTCCTCTGCCAGTCTCCAACTATGCATCACCAATTACGTAGCGCTTCTTTCCAAATATACACATTATATCTTTGATCAACTGTTGACTTTTATTGATATTCAGACAACAAAAGAGAACAATACAAAGCTCTGATGAATAGAGGAAGCCATGTTAGTCTGATTTTGCTTAAAAAAAAAAAGGAAAATCTGTGTAGGTAGCACTTTAAAGACTAACAAGATGGTGTAACAGATGATGAGCTTTCGTGGACCAGACCCACTTCCTCAGATCATATTCTGGAAGAGAATTGCAATAGAATATGATCTGAGGAAGTGGGTCTGGCCCACGAAAGCTCATCACCTGTTAAACCATTTTGTTAGTCTTTAAAGTGCTATATAGTTTTTCCTTAGGTTTTGGCAAGCTCTGATGAAGGAGGGCTCCCTAATCTCTAGAATTGTGCTTCAGTCTGCCCTCAATTCTGCAGATACAGCCTCCAGATCTCTGGCATTCGCAGTGGTCTTGAGACATGCATCCTGGCTCCAACTCTCAGATTTTCCTAAAGAAGTCCAGACCACAGTTGAAGACCTTCTGTTTGAGACATCCCAAATCTTCACAGACACCATGAATATCTCTCTTCATTCCGTGTAAGATTCCCATGTCACTCTCCGAACGCTTGGCATCCAACCTCCTGCCAATAGGAGGAAGCAGAATGGACAATTTAACTACAGATACAAACCGATGCCTTTCAACCACACTAGGTAATATAATAACAAACAATGTTCAAGACAACCCAAACGTAGACCATCATCAGAACAGCCCATCACTCAACAGGCTCCAGCACATCAATCATTGTGAAGCCTTGGTCAAGGGTTGGACAGCCCCCATACAATCCAAGCCTTATATTATATTTGGCTCCAGACTAGCAGCATTCTGTCCTGCCTGGCAATCAATTACAACTGACAAACGGGTTCTTGAGATCATTAACATGGGCTACATAATTTCCTTTACCTCCAACTTCCCACCTACAACCACCATCCCCATCCCCCTTCCGGAACCCCTCTCATGAGATGGTGCTCATGCAAGAGGCACATAGTCTCCTGCAGTTGGGGGCCATAGAAGAGGTACCCTTTGAGCAGAGAGGAAAAGGGTTTTATCTTTACTATTTCCTCTCAAAAAAGAAAATTGTGCGGGGTTGGAGACCTATACTAGATCTCAGGACATTCACTCGGTATGTCCAATACCAGCAATTCAAAATAACTCTCACTACAGTCATACTCGCCCTCAAGAAAGGATATTGGCTGTCCACCCTCAACCTTCAGGATGCTTAGTTCCACATTGCAATATACCCCTCACACAGACAATTTCTCAGGTTCACAGTGGTGAACAAACATTTCCAATACAGAGTACTGCCCTTCGGCCTATCAGAGTATTCTCAGAGGTGTTAGTAGTGGTCTCTGCCCACCTCAGAACAAGGGGAATCACCATCTTTGCCTACTTCGATGACTGCCTCATAAAGGGGCAATCCCTTCATCATACACAACAGACACTGACATTTACCAGGGCTCTTTTCAACAGGCTCGGGCTATGCATGAACCCAGCAAAGTGTGTCTTGCACCCGACAGACGCTAGACTTCATGGGGCTCACCTGGACTGTGAAACAGCAATAGCTTTACTCCCACAGCCCAGAGTCACAGCAATCCAGGACCTAGAACCAAAGAGCTGGAAGAGACCTCAGAAGGTCATCAAGTCCAGCCCCCTGCTCTAGGCAGGACCAATCCCAACTAAATCAACCCAGCCAGGGCTTTGTCAAGCCGAGACTTAAACACCTCTAGGGATGGAGACTCCACTACTTCCCTAGGTAACCCATTCCAGTGCTTCACCACCCTCCTAGTGAAATAGTTTTTCCTAATATCCAACCTGGACCTCTCCCACCACAACTTGAGACCATTGCTCCTTGATCTGCCATCTGTCACTACAGTGTACAGCCTCTCTCCATCCTCTTTGGATCCCCCCTTCAGGAAGTTGAAGGCTGCTATCAAATCCCCCCCCCTCACTCTTTGGTTCTGCAGACTAAACAGACCCAACTCCCTCAGCTTCTCCTCATAGGTCATATGCTCCAGCCCCCTAATCATTTTGGTTGCCCTCTGCTGGACTCTCTCCAATGCATCCACATCCTTTTTGTAGTTTGGGAGGTGAGAGGCTCCTCAATGACATTTGCCAACTCCCTCAGTACCCTCGGATGCATTAAGTCCAGACCCATGGATTTGTGTATGTTTAGCTTTTCTAAATAGTTCCTAACCTGTTCTTTACCCACCAAGGGCTGTCCATCTTCATGCCATCTTGCATCACTTAGCACATTAGTCCGGGAGCCCACCTTGTCTGTGAATACAGAGGCAAAGAAAGCATTCAGTACTTCAGTTTTCCCCACATCATCTGTCACTAGGTTACCTCCTTCATCCAGTATGGGCCCCACACCCTCTCTGATCACCTTCTTGTTAACATGCCTGTAGAAACCTTTCTTGTTATCCTTCACATCCATTGCCAGTCGCAATTCCAATTGCGCTTTCGCCTTTCTGAGAACCCCCCCCGGCATTCTCGAGCTATACATTTATACCCCTCACTGGTCATTTGTCCAAGTTTCCACTTTGTGTAAGCTTCCTTTTTGTGCTTAAGTTCACCAAGGATTTCCCCTGTAAGCCAAGCCGGTCTCTTACCATGTTTGCGCCTCTTGCTATGCATCAGCATTTCTGTGCCTTCAGTAAGGCTTCTTTAAAATACTGTCAGCTGTCCTGGACTCATTTCCCCTTCATGTTACCATCCCAGGGGATTCTGCCCATCAGGTCTCTGAGGGAGTCAAAAACTACTTTTCTAAAGCCCAAAGCAGGGCTCACCAAGCTGTGGCCAGCCGTGTGGTTTGGCACGATGCACATGAGCAGATTGCACTGCGCATGCCCAGACCGCGCTGCGCGGCCGTGCTGGCTTGTAATCTACTCGCTATGGGTGAGTAGATTACATTAATTGTCGAGCCCCAGTCCAAAGTGTGTATTTTACTACTCTCTTTTCTTCCTTTGGTCAGGATCCTGAAATCTACTATCTCAGGTTCTTTGCTTCCAAGCTTGTCACCTACCTCTATTTCCCCTATTAGTTCCTCCCTGTTTGTGAGCAGAAGGTCAAGCTGTGCACGGCCCCTGGTCGGATCCTTCAGCACTTGCACCAAGAAGTTATCCCCAACATTCTCCAAAAACTTCCTGGATTGCCTGTGTACTGCTGTATTGGTCTCCCGACAGATGTCAGGGTGATTAGAATCCCCCACGAGAACCAGGGTCTACAATCTGCAAGCTTCTCTCAGTTGTCTGAAGAGAGCCTCATATACCTCATCCACCTGATTGTGGCCTGTAGTAGACACCAACCACAACATCACTGCTGTTGTTTGCACCTCTAAACTTAACCCATAGATTCTCAACAGGTTTTTCTTCCTCTATATACTGGAGTTCTGAGCAATCATAGTGCTCTCTTACATATAGTGCAACTCCTCCTCCTTTTCTCCCCTGCCTGTTCTTCCTGAACAGTCTATACCCTTCCATGACCGCGCTCCAGTCATGCGAGTCATCCTACCAAGTCTGTTATCCCAATTAAATCATATTTCTTGGACTGGGCCATGGCCTTCAATTCTTCCCGTTTGTTGCCTAGGCTTCTTGCATTAGTGTACAAACACTTCAGATAACCAGTTGATCGCCCTATCTTCTCCATTCGAATCAGGGGTCCTCCTTTCTTGCTCGTTCCACTTTGCATTTCTTCCTGGTATCTGACTTTCCCACACCCCTCAGGGTTTTGGTCACCGTCCCACAACGAACCTAGTTTAAAGCCCTCCTCACTAAGTTTGCAAGCCTGCCCGTGAAGATGCTCTTTGCTCTCTTGGTTAGGTGGATCCCATCTCTTCCTAACAATCCTTGGGCCCAGAACAGAGTCCCATGGTCGAAGAAACCAAAGCCATCTATGCGACACCATCTGCACAACCACGCATTTACTTCCTCAATTTGACAATCCCTGCCCAGTCCTTTCCCTTCAGCAGGGAGGATGGACGAGAACACCACTTGTGCTCTGAATTCTTTGATCGTTCTTATCAGCGCTACATAATCTGCAGTAACCTACTCAGGGTCATTCTTGGCCGTATCGTTAGTTCTTCTTCGAGTGGTCCCCGTGGGTGCTCCACTCAAGGTATCGGGTCCCGACCCGGCGCCGCTAGTCGGAGATTTCCAGAGCCGTAGCCGGGCCGGACCACGCATGCCTGAGAGCAGCGCGCGGCGTTCGCGCCTTTGCAACGTCTCACACTCCGGCCCCCACTCGTCAGTTCTTCTCACGCGCTCTCTTCCATCCACTTCCCGGGTCAGTCAGGGACACAAGCCTGGTACGTCCGGGACGGCAGGACAGCCAGAAAAAACACACCGGACGCTGCCGGTGATTCCTGCACCTCCGAGCCACTCGTCATCGGCACCGGCTCTGCACCCCTCTAAGCGTCCAGCTCATCGGGAGCGATCGGCACCGCCAGAGGTGCTTGAGCCGCTACTGTCTGAGCAGCCGCAAACTCTAGCGGCACTGCAAGCGGCTCCGATAAACCAGGACAAGCCGGTGCCGCAGACGGCACCGGAATCGGCAATGACAGACGGGCCCGGGGAGCAGCACGAATGGGCCCAACAGCAGAGCACCGTGCCGAGTCGGCACCGGGAAATCACGCTCGATTGGCAGTCTCAGCGGACAGGGAGCTGGCCGCAGTGCCATGCAGGATCCTAGCACAGCAGCATGATAGCACTGTGCACATGACGGAGGGTCAATCCCCTCCCCCTGTTCCTTACCAGTAGAAGGGAAGGACGCTGCTTCTGCCTCTGAAGTCCCTACAAAGGCTGCTAGGAAGTCAATGCCAAGACACTCGATTTCACCATCACCTGAACCTTCGTTTTCACCGTGTCATTCAGCGAGGGTCAGAGATTACTCGGCGTCTCACAGCCGAACAATGCTCTCTCCGTGATGGAGATCGAGGTCTCGTCATTCTGGTCATCGCGACCGGTATCCCTGTTATCATCGGGGATCATCCTATAGATCTCACTCATCAAGTTACTCCCCTCCGAGATCTTATCACAGCGGGTATGTTAGCAAATATTCCTCACGGCGATCGTCCCCTGAGCACTTCGATTCCAGGAGTCACCGGTCATCCTATGAATATGGGGACCTCAATCTCGTTCTTCTCTATGCTGCTGCCAGACTCCTCATGAATCACGACAATCACCTCCAATCCAAGATTGTCAAAGGGCGACACCTCGTCCGGAGACCCCTTAGCCTCAGCTCACCTGTCGGAGCCCAAGGAAGGACAAATCTCGGATACGGACGATCACCCGCATACTATATCTCCAGAAGATATTTCGTCATTCTCCCCAGACGATGCTGTGTTTGCGGGGGATTCCTCTTCTCCTGACAACACAAAAGAATTTCAGGATCTTTTTAGGAGGGTGGCTCAGTCTCAGGACGTTCAGCTATCAGATGTTCTGACGAAACAATTCAAACTCTGGAGAAATTTACATCCTAAGCAACAATCTAAGGTTGCTCTCCCTATTGGTGAGGCAATCCTCCAGTCAGCAGCAGAAATTTGGCATACCCCGGCTTCGACTGCTCCAACTTCGAAACTGGCGGAAAAACGTTATTTTGTCTCCTCTAAAGATTCAGAATTTCTCTTTACTCACCCTCAACCAAACTCCTTGGTCGTCGATGCAGCTCTTCAAAGAGCTAAGAACCCACAGCTGAAATGTAGGGGCAGATAAGGAGGCCAAGAAGTTGGACATATTTGGCTGCAAAGTATACTCATCGGCCACGTTACTTCTTCGCATCGCGAATTATGCAGCTCTGTTGGCAAACCATAGTTTCGATAATATCGCGAAACTTACAGACCTGGCCCAAAGAACATCAGAGGCCGATAAAGAGCTCTTACGGTCAATCCTCAAGGAAGGCAATGCGAGTTCGAAGGCGAATCTCCAGATAGCTATGGATGTAGCAGACACGGCAGCTAGAGGGGTAGCACAGCAGTGTCTGAGACGTTCGTCCTGGCTTGCCACAGCGGCAGTACCCAAGGAGTTACACTCCAAGGTCGAAGACCTTACGTTTAACAGGGTAAAATTATTCGCAGAAAAGACCGATGAGGTACTTCATACGGGCAAAAATTCAAGAATGACACTCCGTACGCTGGGAATGTACGTCCCACCATTCCGTCGTCGTTGTTATTTCCCATATCAGAGACGGTATGATTATCAGTCTCGTAGACAACAAAATCGCACGTTTGACCAGTCACGACCTAGACAGCGACCTCAGCGAAGACGTCCACCACCATCTAGAGTGGCTGGCACGTCCGCCTCAAAACAGCAAGTTTGACTTCTGTATCGAGGGCATGCGAACTCCGCCAATCGTCGTTGCGCACACAGACCCCAATTTCCACCATCACTTACAACCCTATTATCACCAATGTGTCAAAATAACATCCGACAAATGGGTACTGGAAGTCATAAAGGTTGGCTTCACCATTCCCTTCACTTCCATTCCCCCCCCACCACCCCACTTTCCCTGTCCCTTTTCAGGGACCCATCTCACAAAGAACTCCTGCGGCAGGAAGATCATCGTCTCCTTTCTGTCGGAGCGATAGAGAGGGTCCCAGATCAGTTCAAGGGAAGAGGATTTTATTCCACCTAAATCGTTATCTCCGCAGGCAGCGCTTCAAAATGGTGACTTTAAACTCCATAATCCCGTCCCTCGATTACAACTATTGGTTCGCTGCTTTCGACTTACAAGATGCGTACTTTCACATCGCAATACACCCTGCTCTCAGACGTTTACTCCGATTTGTGATAAACGACGATCATTTTCAGTATCGGGTTCTGCCATTCGGTCTCGCTTCAGCACCAAGAGCTTTCCCAAAGACCCTGGCTGTCGTAGCAGCTCATCTGCATCGGCTACGCATGGTAATATTCCCGTACCTGGACGATTGCTTGATAAAAGGTTCCACGCAGCAAGAAGCGTCACAGATGGTAGTGACGGTCGAACAAACATTTGATTCCCTCGGTCTTCTCTTGAACAAACAAAAGTCAACACGTATCCCGTCGCAGACTATAAAGTTCATAGGGGCGAACCTGGATTCTTGCACGGCGAGGGCATACTTACCACAGGAAAGGTTTCAGGCGATCAAGGATCTCATCTCCATACTCAACAGGAATGTGAGTGTCCCCGTTCACACTTGTCTCCATCTCCAGGGACACATGGCTGCTGCCACTGTTGTAGTTCCGCATGCGCGACTTCATCTGAGAAACCTCCAACACTGGTTGGCAACAGTTTATGCACCCATGAGGCACGACATTCACAAGACAGTATGGCTACCTTCACATGTTCAAAGATCTCTGCTTTGGTGGACAAAAGAACGAAATCTCTTGTTGGGAGTGCCATTCCACCGACAACAACCATCAATACAGATAACGTCGGATGCTTCACTCCTTGGCTGGGGTGCTCACATGGGCAACGAGCGAATTCAAGGCAAATGGTCTCTCAGCGAGAGACGCCTTCACATCAATCAATTAGAGCTCCGGGCAATTTTCTATGCATGCAAACAATTTCTCCCACATATCTAAGGTCTTACAGTAAGGATACTGACGAACAACGTAGCAGTGATGTATTATGTGAACAGGCAGGGAGGAGCACAATCACGCTCCCTATGCACCGAGGTGGTGCGGTGTTGGAATTGGTGCATACAGAACAACATAACTGTAATAGCACCGTACTTACCTGGCACCGCCAATGTACTTGCGGATTCCGTCAGCAGATGTTTTCCCACAGACCACGAGTGGAAAATATGGACAGATGCATTGCGTGCGATATTTCGCAAATGGGGTATGCCACTGGTAGACCTCTTCGCAACGGCCAACAAGAAGAAGTGTCGCCTATATTGCTCCAGGGCAGGGCTCAGCAAGGGCTCCCTCGGCGATGCGCTTCTGGTCGGACAGAAGAGGGCACTCCTGTATGCTTTTCCCCCCATGGCCCTTATCTCCAGGACACTGGAAAAAATCAGAGCAGAGGCGGCGACTGTCATTTTGCTAGCACCAGCCTGGCCCAGACAAGCCTGGTACCCATTTTTACACAGGATGTCTATACAGCCACCATATCTCCTTCCTCTCCACCAAGATCTTCTTTCTCAGGAACAAGGCTCGCTTCGCTGCTACATCCCAGACTCGAGTCTTTACATCTGACGGCATGGCTCCTGAGTGGTTAAAAGGAGACGAAAACCTGTGTTCTGAACAGATAAAAATGGTACTTCTACACAGCAGGAAAGAATCTACACGGAACACTTACCTGGCGAAATGGCAGAGATTTTCTAAGTGGTGTATTCAGAATAACATACAACCGCTTTCATCTCCTCTGCATCATGTTTTTGACTACATCCTTCATCTACAAAATTCGGGACTTGCGTTGTCATCTTTAAAGATGCACTTAGCAGCTATTAGTGCCTTCCGCCATCCAGTAGAGGGTTCCTCGCTCTTCTCTCATCAAATTACAAAGAGGTTTTTAAAAGGGCTCATGAACTTATACCCACCGCGAAGGGTACCGCCCCCTTCCTGGAATCTCGACCTAGTATTGGATACCATTATGTACCCTCCCTTTGAGCCTCTAGCGTCGGTTTCCTTACATATGCTAACCATGAAAACGGTCTTCTTACTGGCAATCACTTCAGCGAGAAGAGTGAGTGAGTTGGGGGCGTTGATGGCAAGCCCTCCTTTCACGGTTTTCTGTAAAGACGCGGTAACATTACGATTTCCCCCAGCCTTTATCCCCAAGGTCTGCTCTCCTTTCCACATTAACGAGCCTATTGTCCTCACAGCCTTTTACCCCAAGCCTCACTCTTCAAGTAAGGACACTCTTTTTCCCACGCTCAATGTCCGACGTGCACTTTCTTTCTATATAGACAGAACCCGCCAATGGCGGCGCACAGACAGGCTGTTCGTATCAACAGCACAGAGATCCAAGGGCGAGGCACTTTCTACTCAACGCATTGCTAAATTGATTACGCTTTGTATTACAAATTGTCATTTGATCCGAAACAAGCCTCTTCTTTCTTTATCTTGGGCTCATTCTACGCGAGCAGTTGCAACATCTACAGCTTTCGCAAGGGGAGTCCCCCTTGCGGACATCTGTCGCGTGGCTACCTGAGTTTCTAGTGTAACTTTTGCGCGTCATTATGCCATAAATAGAAGGTGGGCTTCCGATGCCGCAGTGACCTCCGCAGTTTTAACCACAGTAGAAGATAACTGACCCGGAGCGCATTCTGGGTTACTGCTTTGTAGTCACCTTGAGTGGAGCACCCACGGGGACCACTCAAAGAAGAAGAGGTTACTCACCTTGTGTAGTAACGATGGTTCTTCGAGATGTGTCCCCGTGGGTGCTCCACACCCCATCCTCCTCCCCGCTCCGGGTCTTTCTGCTTTATCTTTCAGAGACCGAGTGGTGAGAAGAACTGACGAGTGGGGGCCGGAGTGTGAGACGTTGCAAAGGCGCGAACGCCGCGCGCTGCTCTCAGGCATGCACGGTCCGGCCCGGCTACGGCTCTGGAAATCTCCGACTAGCAGCGCCGGGTCGGGACCCGACACCTTAAGTGGAGCACCCATGGGGACACATCTCGAAGAACCGTCGTTACTACACAAGGTGAGTAACCTCTTCTTCCCACCTGGAGAAGCAGAAAGGGGTAGCGATCCAAAGGTTTGATCAGTTTTGTAAGCCTCTCAGTCACATCCTGAATTCGAGCTCCCAGTAAGCAGCTCAAATTCGAGCATCTGGTCCATCTGGCACAATTCAGCCCCTGTATAACTGCCAGACAGTGCCTGTACCTCCTCAGTCACATGACAGCCTCCACCTTCATCGTGCCTTTTGTACCCCTGCATGAGAGGCCAATACAGACTTGGCTCAGGTCAGTGTATAGACCACATGTACACTCGCTGAATAAATCTCTCTATATGCATGCAGCATAAAAGCATCCTTTACCTGGTGGACACAGCCCAACAATATATGCACAGGAATTCTATTTCAACTGAAACCCCCTTGCCCCCCAACACTTAAAATTACCACAGATGCCTCACTAACAGGATCAGGCAATACAAGCCAGGTGGACATTGGACAAACAACGCAGGTACATCCACTTGCTAGAGCTCAGAGCAGTCTGGTATGCATGCATGCAACACAGAATGCACAACAATATCGTCCGCATATAGACAGACAATATGACAACGATGCACTACATCAACAAGCAGGGCGGCGTCTGTTCTCGCCAACTGTGTTGGGAAGCAGTACATTTACGGGAACGATGCATTCCTCGCTACATTCATCTCATAGCCACATACATCCCAGGCAAAGACAATATGCTAGTGGACGATCTCAGCAGGAACTTCTCCCTCAACCACGAGTGGGAAATCAACAGATGGGCCATCAATCAGCTGTTTCACAGATGGGGTTTCCCTTCAGTGGACCTTTTTGCCGCACACAGAAATTCACTGTGCCCTCATTACTGCTCCAGAGTGGGACTGGGCCCTGACTCCCTGGGGGATGTGATCAGCATCACGTGGGACGCACCACTAGCATATACTAAAGATAAAACAAGACAGAGCCATAGTGATACTGCTGGCACCAGGTGGCTGAGACAGACTTGGCATCCAGATCTATTACACATGGCCAGGCGTCCACCACATTGCTTCCCTCCTGTTCTGTCACTGCTCATGCAAAAGAACGGGAGGACCCATCACCTTGCCATCTAGTGCCTTCACCTGCTTGCGTGGCCCCTTGCTGGCTAACCACAACAGAGATCCACTGTCCTATAGAAGTTCAAACCATTCTCATGAACAGCCAGAGACCTGCAACAAGAAAAACCTAAATTCAAAGGTGGCACCGTTTCACCAGCTGGTGTTCATCTAGATGTTACAACCCCACACAGACAGAAATCCCGCTCATACTTACTTACTACACCTTCACAACTTGGGTTTATCCCTCACTTCTATCAGGGTCTATCTTGCAGCCATATCCACGTTTCACTCACCTCTACAGGATCACTTGGTTTTCTCTCACCCATCAAACAAGTGATTTATGCAAGGTCTGCACAATACTTTCCCACTAACTAAACAATCAGTCCCTGCGTGGGACTTTAACCTAGTACTAACGGCACTAATGGGCAAACCATTCAAGCCACTAGCAAGGTGTTCCCTCCTCCATCAAGGAGTCCTTCTTAGTGGCAATTACCTCTGCACGAAGAGTGGGAGAGTTGGGAGCTTTAATGACCGACCCCCACCCTATACAGTCTTCCACAAGGACAAGGTGGTCCTCCGGACCTATTCTACATTCCTTCCCAAAGTATTTACCTCATTCCATTGTAATGAACCAGTTTACTTACCTGTCTTCTTCCCCAAACCTCATAGCGACAACAGAGAAAGGGCTCTGCACGCCCTCGATGTCCGCAGGGCAGTGGCCTTCTACTTGCAATGAACATGCTCGTTCTGCAAAATGCCTCGCTTGTTCATCTTCTCAGCAGAGAGATCTCGGGGATTACCGATCTCTAAACAGAGATTGTCCAAGTGGATCTCAGGCTATAAGAATGGCTTATGCCATATTCAACTAACAGCCTCCTTTAGCCGTACATGCCCACTCCACAAGGGAGTGGCCGCTTCCACTGCCTTTCTCTGCAGTATCCCCACAGACAAGATCTGTAGAGCAGACAGATGGGCTTCCTCTCACACTTTCACTCATTGCTATGCCATTCAATTGTAGGCAGACAGTCGCACTCGATTCGGCCACTCAATACTTTCAGCAGCCAAAACAGGCCTTCCGAAGGCCCCACCTCCAAGCACTGATACTGCTCTGTAGTCACCTAAGGTGGAGCACCCACGGGGTCAACCATCTCGAAGAACTCCAGTTACTATACAGGGCGAGTAATTTTCCCTTTCTAGTTCGCAAAACCCATAGTTCTCCAGTGGTTTCTGTTCAAGTTGAACAGGAAACCACATGCACTATAATTAGTACTCCAAACTTTATTTCCCAGTGTACAGTGCCTTGCATTTGATACTAGCTAAAAGCCTTACTTCTAGAGTAATGTGGAACATTTTGGAATTGATGATTCAGGAGTTCCTAAAAACACTGGTAAAATAAACTTTGTAAGGTGTGAATTATAACGATGCACTAAAATAGTTTTACCCAAAACAAAGTTACTATGTGGATTAGGGATGTCAGTTGTTAACCAGTAAGCCTGGCCCATTAAGAGGTGAGGCTTACTGCTTCTGGTTAAATTATGGGGGTTGGAGCAGCTCCATGCCCATCGCAGGCAGGGGTTGGTCAGACCCTGTGGGATCTGCTACGGGGAGGAGCACTCAAGCCTGACTGGAGCAGCCACTGTCTGAGGCTGGCCTGGTCTGAGTGCACCACAGGCAGAAGTGCTCCAACCAGCTGGAGCCTCTGTCCTTGGTGGGAGGTTGGGGGTGGGTAGACATTCCAGCCTAGTTAGGGGCACTCCAGTCTGCCACCACCCTTTAATTGGTTAACCAGTTACACATTACATGTAACAGGATTTTACATCCCTAATGTGGATGCAATAAATGATTGCAAATGAGAGAGAGAACTACCAAGTTCATAAATCACTGCCTTGCAAACCTACTTCTTGTGTGTGCTTCTGTGTTTGTTTTTAAACGGAAACTGTGTTTCACCCCATTGACCACTGGTTCAGTTCCATCAGTGATGATGATAGTTATAGCTGTAGCATAGAAATGAAATTGGGCATTTTTACCACCCAGGCATCTCACCCATCTGAGTGCACACAATCATCTCCGGGGCTAACCAACACAGCAGTTGAAAACTCCTGGCATGCTTGAGTTCTGTCATGCTACAGCTTTCTCTGTTGCTACCTGTGAAGGGGCAGGCCCTGGTCCCGGCGCGAATCTAACTTAGCTCCGGGAATACATAAGTACTTTAGCCTGTCCCTCCCAGTCTAGGACCCCTCTACCAGCGGGCAAACGGCCCTCCCTCCACGTCCACATAGTTCAGTGCTCCTTTATCTGAGTAAGCACGGCCCTCTGGCCAAGTCTGTATTGTTCAGTGCCTCTTTGTCCAGGTAAATACGTCTCTCTGGCCAAGTCTATATAGTACAGTGACCTTTTATCAGGGTAAATACGGCTGTCTGGCCTAGTCTGCAAAGCCAAGCCTTGTTCACAATCCTGCAGGCTGGCTTACGAGGGTTTTGGGGGAGGTAGGGGAACCCAGGCCCCCCTCCTCCACTAGGTCCCAGCCCAGGGCCCTATTGGCAACATCATTAAACACTGCCCAGTTGACGGGGAAGTCTGCCAGAACAGACCGACCTCCCGGAGGTCCTCCCTCTGCCCTAGGCTACTTCCTACCTCTTCCCCGTCTGTGCCGATGTCCTGGGGTCTGTTATTAACTTGGTGGCTCGCGAGTGTCTGTATCAACAGGCCTTGCTCCTGCAGTGGCGGTGATGGCCGGTTGGGCTCCGGCGATGGCTGTGCCAGCTCGGGATCTCTTCCCTGCACTCTTGCCTCCTCAGTTACCTCCTCTGCCGGTTTGCTTTCCCTGGCTTTTATCCCCGGCCTTATTTGGGTACAGGCCCAGCTAGGCTGTAGGGGTGGGGTCTGCCCCGCCCTCTCGGCCAAGTGAGCCCTTTTAGCTTTAGTGTGGGGCCTGGCTGCCCCGTCACACTACCACAGATTCTGAATTATGCTTTCTGTTGTTGGCAGTGCAAATGTAGCCCCCTGCCACAGATAGGTGACCTCGAGCCCATGCCTTAAAGTGTAAGTTGAGGAAGGGGAGCAGGGAATATAAGGAGCTGCAGATTATATCAGCCTTTAAGTGCAAATTCAAACACACTTTTGGTGTGTGTTTACTTTTTCAGGAGCAACCTATTTCTGCTAGAGATGTGAACAGGTTTCTGGTTAATCGGTTACCTGGTAAGCATCACCCTTACTGGTTAATTTCTGCATAGTAGGGTAAACCAAACTATTTAAATACTCTTATGGAACAGTATCAAGTTAAAAACCATACTGTTGTATTAATTATGTTATCTACTATTAGAAGGAATATCTGAGATATTGGACAGAAACCAGTTCTTTATTTTGACAGCTGGGACTATTTATCTGAATAAAATGAAACACACAAAGCCTGCATGCTTACCTACTTTATCTGTAAGAGAATTCTTTGAGTAGAGATAATTTAAATATAAATCTTTCTGTGTGTGGCTCTTCTTTTTTGTTTGTTTTTTTCTCATAGTACAAGGGTATGGAAATATTTTTTTAAAAAGGAAAATATGATTGTATAATGACAACATTTGACAGGAGAGTCCAGGCAATTGGAGATTGCTGTTCTATTGCCAGGATCACCTCTGGAGCTCTTTTAAAAAATTGGTGTCACATTAGCTATCCTCTAGTCATTTGGTACAGAAGCTGATTTGAAAGATAGATTACGAACCACAGTTAGTAGTTCTGCAATTTCACATTTGAGTTTAAGAACACTTAGGTGAATGCCCTCTGATCCTGAAGACTGTTTAGTTCATTAATTTGTTCCACAACCGCCTCTAACAACACTTCAATCTGGGACAGTTCTTTAGATTTATCACTTAAAAAGAGTGGCTTCAGTTTGTGAATCTCCCTCATGTCCTCAGCCATAAAGTGTGATTCAAAGAATTAATTTATCTCCACAATGACCTTATCCACAATGACCTTTAGGCTCTCGATCATCCTCTGGCCCCATTGGTTTTTTACAGGTTTCCTGCTTTTTATGTACTTAATTTTTTTTTGCTATTGCTTTTTGAGTTTTTGGCTAGCTGTTCTTCAGATTCTAGCTGTTCTTCAGATTCTTTTCTGACCTTGCTAATGAATATTTTTGATTACAGATATTTTTTAGTTTATCTCATACAAATGCTATTCTGCAGTCTCTTCATAACGAAAGTTCAACTTGCAAAGGTGGAATTACGTACCAAAAAACCCTGCATTCAAAAAGAAAACTATGTAAAACTTGAGAGCTTGCAAGACCACTCAGTTCTGCTTGTTCAGCTAATTATGCAGGAAATAATGCTGCCTGCTTCTTGTTTAGTGTCACCTGGGAGTGAGAGAGGCATTCACATGGCACTGTTGTTGCTGGCACGGTAAGATATTTAAATGCCAGATGCGCTGAAGATTCATATGTCCCTTCATGCTTCCACTAGGGATGTTAAAATGAGTGTAATTAAGTAATTGTGTAAACACTGAAAAATCATCAGTTACAAGTGGGGTGGCAGTTCACTTGCTACCATGAACAGGCAGCTTCTTGGGAGCCATTGTGTACTGGGAGCTAGCTTTTGAGCCAGTCCCCCGTGTATACGGGGAGCCTATATGTAACCATGAAGATTAACTGATGACCCCAAGCTCATTGATTAACCATTTACACAGTTAAACTTTCACATCCGTAGCTTCCACCACCATTTCAGAGGACCCGTGTCTATGCTTATGCTGGCTTCTTAATAAAAATGATCCATCATCTGAGTCAGATGCCACCAGCAAAAGGTTTTATGGTGGTTTGGATTTGGTAGTTTCTACATGAAAGTGGTGTTCCAAAGCATGCTCCACATTTTGTCCCTCTTTGATTTTGGATGGCACTTCAGATTCTTAAACTGTAGTGGAGTGCTGCAGCTATTTTTAGAAATCTCACATTGTTACCCTCTTTCATTTTGTCAAATCTGCTGTGAAAGTGTGATGACCATGTGCTGGGTCATCATCCACGACTACTGTAACATGAATATATGGCAGAATGTGGGTAAAACAGAGCAGGAGACACAATTCTCCCTGAAATAGTTTAGTCACAAATTTAATTAATGCATTTTTTTAAAGAGCATCATCAGCATGGAAGTATGTCCTCTGGAATCGTGACTGAAGCATGAAGAGGCATGCAAATATTTAGTTTGTCTGGAAGTAAATACCTTGTTATGCCAGCTAAAAAAGTGGCATGCAAACACCTGTTCTCACTTTCTGGTGACATTGTAAATAAGAAGCAGGTAGCATTATCTCCTGTCAATGTAAACAAACTTAGAATCATAGAGCCGGAAGAGACCTCAGAAGGTCATCAAGTCCAGCCCCCTGCTCTAGGCAGGACCAATTCCAACTAAATCAACCCGGCCAGGGCTTTGTCAAGCCGAGACTTAAACACCTCTAGGGATGGAGACTCCACTACTTCCCTAGGTAACCCATTCCAGTGCTTCACCACCCTCCTAGTGAAATAGTTTTTCCTAATATCCAACCTGGACCTCGCCCACTGTAACTTGAGACCATTGCTCCTTGTTCTGCCATCAGTCACTACTGAAAACAGCCTCTCTCCATCCTTTTTGGAACCTCCCTTCAGAAAGTTGAAGGCTGCTATCAAATCCCCCCTCACTCGTCGCTTCTGCAGACTAAACAGACCCAAGTCCCTCAGCCTCTCCTCATAAGTCATATGTTTCTTAGCAAATGGCAAAACAAGAAGTAGGATTGAATAGACTTGTGGGCTATACAGTTTTACATTGTTTTGTTTTTGAGTGCAGTCATGTGACAAAAAAAATCTACATTTGTAATAAGGATGCTAAAATGTGATTAACTGGCTAATCGTATAGTTTGATACAACTAGTATCAACTATACAATTAGTTAAGAGCTGCTCTGCAGAGCTGCAGTGGGGGAAAGCTGCAGGAGCTGATGAGCAGTCCTGGCTCATGCCAGCTCCAGAACCTCCTGCGCTGCAGCTCTGCTTTTTAAATGTAGTAAGAGCCAGTGCAGAGCTGTAGCAATCCATATTTCAAATGCAGAGGTGCAGCGATCACAAGCCCCTGTCCAGCAGCTCCTGTCCACTGCGAACAGAGGCTGGTGCCAGAGCAACCTCTGTTCCAGCCCCTGTCCCTGGGGGGAGGGGACAACCCCCCCGCTGGGGTCCCTGTGGACAGGGGCTGCTTTGCAGCAGTGTCCCCTATCCCCCCTCTGCTGCCTCTGGTAGAGGCAGTGGCGGGGGCAGGTGGCACCCCAGAGATGGTGCTGGGGAGAACCAGCTTTTAAACTGGCTCCCCCAGCACCATTTCCTGTCGCCCTCATAAAGGAAGCGGGGCGAGGGCGGGGTAGGTAGGGGAGGGACAGAGAGCACTGGGCAAGTGGAGACTGCTTGAATCCCTGCTTGCCTCCTGCTCCTTTCAGCATTTGAAATGTA
Source organism: Pelodiscus sinensis (assembly GCF_049634645.1). Taxonomy (NCBI): domain Eukaryota; kingdom Metazoa; phylum Chordata; order Testudines; family Trionychidae; genus Pelodiscus; species Pelodiscus sinensis. The sequence continues at coordinate 21,112,395 of NC_134720.1, read as the reverse complement.
AAAGAGCCCCAGGCTCTTTAAATTTCTAAAGCAGAAGCATCTGCAGTGGGAACCAATGTGAGCAGGGACTGAAGCAGTCCCCTCTGGTGGTGCTGCTTCCCCTGCTCCTCCAGCACAGGCTCCTGTTCCCCTCCCCTCTCTGATAGAGGCAATGGGGGAGAGAGGGAAGCGACTAGTCAAGTCACTACTTGACTATCTGATAAGCAAATGCTTATCAAATAGTCGACTAGTTGCTTACATCCCTAATTTGTAACTTATATTTTCACAGTAAAGAGATTGCATGCCAGTACTTGTAGGAGGTGAATTGAAAAACACTATTTCTTTCGGACAATGTAGCACTTTAATAAACCATCTTGTTAGTCTTTAGATGATGAGCTTTCGTGGGCCAGACCCACTTCCTCAGATCAAATAGTGGAAGAAAATAGTCACAACCATATATACCAAAGGATACAATTAAAAAAATGAACAGAGGAACTGTCATTCATGTTAAAATTCGACACTCTCCGAGAAGGAATGAACAAACACTCAAACTATTTCACCCATTACCAAGATAGCTTCCCCAGTTATCACCTCTAATACCATTAGTTCACAAACATCCCACTCTCCCCACCTCTAGTATCATCAATTCACAGACACTTACCTTCCTTCCTCCTCCCCCCCCCCCCCCCCCGCATCCCCCTCCCGTTCTGAAATGTGATTTGTCCTTTTCATATGTGTTCATTTTTTTAATTGTATCCTTTGGTATAAATGGTTGTGACTATTTTATTCCACTATTTGATCTGAGGAAGTGGGTCTGGCCCATGAAAGCTCATCATCTAATAAACCATCTTGTTAGTCTTTAAAGTGCTACATTGTCCTGCATTTTGCTTCAGCTACCCCAGACTAACACGGCTACATTTCTATCACTACTATTTCTTTCATCATTTTACAGTGCATATATTTGTAATAAAAAATAACAAGGTGAGCACTTTACACTTTGTATTCTGTGTTGTAATTGAAATCAACATTGGAAATATAGAACAAATCCACAACTATTTAATAAACTTCATTTGGGATTCTATTGTTTAACACTGTGATTAATCATGATTAAGTTTTTGAATTAATTGTATCAGTTAACTACAATTTATCAACTGCCCTTATCAGTAGGCCACTTTGCACTAATTTGTCTATTCCTCTTTCACACCTGTTCTCATCAACATTTGTTATTTTAGGTTATTGTGCTATCTTATGAACCTTAATTCACTTTTTACAGTTGAACCTTTCATTTGCAGTACATATGTTGGCCTAATTATCACAACACAATGACTGTGGCTTTTGAGCACATTCCAGCACCTCAGAAACATGACTGTCATCTTAACATGTAATATGTAGTGTGACAGGGTTAGGCAAGAGGGCTATTGGTGAGTGAGAGAAGGGAAAAGTATTAGCCCTGGATTAAATAGGTTCCTGTTCCCAGCATAAAATAAGAAGGGCTAGTCTGGAACCAGCAGGAACTTGCCAGAATCCATCAGGCCAATTAAGATGCCTGGAGCCAATTAGGAGGTTTCCAGAATCAAGTGAGCTAAACTAATCAGCACACCTGGAGCCAATGAAGAACCAGTTGAGATTTGTTTCAAAAGGGTTCCCTTTCTGTTAGCTCATGCATGCAAGGAGCTGGACAGAGAAGGTGCATTGGAATGACTGGGAGGAGCAAGCACAAGTATGTACTAAGAGGAAAAGCCTGCAGTAAAGGAAGGTGCTGGGGAGGGCTGTGGGGAAGTGCCCCAGGGGATTGTAGCTGTCATGCAGCTGATACTGGAAACTTTACAGACAGCTGCTATCATAGGGTTCCTGTGCTGGAATCCAGTGTAGAGGGTGGAGCTAGGTGCACCCCCCTGCCCCCATAACCACCTCCCCATTTTAGCACCAGTAAAGGTCTAATTGTGTTAAAGGGGTATGTCCTATCCCATATCACTTAGTTTCCTCTTTTTTTCCCCTGACACTGGCCAGTGATGAGGGTGGTTCAACAAACAGCAAGCTGATGCCCTCGAGACAGTGTCTAAAGTAAAGGCAGCTGTGAGCCTTAGAAGTGAGCAATCTGCCAGAAAGCGAGGGGCCACGCAATACAGAGGAGAAGCTTTGTGACAGTAGTTCTGTCGTCTCATCTACCACTTAGGGGAAAGCTGCATATAATTTTTTTTAAAAAAACTTACATTAATTTTTAAATGCATGCTGTGTGTGTTACTTCCAAAGGCCAAACTGAAGAAAATGTCCTTGCTCTGAATGGAAATTGGTGTTGTCTTGTGGTGGTTTTTAGATCCTATGAAAGTTTATAGAATCATATGATTAGAAGAGACTGCAAGGATCATTTAGTCTAAATCCAGCATCCCACAGTCTTGGGCAGGCCTCTAAGAAAACTGTGTCTTTTGCATAAATGAGCTTTCCTTTTACAGTAAACAGCTCTATTTTGTTCAAAGAAGCTACGTCTAGATTGCAGGCTTCTTGCACAAGAAGCTTTTATTGGAATAGATCTTCTGCAAAAACGTCTTGCGCAAGAGCACGTCCACATTGCAAAAGCGCATCAAAAAAGCGATGGGCTTTTGCAAAAGATACCATCCAGACTTCATAAACTCTCTCTCGAAAGTAAGCACTGATGATCAGTATGCACAGAATGGCCACCAAGTTAGTACTTTTTCCTCTTTTTGTGCAAAAAAACCCTCTTCCCTGTCCACACGCACCTTTTTGAGAGAGAACTCTTTTGCAAAAAGGCTCCTTCCTCCTAGAAAGAGGAATACCAATTGTGCAAAACAACCCCTCAGTTCTTTCAATTCTCTTGCGTAAAAATGTGCTTGAGGTGTGGATGCTCTGAGTTTTTGCAGAAAAACAGCCATTGTAGTTGCTGTTGTATGAGAGCTTAAGTGAGGAATTAGTGTTCTTAAACTGTGTTCTGACAAACCAGTTGTTCATAGCTGTTTGAGGATACTCCATATGAGTTCCATTTTTTTGTAACATAATTTGTAGAGTGACCAAAATTTTGCTTAACATTCAGAATGTAGCTTGTAGTAGAGGAGAGAATTCTTCTTGAACATTATTTCTACCTATATTGTTGTCCTCACCTGAGAGATTATAAATTTCAGGGCCTTTGAACGTGTAGTTAACCTCTGTTGGAGAGAAATGTATATCACAGGGTCAGAAATGATAAATAAACAATTATTATACTATGGATGTGTTCTTGTCTACACTACAAATACCTTATAGCAAAATACACCCAGTCACTCACAGGTAACTCCATAAACCACTGCATCTCAGTCATCATGATCAACCACTAGCAGTATTTGCCTTCACTGCTGTTCTTACAGGTCTATAACTCTCTTCTCAACTGCCATGAAATCTCCCCTGGCACTGCCTGCCCTGGTCATGTCTCACCGCCCCATTTGTTGCCCCAGTCTCTTCTGGTTTCGCTGAGATGAGAGTTGTTGACCTTCCTTTTGGTCGCCCTGCCAATCACCCGAGCGAGGAGGTGAGGGGGGTCCGGGCCCTCCCTCTCTCCAGACCCCATCCCAGGGCCCTAAGGCAGAGGAGAATAACTGCTCTCCCCTCACCTGGCTGATGGGGCAAGGTGCCTCAATGCATCAGCCTGCGGGCTCTGGTCTGCACCCGCCCTGGGCTGCTTCTTCACTCCCTCGCTCACCAGCCGGCTTGTCCTGGTGTTTCTTTGAGACTCTCAGTCCCTTCATCTGGCATTCTCCCTCCTCCCCCTGGCCCTAGGGCCTCTGCCATTTTTATCCCAGGGAGGGCGCTGCCCCTCCCCTCCAGGACGCCTGCGCCGGTGTCCCACAAGCGGCTCCACCCCCTTGTCCCCAGCTGCACCCAACCCCTCTCAGCATCCTCCTTCCGGCCGACATTGAGGGGTATTGGGGCTTCCCGTGGGATGTCCGCGGGGGCACCAGACCCGAGGCTGGCGGGGCAGTGCACCTCCCCCCACTGCCGCCGCCTCCCTCGACGCGGAAGGCGCTGCCCCCGCGGCATCCGGGGAAACGCTGGCTGAGCTGCCTGCTGGGCGGCACGTCTCCGCCGCCTCCCCCCCCCCCCCCCGGTTCCGTCCCTCACGGCAGGGAAAGCCGCTCCGTGTCCCCCTGTTCCTCTGGGGGGAACGCAGTTAGTGTGGGGTTGCGCCACCCCATCACAGAGCGCTTTTTTCCTAGTTTGCAGTACTAAATTCTTTCATCTACTTGGTTTCTTCCACTTAGAGAAAATGGGGGTGCACCCATTTTCTTCTGCTTTGGATTACTTGTATTTCCTCAAACTGACATTCATAAAGTACTTGTGTTTTTAAAGTCACTCTGACTTGTACTTAGGGATGTTAAAAATGCATTTATTTCAGTGAGTATATGTTTATACATGGGAGAGGAGGTAGCTCCTCAGGAGCCGGCTCTTACAAGGGAGCCTGCTTAAAAACCTGTTCCCAGCGAGCATCAGCTCCCACCTGCACCTCTCCCCACCACCTCCCAGGCTCGTTGTTTAACCATTGACACATTTACATGATCACATCCCTACTTGTACTCTCTCCTCCTCAGGGACATAAAACTTGGTATGTACTTGCCACCATGCCTATCACTATCAGCAAATGTTGCTCCCTTTCTGTAGGTACCTTATTCCACATTACTGGTGCATAAAATGGGTCTTACATGTAATATAGAAACATATGGCATTGTTGACTCCATTCAAAAATAACCTTTGTCTTTTGCTAAGCTTACCTTATTTTCAGTAATGTGTCTGACGTGGTAGCTCAATTTTTTGCAAAATTTAAAACCTAAGCCACAGTTAAATTAATCTAGCTTTTTGTCACAATGAAAAATTCAAGCAAGCTTGAAGAGGAAGTTATCTACCTTGTTAACTCATCTATGTTCTCATGAGACTTTCTAAAAGCAAAATTAAATGTTGATATTTGTGATTCTGCCTCACTCTTTTAGTAAAAATAACTCCCCTCCCCATGGCTTTTGGGAGGAAGTGGGGGGTGATGGAGATATTTTTTCCACAAACTGAAATATCTTTCCCCAGGAGAGTGATTATTTTCTACTGTTTTCAGAACATGCTCTGTCAAGTACAGCCAAAAAAGCAACAGTTTACATGGGAAGATATTGAGGATATTAAAGACAAACCTATATGATAAAGCTATTTTAAGCAATATTTTATTATAAATAGAATAGACTTAGAACTTAATTGTAACTGAACATATACTAAGAAAAGAGTAAATGCATCAATTCACATCCTGGAGAAAAGCCATTAAAATATCCATTTAGTAGCAAATGGATAGTATTAAGATAAAATCATCAGTTTAGAAAATGTTTCCCTAGATACTGTAGTAGTAACACCATGCACAATTAGGGAAAAAGCCAGAATATTAACATTTTAATGTAATTTACACCATTCTGGAACTTACTTTTGGCATTTTAATTAGCATATAGACAGTAATGAGAGCTGTATAAATATCAGCACAGTAAGCCACACTGATCTGCAACAATAGCAGCAGACAGAGCCCAGGTCTTATAAATGTTCAGAGCCCTGAGTGGCACTCAAAGGCTGGCTAGGGGAGGCCAGCCCCCAGTCCTGCCCCCTCTGCCTGAGGCTCCGCCCCTTCCAGAGACTCAGAGCAAAACGTGTCGGACTCCCTGCTCCAACTGTGGTCATTTCTGATGCTTCATAGGAAGGCAGGAGGAGAGAAGGGAAAAAAAACCCACCTTCACCACCCATAAGTGAAGTACGGCAGAGGGAGGGGGAAGAATCATCCTGCAGATGATTAACTGAAACCCTGCATGAGATTTTTAGGGCCATTTAAGGAGATGCATTTGGGAACAACTGAGCATTATATTTACTAGTGTGAGTTCCAAGAGCAGTGCTTTAACCAAAAAGGCTAATGCAGTTCTTGAATGTATAAATGGGAATATGGAATAGGAGTTAGGAAGTCACATTACCTCTCTGTTTGGCACTTGCAATTGCTTCTGGAATACTGTGGCTCATTCTGGTATCCACAATTCAAAGAGGATGCTGATAAATTGGAGAGAGTTCAGGGACAAGCCATGAGTGTGTTTGAAGAATTGAAAAACATGTCTTATAGATAGACTATAAAAACCTGAATCTATGTATCTTAATAAAGAAAAGATTAGGGGATGACTTGATTAAAATCTACAAATGCCTATATGGACAACAAGATTTGGATAAACTTAAAAAATAATGAATAGTCTGGTAGCACTTTAGAGACTAACAAAACATGTAGATGGTATCATGCGTTTTTGTGGGCACAGCCTACTACTTCAGATGACCAGAGTGTTGGATGTCCATAACTAAAATAAATAAGGCAAAAGGTAGGGAGGAAGAAGGGGAAAAATGGGGTGAGGGGTATAAAAATATCAAGGGGAAAGCAGAGCTGGAATGTAACAGGAAAAACAAATAGTCCATAAGCACCTAAAGACTGGATAGACTTTTTCAAATAATGGTGAAAATCTGATCACTAAAACATGTTAATTTACAACTCAGTATAACATTTTACAACATCGAAGATGATATACTTTTTGTATTTAGATAACTTGATTTTTGTTTTAGAGAATAGTACATAAAACTCATCACCTGTATCAAGCTGCAGATGCAGCAGCAGTACATTAGGAAAGGTAAAAACTAAATCTCATACACGAACACAATAGTACTTGTATTTTATTAAACTAAATCTTAAATGTTACATAAACATTTCATGTTTGTATTTGCAGCAGTCTCCTGGTTTGCCCATTCACTGTTATCTCTTTTAAAAAAACAATTAATGTTATTAACTCTAAAAACAAGTTCTCAGAACTTTAAATGTATGGTGTCCTTAAAACTTCTAGAGCTAGCTCTCATTTTCCCCACTCCCACTGTCATTTTGATTCATAGATTGAAATAGAAATAAGAGTTTTCCTGCTTTTTCAGTTCTGTCAATTTTTTAGCTCTGAGTGAATAATACCAAACAATGAAAATACTCTCTGTGCCTACAGAGGAAGCTACTGCTGTGAAAAGTTGGCTTAGCAACTGAAGGAACTCTGTTTCAAGATGGTTGGCTAATGATTTCCACCATTTCAGAGTAGTGACTTTGTTCAAAGCATCATCAATAATCATGTACTGATTAAATGGTTTTGCTCCAGCCCTGAAATGTATTATGACTGGCATAACTGAAGAGTGATTTTGAGATGCTCATGCCTTGGCAGCAGCAGCATCTTCAGAATTTAGGCATCTACCTTAATATTTGGGGTTAAAAATGTTCACAAGAAAATGAGGTGGAGTTACTGTTTGATCCAATCAGTTCTTTATTGCCTGTAGTTTAATTTTCTGGTGAGGTATTTTGTTAGTTAATGTCTATTGACGTGACCTCCAAATTTCAAGAGCATCAGCAGTGCCTCAGCAATTTCAGTGAGGTTAAGGCTATGGATTTTGGTTAAGGCTATGGATAATAGGTTTCGGTATCCTAAGCATATCCTCTACATTCCTCTTTAATGCAATGTTAGACATTTCAGTTTAAATATTTTCAGCTATTTAATCAGATTTTTCTTCCCAAAGTTGTATGCGAGTAGGACAAATCTTAATACACTGTTTAAATCAGTGTACCAAAGAATTCCATCAAACATTTTGAGGGACAATTAGTTTGGATCCTCTTGCTCTCTTCAGTGAAGCTGAAGCAATATGATTGTCACAAAAGTATTTTTGTGACTTCAGCATCATTTTATTTTATTCTTGAAGAAGATGTACTTAAGTCTTTGGCTAAAAGATGCATTAAATGGGCACTGCAGCCATATGTTGTTTTTTCTTCTAAATATCTTCATCTTTGCCATGTCTGTAGCATTGTCTGTGATAAAACTGTGAAAGTGACAGTTGAATTTTTGTTCACAGTTCATTACAGCTTTTACTGCTACTTCCTTTAAATTTTCTGTTGTGTGGGCATTTTCTGATGTGACTATTGTTTCTGAAAAATATGCAATCCCATCTTGGTTGTCACGCGAGCACATGTCACTGGATCATTTTGTATGTTGTTCCACCCATCAAGGCTTACATTGGCAAATTTCTCCTCAGTGTTTTTGCACATGTTCAAATTCCTTCTTGTACACAATATCTGTCAAATTTCCATTAATGTCTGTTCTATCAGGTGGAGTGTAGTCTAGTTGTAAGAATGAGGGATGTTAAGAGGCAGGTGTCAACTACTCAATTACTCAGTAGGCAGCCTGGCTTGTGCCAGATGTCAGACCAAACCCGCTGTGGCTCTGCAATTTTAAAAGGCAGTAGGAGCCAAGGAAGCCTGCCCCCAGCACCTACTGCATTTTAAACTGCAGAGCCCCAGTGGGGTTTGGTCCCACACCTTGCATGAGCTGGGACTGATCCGGGATGCATGCCCAGCCAGCAGCAGACCAGTACATGGGTGTCAGTGGGGAGTTGGGAACTCCCACGCAGAAGGGCTGCTGCCGGCCACTGTAGACAGGGGCAGCTTTGTAGCAGCAATCCCTGTGTGTAGGGGTGTGTGTGTGTGTGTGTCCGAGTGGGAGGTTGGAACCCTCTGCAGATAGGAGCTACTTGGCGTCAGCAACCCCAGTGCCTCCCTCTCCCACCCCGCCCTGCTGCAGCAAGGAGAGGGGGGAATGCGAGCAGTTGACTCAACTACCCGATAACCATACACTTATTGGGTAGTAGACTAGTTAACTACTCTCTTACATCCCTAGTACCACTAAATCCACTAAACCTGGAACCCCAGAAGATTAAATTTGGCCTATGGGAAGCTCAGTCCCCCTTGTCCCTACCCCTTCTCCAGTAGAGCTGGAGTGCTAGATGAATGAAGTGTCTTAGTTGTGGTAGTTGGGGGTTACATCAGAGAGGATTGGGGATTTTTTGGAAGCTGGTTTTTTCCCCTCATTTATGTGGTCCCTAATTGATTATTCTATGGGTCAGTGGCCCCTGACCCAGAAAAGGTTCCTCATCCCTGCCATAAAGAAAGAAAACATGGGAATCTTTTGTGTTGGACATAAATTAATATTTTACTTTATTTAAAATGAAGTTTATTAAACTAACATGAGAAAGGTGAAGCGCTTCAGGTGTTTAATAATTTAAATTAATATTTTCTTTCTTACTGGCTAAATTAAACCAGCACTAGCAAAATGATTTGGGCATAATTAATGTTATTAATGGCAAGTTTCCATTAGCAACTGATGGTCCACAGAAAGGTTTGCATTGAGCCAGGTGGGCCACAGACCAAAAAGTTTGAGAATCACTGCCCTAGATCCCCTTTTTTAATTCAGCCCTGCTGAGGCTGGAAGAGCGTGCCTCTTTCCTGGCACAGCACCTCCCTGCTGGCCCTCTTGTGGCTAGAGGATGTGCCTCTCCCCTTTGTGGAGCAGCCCTCAGCCCCTGCATGGGCCGTAGTAGGCAACTGCACAAGTTAGAGGGAGCCCTGGTACCAAGGTCAAAGCTGGCAGAAACTAGTGGGTTAAACTCAGGCTATGTCTACTTTAACATTTTGTCAATATAATTTGTTACCCGGGGTGTGTCTAGACTACAGGGTTTTGTCGACAAAAGTGGAATTTTGTCGACAAAACTATACCTGCGTCTACACTGTCACTGAGTTCTGTCGACATAACGTCGACAGAACTCAGTAGTTTTGTCGACGGCTGTAAACCTCATTTTACGAGGAATAACGCCTTTGTCGACAGAGTTCTGTTGACAGAAGGCGTTATTGCATCTACACTGTCCTTTGCGTCTACACTGTTATGTCGACACAGCAGCTTGCTTTGTCAACAGAACGGAATGTAGTCTAGACGCTCTTTGTCGACAGAAACTTTGTTGACAGTATCTGTCGACAAAACTTCTGTCGACAAAAGCCTGTAGTCTAGACGTACCCTGAGATGTGTGAAAAACCACATCTCTGACCAACATAAGTTACACTGACATAGTGCCTATGTGGACAGTGCTGTGTCAGTGGGAGAAAATCCCTTACCCCAACGCTCTTGGGGCTAGTTTTATTATGTTGTCAGGCGAGCTCTCTCCTACTAGCATAAAGCAGCTGTGCAAGCAATCTTACAGCTGCATCAGTACAGTTGTGCTGTTGTGAGCTCACTAGTGTAGATATGGCCTTAAACTTTAAGTAATGTGTAAAGAGAAGTGTAGTTTCTAAAATCATACTATAAATACAACTAGCTGAAATGTATATCTTTGAAGCATAAGTATTACCTCCCAGAAGAAGGGTATGTATGTCCTTTATATATTGTTCTGTTTTGTCTTTGACAATAAATTCAACTCAATTTGGTTTCTTGAACATTTTTAACAATTGTGGATACCCTTTTAGTCAGTAATGGAATGTATTATACAAGCGTTCATTATTTTACCGGTTTCTGTTGTAATTCACCTGAATGTATGGCACTCATCCAAACTGAAAAGCCATAATCAACGTTTTCACTAGAGAAAAGATGTCTTTTTAACCCATATTAAAATCCTAGTGAACATAAGACAGTTGTAGTTTTAACCAATTTTAACTGATTGAGGTAAAGATTCGGGATTTAGTTTGACCTGCTAAAACATGTGAGTACTACAGACTACCTAGTGACAGTCTACACCAGTGTTTCTTAAACTTTTTAAGATCGAGGTACACCAAACAATAATTTTTTTTAATGAGGAATACTAAGGATTTTTTGTTCAGGAAAAGAGGAAGAGTAAAAAAAAAAAAAAGAGGTGGGGGGGTGCAAGAGGGGGGAAGTTATTGAGCAAATAAAATAAAAGAGGTCACCTGCCCCTTTGTTATGGCTCCTTCCCCACTCTGGCACAATAAATGCAGAAGTGGGGGCCAGCAAACGAACCCCAAAACCTTATCTACCAGGCTTTGGTATAAAACTTCTCCCCAGTCCTGATCATGAGGGTTAGCCAGTAGCCCGGGGACTAAGGGATTAACCTTACCTAACCAGGTACATTCAGCCAGTAGGAATGTAGGTAGGAATTTCAAACTAGGACAAAGGAATGTTTGGTTTTCCCTACTTTGTCCTGAGAGTTCCCTCCAGCTACTGAGGGAGACAGACATGTCTTTCTCTCCAAGAAAAAATTCTTCACTTTCTGTAAGTAGGGTAAAGTTTAGAAAATCCGCTAGGTTTTATTATTTTATGGTTTGGGAAATGGGATCTGATGTTTTGGCTTTCTTTTGTAACTAAGTTCTAGGCCCATGGAATTTCTCCATGAGTATATTATTTTGTTGCTTTTCCATCTGGTCATTATGCTTGCAACAGGAATATTGTGGTGGTGATAAAAGTTTTCTCTTCCTTTTTTTATTAACCTGGTATTGGTTAATGGTTGTGCCCTGATTTGTACTTTAGGGCTTAGATTTCCCAAGTGATCTGTCCCCTGATTTTTCACAATGGCCATGAAATTTTCTTTCTCTCCCCAGCTACCGTAATCATGGAGCAATCCATACAGACAGTCCTCTAGCACCCTGCTTTCAATCTTGTTTTCCATCTAATTTTCCACGTGGGCCACTGCCTCACAGAGACAGGGCCTGGGTGTACTAGACTTACAGATTCCTTGTTCACTCACAGAACCAAACTGGAACCATTCATGTTTCAGCCCTACACACGCTCCCCAGCAGGCTGGTCAAACACAGTCACTTGGTCACCAGAGGGCTGTTTCATCTCCCTGGCTATCTCCACTCCATCTGAAACAACCTCCAGTCCCTCTGCCACTTCCTTACTCTTGTCCCCACTGGATTTTTCTAACCCCAAGTCACTTTTACCCTTTTCAGGCACAGCAACCTGCTGGCCAACCTCACCATAAGGATCCTCTTCCTTATGACCCTCTGCAAGCAAAAGCTCACCTTCCCCTGGCTCTACAGTAGCGTCACTCTACTGAGCCACCACCAACTCCTCCTGAGTTTCCTTTACCCCCTGAACAGGCAGGTTTCTGCACAACCCCCCTTTAGGAAAACACACAGACTCATCTGGGGGGAGATCAGAGACCTCCCCCTCCCACTTCTGGGCTTCAGCTGTCCCCCAAACTAATTTTGGGCCCACAGCACTCTCTTAAGCCATTTCAGGCTGATACACACGTCCTGTAGACAAAGAACTGGGCTCTCCCTGTCCTGTTTCTGGCTCTAGCCTTGCCTCTGAGGCTCCAGGCAGACATGCAGGAACCACACTCGTAGCCACACAGCTATCTTCCTCATGCAAACCTGGAGGAAAACTTTTACCTGGCTCCTCATAGGACTGACTAGCCACAGACAACTTCCCAGATTCACACTCACCCCCTTCTTAAACCACAAATATAAAAGAAATTTTATACCGAATTTCTATTGGTTACACAGTTAATTTCGTCTCCCCCACAGGACTGCTGAAGTTCTCAAGGCTGCTGTGGCTCCCTGCGATCAGCACTGCGGCTGCTGGGGCTCCCCGGGGCTGCCAACAATGAAAGGTTTCTAGCCCTGCATTGCTGCCAGGACTGCTGGGGCTGCCAGTCCTGTGTTGACACTGCCTCCGGGGCCGCTATGACTGTCAGTCCTGCAGGGTGGCTGGAGATCCCAGGCCCATGGGGCTGCCAGCCCTGCATAGCTGCTGGGGCTACTAGGGCCCTCAGTCCCAGAGTGGTTGCTGCAGCTCTCGGCAGCCTTATGAAGAGTGTATCCAGTACCAGTAACAGATAAGCATAAGGTTACCTGCTTACACTTTTACATCCCTAAAGCCCACATAGAGTTTAACTGTTATGTTTTGTCAGTCTGGGTTAGAAAGAAAAGGTATTACTTTAAATTGTACCATTTTCTGTTGCAAAGTGATTTTTAAAGGAAAAACTTAGATTCTACATACAGTAAAAAAGAAGATACTAAATGAATGAGGCAAGCTTTCAAGCTTACACAGAGCTTTTCTTCAGATGAAACTAACGAGAGATTTTGTCACCCACTTTCTCTTCAGTGTCTTTGATTATGACAGTTTGCAGCTTTGACACTGAAAGGAGTAGAAAAATTCAGCGACAAGCTTAAAAACTTGACTCCATCCCATCTGTAGTGGTAAGGCCGAACAGTCCATTTTGGGGCCTTACTTGTTTGTGGATGTGACGTTTTAAAAGATCGAGTAGTCCTGTGACACCTTGGAGACTAACAAAAGTATGTATAGTACCATGAGCTTTTGTGGGCAAAACCCACTTCATCAGATGATGAGCTGGAGAATTACAGCCCAACACAACTATCCTTCAGAGACTTTTAAAAGAATGTTCTGACACCTGCTTTATTGTCTATTTACTCTAGAGGGCACTAGAGTACAAGTAAAGGCCATAATGATCACTCTTAACATTCAAGTGGTTTGCACAATCTAAATATAATCTAGTTGTCGAAGCAATGCTGTGAAGACATTATAGCTAAATTAGTCTCTTACGGTTTGTTAGTATTATGACTTGAAGGAAAATTCAGTCTCTTCAGCTTAGCCTAGCAACTTTGAAATCTTAGAGGGAGGGAATGAAGCACAACTCAACATGAGCAAAAGTATGTGAAAATATTTTAAATTATAACTGGCATGTGTGAGTCTCATATTGGGTGGGGCCAATTTACTGAAAAGTGTTATAATATTTGTAGCACTTCAAGAGACTGGTATGACAAGAGGTGGGGGAGGGATAGCTCAGTGGTTTGAGCATTGGCCTGCTAAACCCAGGGTTGTGAGTTCAGTCCTTGCAGAGGCCATTTAGGAATTTGGGGCAAAAATTCATCAGGGGTGGTACTTAGTCCTGCTGTGAAGGCATGGGGCTGGACTCAATGACCTTTCAAGGTCCCCTCCAGTTCTAGGAGATAGGTAATATCCATTATAAAAAATTCAATGCCAGTTTAACAACTGAACAAAACTTTAATATTTAATCAAAATGTTTAGTTCATAAACTCTGAATATGTTGCATTGTTTTTCTTCCAGTTTCAGTATTGGTGTAACATTTAAAAAAACTCTTAACAAATCAATTAAATAAGCACCATTAAGGTTTTCTCAATATTGAAGTAAACTGATAATAGGAATATCATCTTTTAGTGTCTACCTACATTCTACAGATACAACCATCTGTTACAACGTACTTAAGTCAATCAGGTTCTGATAATATCAAACTGTCCAAATACCTTGACTTGTACTGTTTCTCCTATTTCCAAAAGCATCATCAGGAATAGAAATATGAATTGTATTTTTAAGAGAAACCAAATATGGTTATAGAAAGCATTGAGGCATAGAATCTTAGAAGATTAGAGTTGGAAGAGACCTTAGGACATCATCTAGTCCAGTGGTCCCCAACGTGGTGCCCGCGGGTGCCATGGCGCCCGCCGGGCCATTTCTCTACGCCCACCGAGTGATCAGGCCGGCCCCGCCCCTGGAAGTGTGGCACGTGGGCGCTGCTGGCTCCTGGGCACGCGGTGTATGGGTGTCTCCCCCTCCCCGCCTCGGGCACACGGCACAGGAGCGGCACCGGCCCCAGGCACGCGGCGCATGGGCGCTGCCGGCTCCTGGACGCGCGGCACAGGAGTGGCGCCGGTCCCGGGCATACAGTGCATGGGCTGTTCCGGCCCCGGGCACGTGGAGTATGAGCAGCCCCACCCCTGGGCATGCGGCACAGGACCGGCGCCGGCCCCGGGAGTGTGGCGCATGGGTGGCACCGGGCACGCGGCTATGAGTGGTCCCACCCCGGGCACGTGCATGGACCAGCCCCTGGGCGTGTGCACGGCGCGTGAGTGGCTCCGCCCCCGGGTGCCCGGCATCCCCTCAAGGTTGGGGACCATGATCTAGTCCAACCCCCTGCTCAAAGCAGGACCAACTAAATCAGGCCTGCACAAATCGGAAAGTGATGAGGGCCATATTAATCCAAAGAAAATAGCGCGGGCCACAAGGGATGCTCTCCCAAAAAATACCAAACACACGGCTAAAAATTCTTGTTGAAAGAGTTTTTTTTTTTTTTCCTATCGCGTGTCTCCACTTGGCCCCCTGGCATTTGTCTCTCCTTTACCCTACCCCTTGGTGTCTTCCCCTTTCTCCTGCCCTGCCCCACTCCCCTCAGCACAAACCCCTTCCCCTCCCCTACCTGGCGTCTGCCTTTTTTAATCTGGCGGTCGCTGGCTGTGACATCACGCCAGCACCCTGGCGGCTGCTGGCGTCCCACCCTCTGGCTCATGCCTGCTCTCTGGCTCGCGCCTCATGCTGGAGCTGCACGCAGGCAGCCCGGCGGCGAGAATTGCCGCACTTCCCCCTCCCCAGCAGCGCTCTGCTCCTCTGCCCGGCTGGCGGATTGGATGGGGTGGCGCCACCTGTAGTTGTCACAGGCCGCACAGTGAGCCCCTGCGGGCCACATGTTGTGCAGGCCTGAACTAAATCATCCCAGCCAGGACTTTGTCAAGCCTCGTCTTAGAGATTTTTAAGGATGGAGATTCCATCACCTCCCTAGATAACTCTTTCCAGTGCTTCATCAGCATCCTAGTGAAATAGGTTTTCCTAATATGCCACTTAGACCTCTCCCGCTCTAACTTGAGACTTCTTTCATCTGCCACCAATGAGAACATCCTAGTTCCATACTCTTTGGAATTTCCCTTCAGGTAGTTTAAGGCTGCTATCAAATTCCCTCCCCCCTCTATTGTGTAGACTAAATAAACCCAATTCCCTGAGCCTTTCTTCATAAGTCATGTGCTCCAGCCCTCTAGTCATTTTTGTTGCTCTCTACTGGATTCTTCAATTTGTCTACATCCTTTCTGTAGTGGAGGGCCCAAATCTGTATGTAGTACTCTAGAGGTGGCCTTATCAGTGCCAAATAGAGGGGAATAATCACTTCCCTTGAAGTGATTATTAGTAGGATCTAGTAGTGCTTCTACTAATGCAGCTCAGAATGTCATTAGCCTTCTTGGCAACAAGCACATGCTGTTGACTCATATCCAGCTTCTCATCCACTGTAATCCCCAGGTGCTTTTCTGCAGAATTTCCACTTAGCCAGTTGATCCCCAGCTTAGGATTCTTCCATCATAAGTGCTGGACTCTGCACTTGTCCCTGTTGAATGTCATTACATTTCTTTTTGGGCCAATTTGTCTAGGTCTTTCTGGTCTATATCTCTCCGCTCAGCTTAATTTCATCCATGAATTTGCTGAGAGTGTAATCTGTCCCATCATCCAGTTCATTAATGAAGATGTTGAACAAAACCAGACCTAGGATGAACCTCTAGGCCACTCTGCTTGGTGCCAGCTGCCAACTAGACATTGAGCCACTGATCAGTACTCATTGAGCCCCAAAATCTATCCAGCTTTCTATCCACCTTATAATCCATTCATCCGATCCATATTACTTTAACTTCTTGGCAAGAATACTGTGGAAGCCTCTATCAAAAGCTTTGCTAAAATCAAGTTATATAACTTCCACCACTTTCCCCATATCCACTAGGGATGTGAAAGACTAGCTGACTAGTCAACTATCTGATAGGCAAATGTTTATCACGTAGTTAACAGGCTAGTCGACGAGTCGCTTCCCCCCCCCTTGCTACCTCTGTCAGAGACACAAGGGGGGAGGAAATTGGGAGTACTTCAAAGCGGCAGCGCTGCTTGGAGCCTGAGGCTCCACACGGTGCTGCTGCTTTGAAACGCCGCATACAGCGCGGGCCAGCTGGGGTGTCCGAAGGCTGCACCGCATGGAGCCCAGGATCAGCTAGGACTCCTCCACTGACCCTGGGCTCCATGCGGCACTGCCGCTTTGAAACAGCCTGGCATCAGACTGCATGCAGCGTTTCAAAGCGGCAGCTCCACATGGAGCCTGGGGTCAGCTGAGGAGACTACAGCAATGCCACACATCAGTGACACATGAAAATAAAGGAACCTCAGGCAAGTGTACCAGAAGACAGAGGTGGTAAACTGTCGTACTGGGTCAGAACTACAGACATGCCACTTCTGTGAGCAGCTGCTTGGCATTTTAGGGGAGGACCTGACCAGTATCTCAAAATTCTCCATGGATACCTCCCATGCAATTCTGCGAGAAGCCTCAGGCAACAAGAAGGAAATTGTTGATGACGAGGAGGAGAATTCTTAGCAGGAAAGCGGAGGATCTGTCCTACCCAACAGCCAAGACCTCTTGCTAATTCTGAAGCTAATTCTCTACCAGGAATTATTGTTGCTAGACATTTATAATAGGGAATCTACCTCTGGTGAGTGCACACTTATAATCACACAATGGTTGTTAAATGTAATTGAGTTTAATATTTAATTTGCCCTGAACAATTGGGATGCAGTGGCAGCCAGTTAAGCTACACAGTGTGTGCTCCCTGGAAAATTCTGTTTATATGCTTGGAGATGGGATATCTCTACAGAGCTCTCCTGGAGGTACTGTGCAGCAATGTGTGCTTGTATGCTCATGGCTGCTGCAGGGCTTCTCCCTGCATCTGCTCGTGGCCAGAACAAGTCAGCTAATGAGGGCTCCCTGCTGCCAGATTGAGGGCAGAGAGAAGCCCCCAGTCTGTGCAGCTCTGCTCCAGCCTCAGGGAAGTCCTCAAGTCCTGATAAACTGCGGGGGAGGGAAGATGAGAGAAGCCTCAGCCACCCAACAGGAGCCATGCAGAATGGGGGAGGGATGGAAGTAAGCCCCTAGCAGGAGCCGCCAGTCCCCCTCCCCGGCTGGAGCAGCAAGGGAGAGATGGAGTGAAGCCAGCCCCAGGCCCCCTGGCAGAAGTTGGGGGCGTTGTCCTTTGTGTACTGCCTAATAATTTGTAAGGACAGCCTTGGGAGTGCTACCTTATTCCTTCCTCTATGATAGAACACCTTACCACACGAAGCCAGCAGTAAGAGTTCTGGCATTATTACAGCAGAAAGCAGAGCAGCGAAACGTCCTGGTCTCAGTAGATTCTTACAGCAGCAGCTCCCTGTCCTGCTCTCTGACCCTGACAAGTCTACTCATGTTACTGTCCCCTCCCTGCCCAATGCAGGAGGCTTGTCTGGCACCTGCCTCTATTCCAGCAGAGAGACTGCTGTAGATTAGAAGGCAAAAAAAGTACATGCTATAACATATTAAACAAGCTCATGCATTCCATGCAATCCGCTCACATTGATAGGGTGAAACTCTATGCATGGATGTACATGCTGTTAGAGGTTATAAGTAGTGAACCAAGAACAGGAAAGCATGCAGGAAACATGAGCATACTACCAAAGATGTTGAGGATTATGGGAGGAGCAAACAGACCTGATGAGGTAGATGGTAGAGGTGCAGGAAAGTCAGCTAGACCACAGAGCCCCTCTGTGCCCATTGTTAAGCCACCTCTCCTCACCAAGTTCAATATCCTCCTTTCCCAGGTGCCCTTAAGTCCAGGAGAGGGGAGAAGGAAGTTCCAGGAACCCTTTCACTCAACTCTAGGGAATGATTCATGGTGCAGAAAGTTGTCATTCTCATAGCCATTCAGAACAATTGTAATAAACCCCACGGCCTTGTGCTTCCCCTCCCCTGTGTTTTCAGACGCTTGTTACACCCAGGTTTCCTTTGTTGTTTGGTGATGTCTGTTTTTACTGTTTGCCTTAAATAAAGGTGCATGAATTCAGAACAATAGGATCTTTATTCACTGTGCCAGCTCTGGATGGGGGGGAGTGTGGTTTATAGGGCAGTACATGTACAACAGGGGGTAGTTCGGTAATGAGCAACACATAACTGTCACATCATTGTCTGTCTGGGAATTCATGAAACTGGTTTTCAAAGACTTTCTAATTTGCAGTGCACCTTGATGTGCTCTCCTTTTTGTCCTGATGTCTAGTTGCTCATAATTGGCCGCCAGGCAATCTCCCATAACTGCCCACCCCACTGCAGACTTTTCCCCCTGACTTTCACCAGTATCATGCAGCACGTAGCGAGCAGCAACAGCAGTGGGAGTGTTGCTTTCACTGAAGGCTAACCGAATCAGTAAAAAGCACCAGTAGCCTTTTAAATTACCCAAGGCACATTTTACTACCATTCTTCCCTTGCTTAGCCTGTAGTTGAACTGCTCCTTATTACTGTCTAGGCTGCCTCAGTACGGGTTCGTGAGTCATGGGAGCATATGGTAGACTGAGTCTCCAGAGATAACAATTGGCATTTCATCCCCACCAGTGGTAATTTTCTGGTCTGAGAAGATAGTTCTTTCTTGCAACTTTGTGAATTGATCGGAGTTTCTAAAGATGCATGTGTCATGCACCTTTCCCAACCATTCCATGGTGATGTCAGTGAAATAGCCTTTGTGATTCATAAGTGCTTGAACCACCACTGAGAAGAACCCCTTACAATATATACACTTTTTCTAAGGTGGTCTGGTGCCAAGATAGGGATATGTGTTCCGTCTATAGCCCCACCACAATTAGGGAACCCCATTGCAGCAAACCATCCGTGTTTCCCAGAGCCACTGTCCTTCCTAGCAGAAGAGTGTTGATTGCCTTGGCTACTTGATTCACAGCAGCTCCCACTGTAGATTTTTACCTACTCTGAATTGATTCCTGACTGACCAGTAGCAGTCTGGCATTACAAACTTCATTAAGGTTATCTCCACTCATTTCCCAACTGTCAGTGCTAGTCTTATTTTGGTATTGCTGCACATCAGGGAGGGGGAAAGCAGTTCACAGAATTCCAAGGAAGTGACTTTACAGGTACGAAAATTTTGAAGCCACTGTTCCCCAACCTGTACCTGCATAATTATGCAGTCCCACCAGTCTGTGCTTGTTTCCTGTGACCAGAATTGGCATTATGCTGTATCAACATGCCTGACTGCCGCCAGCATATGCCAATTGCTCCATTTCATTGTTTCCAGCACATTTGTGTACATGTCTGCCTCACATTCATCTTCATGCCAGCAGCTCCTGGCTAAGCTCTGGACATACCACAGGATATCACTTGAGGTGTTTGCAATGATTACAACAGCCATGCAGCTTTCCATGCTTGCCATGCTATGGTGTCTGGACAGATAACTTAGGGGAAAAAGGCTCAAAATGTTTGTTTGCCATTGCTTTCAAAGAGGAGAGAGGCAGAAAGAAGGTAAGTGCATCATGGAAAGCTGATGACATGTACCCAAAACCACCTGCAACAATGTT
Organism: Pelodiscus sinensis; assembly: GCF_049634645.1. Classification (NCBI taxonomy): domain Eukaryota; kingdom Metazoa; phylum Chordata; order Testudines; family Trionychidae; genus Pelodiscus; species Pelodiscus sinensis. The sequence goes on along the minus strand of NC_134720.1, from coordinate 21,092,350 downwards.
TTTGTTTCATCAGGCATTGGGAGGGTAACGTAGAATTCAAATGGGCAGCAGGACCAGAGCAGGAATGTGCATTGCTCTGTGAATTGTTGCTAGCTATGGGTATGTCTACACTGCAAAGTTAATTCGAAATAACAGCCATTATTTTGAATGAACTTTAATAGCACCTATATATGCAATCCGCTATTTCGAAATTAATTTGAAATAGCGGAGCGCTTAATTCGAATTTGGTAAACCTTATTCTATGAGGAATAATGCCAACTTCGAAATAGCTATTTTGAATTAAGTGCTGTGTAGACACGTAATTTGAAATAGGGGGCCTCCAGCCTTTCCCAAGGAGTCCTGGTAGCCACTCTGGGCACAACCAGGAAAACTTACTCTCCTCTCCCCCAGCCCCGGAACCATTAAAGCCTGCCAGCCCAGAGCCAGCAGTGGCCACCGGGCCCCCTGACCCAGTGGCCCCAAAACATGAGCCAGCAAGCCACTGGCAGCCAGTCCTCCACCACTCCCCAGAAGCAGTGTGCCAGCTCCCAGGAGCCTGACGGGCCGGAGAAGGTGGGCTCCTTCCTGGTCCAGGGTGGAGATCATAGAATCATAGAATAATAGGACTGGAAGGGACCTCAAGAGGTCATCGAGTCCAGCCCCCCGCCCTCAAGGCAGGACCAAGCTCCACCTATACCATCCCTGACAGATGTCTATCTAACCTGTTCTTAAATATCTCCAGAGAGGGAGATTCCACCACCTCCCTTGGCAATTTATTCCAATATTTGACCACCCTGACAGTTAGGAATTTTTTCCTAATGTCCAATCTAAACCTCCCTTTCTGCACTTTAAGCCCATTACTCCTTGTACTGTCCTCAGAAACCAAGAGGAACAAATTTTCTCCTTCCTCCTTGTGACACCCTTTTAGATATTTGAAAACCGCTATCATGTCCCCCCTTAATCTTCTTTTTTCCAAACTAAACAAGCCCAGTTCATGAAGCCTGGCTTCATAGGTCATGTTCTCTAGACCTTTAATCATTCTTGTCGCTCTTCTCTGTACCCTTTCCAATTTCTCCACATCTTTCTTGAAATGTGGCGCCCAGAACTGGACACAGTACTCCGGCTGAGGCCTAACTAGTGCAGAGTAGAGCGGCAGAATGACTTCACGAGTTTTGCTTACAACACACCTGTTGATACAACCTAGAATCATATTTGCTTTTTTGGCAACAGCATCACACTGTTGACTCATATTCAACTTGTGGTCCACTATGACCCCTAGATCCCTTTCTGCCATGCTCCTTCCTAGACAGTCGCTTCCCATCTTGTATGTATGGAACTGATTGTTCCTTCCTAAGTGGAGCACTTTGCATTTCTCTTTATTAAACCTCATCCTGTTTACCTCTGACCATTTCTCTAACTTGCTAAGGTCATTTTGAATTATGTCCCTATCCTCCAAAGAAGTCGCAACCCCACCCAGTTTGGTATCATCCGCAAACTTAATAAGCGTACTCTCTATCCCAATATCTACATCATTGATGAAGATATTGAACAGTACGGGTCCCAAAACAGACCCTTGCGGAACTCCACTTGTTATCCCTTTCCAGCAGGATTTAGAACCGTTAACAACAACTCTCTGACTACGGTTATCCAGCCAATTATGCACCCACCTTATCGTGGCCCTATCTAAGTTATATTTGCCTAGTTTATCAATAAGAATATCATGCGAGACTGTATCAAATGCCTTACTAAAGTCTAGGTATATGACATCCACCGCTTCTCCCTTATCCACAAGGCTCGTTATCTTATCAAAGAAAGCTATCAGATTAGTTTGGCATGACTTGTTCTTCACAAACCCATGCTGGCTATTCCCTATCACTTTATTACCTTCCAAGTGTTTGCATAGGATTTCCTTAATTACCTGCTCCATTATCTTCCCTGGGACAGACGTTAAACTGACCGGTCTGTAGTTTCCTGGGTTGTTCTTATTCCCCTTTTTATAGATGGGCACAATATTTGCCCTTTTCCAGTCTTCTGGAATCTCCCCTGTCTGCCATGATTTTTCAAAGATCATAGCTAAAGGCTCAGATACCTCCTCTATCAGCTCCTTGAGTATCCTGGGATGCATTTCATCAGGACCTGGTGACTTGCTGACATCTAACTTTCCTAAGTGACTTTTAACTTGTTCTTTGTGAATCCTATCTTCTAAACCTACCCTCTCTCTGCTTGTATTCACTACGTTAGGCACACCTCCAGACTTCTTGGTGAAGACCGAAACAAAGAAGTCATTGAGCATCTCCGCCATTTCCAAGTTTCCTGTTACTGCTTCTCCTTCCTCACTAAGTAGTGGGCCTACCCTGTCCTTGGTCTTCCTCTTGCTTTTAATGTATTTATAAAAAGTCTTCTTGTTTCCCTTTATGCCTGTAGCTAGTTTGATCTCATTTTGTGCCTTTGCCTTTCTAATCTTGCCCCTGCATTCCCGTGTTGCTTGCCTATATTCATCCTTTGTTAGTTGTCCTAGTTTCCATTTTTTATATGACTCCTTTTTTATTTTGAGATCGTGCAAGATCTCCTTGTTAAGCCAAGCTGGTCTTTTGCCATATTTTCTATCTTTCCTACACAGCGGAATTGTTTGCTTTTGGGCCCTTAACAACGTCCCTTGGAAGTATTTCAAACTCTCCTCAGTTGTTTTTCCCTTCAGTCTTGCTTCCCATGGGACCTTACCTACAAGTTCTCTGAGCTTATCAAAATCTGCCTTCCTGAAATCCATTACCTCAATTGTGCTGGTCTCCCTTCTACCTTTCCTTAAGATCATGAACTCTATTATTTCGTGATCACTGTCCCCTATACTGTCTTCCACTTTCAAGTTCTCAACTAGTTCCTCCCTATTTGTTAAAACCAAATCCAGAACAGCTTCTCCTCTGGTAGCTTTTTCAACCTTCTGAAACAGAAAGTTGTCTCCAATGCAGTCCAGAAACTTATTGGATAGCCTGTGCCTCGCTGTGTTAGTTTCCCAACAAATGTCTGGATAGTTGAAGTCCCCCATCACCACCAAATCTTGATCTTTGGATAGTTTTGTTAATTGTTTAAAAAAGGCCTCATCCACCTCTTCCACCTTGCTAGGTGGCCTGTAGTAGATTCCTAGCATGATATCACCCTCGTTTTTTACCCCTTTTAGCTTAACCCAGAGAGTCTCTACACAGCTATCTCCTACATTCATCTCCACTTCAGTCCAAGTGTGTACATTTTTAATATACAAGGCAACCCCTCCTCCCTTTTTTCCCTGTCTGTCCTTCCTGAGCAAGCCGTACCCTTCCATACCAACATTCCAATCATGCGTCCCATCCCACCAGGTTTCTGTAATACCAATGATATCATAGTTGTATTTATTGGTTAGCAATTCCAGTTCTTCCTGCTTATTACCCATACTTCTCGCATTTGTATATAGGCATCTAAGATACTGATTTGATCTTGCCTCCCTGTTGTGCCCTGACCCTCCTTTCTCCTTGCCATTATAGGCCGTAGTCCCCCCCATTTCCAACCCATCTCCCAGTCCCACACATGCAGCACTTACCTGTGGGCTTTGCTCACCTGCCCCCAACAAACCTAGTTTAAAGCCCTCCTCACAAGGTTAGCCAGTCTGTGTCCAAACAAGGCCTTCCCGCTCCTAGAAAGGTGAACTCCATCTCCGCCAAGCAGTCCTTCCTGGAAGAGCACCCCGTGATCAAGGAAGCCGAATCCCTCCTGGCGACACCATCGTCGCAGCCAGGCATTCACCTCCAGGATGCACCTCTCTCTGCCCGGGCCCCTACCTTTGACAGGAAGGATAGAAGAGAATACCACCTGCGCTCCAAACTCCTTCACCCGTACTCCCAAAGCCCTGTAGTCACACTTGATCCGCTCAGTGTCACACCTGGCAGTATCATTTGTGCCCACGTGGATGAGATCATGGATCTTTAATCAGGTTTGGGGGGGGGATGCCCCCAACGTCCACGACGTCTGCACTAGATGGAGGAATGTGGCCATCTATGGCCGGATAGCTGCCAGCCTCGCCACCAAAGGCCACATGCGAACCCAGGAACAGGTTTGCATGAAAATCAAGTTGGTCCGGCGAGACCCCTAACCCTGGGCCCTGAGCTTCCCCTCCCACTTCTTCCCCTTGCTTCCCCCTTCCAGCTCCCTCCTCCCAGGTTTCCCTCTCCCACCTCCTCTCTTCCCCTCTCCCACCTCCTTTTCCCAGTCTCCCCAGAGGTTCATCTCTCCCTCCCCCAGTTTTGTTCAGTAAACCCAGTTTCTATTTTTGAACATGCGTGTCTTTTGTTTGAAGGAAGGGTAAGTGGAAGGACCTGAGGGAGAAATGGGGCACAAGTCCCTGGTGGAGAGGACCGTGGTGGCTCTGAGGGCTCCTTGGGGTGGACACTCTCCTGCAGGGCCTCCTGGATCCTGACAGCCCCCCTATTGACCCCCTGGATGGCAGCCTGCAGCAAGTGCAGCTGGGCTGATGGCAATGACCAGGGCAATCCAAGACAGGACTGCTTTGCTGTCCCTCATCGAGGTAAACAAGCAAGTGGGGAACCCTGAGAACTGTCTGTCCGGGGTTCAGTTCAGGGTCCACTCAGTGTGGGCGCACTATTTCGAAAGTTTTTTTTGTCTAGATGTGTTATTTCGAGTTACCTTAATTTGAAACAGTTCATTCAAATTAAGGTAACTCGAATTAACGCTGTAGCGTAGACATACCTTACGGTAGTGGGGATAAACTCCACCAGCCAATTGTGGATAGTGAGGACATGTACTTTCAGCTTTATAAAATCAGATGCTAAAGATGGACTTAAATACATTTGACCTAGTTTTGTAGTTAGACAGACCCTCAGATGCATTAGATCTGGCCCCATAAGCTTGTGCAGTTCAAGTTTTTCTAAATAGTCCTAACCAAGGGCTGCCCACCTTCTCCCTGTACTGTGCTGCCCAGTGCAGCAGTCTGGGAGCTGACCTTGTCTGTGAAGACCTAGGTTAAAAAAAAAAAGGCATTGAGTATTTCAGTATTTTCCACGTCATCTGTGTGGTGGTGTCCTGGAACCCCGCACGCCTCCAATTCGGGGCCCAAGTAAGGACAGAGGTGGGCCACCTCTGCCTGACCTCACGCCGGGAGAAAAGCCAGTGGTGGAGGCAGGGCCAGAGAGCGGCGGCCCATCAGACATCCACGCATGTGTCTTGCGCAACGAAGGCCCAGGCGCCAACGCATGCATAGGAGGGAACAGATGGGTACGGGTTGGCGGGGATGGGGAAGGAAAGGAAACGCCCGACACAGGCGAGGAGTCGGCGGCCATTAAAAAGGGAAGAACGGATGGGACAAGTGGGGAGGAGGAGAGGACTGAAGGGGAAGGGAGTTGGAGGCAGAGAGAGGAAGGCTGAAGGAAAGCCAGAGGAGAACAGGGGTTGAGGAAGTAGCCCAGGGTGGGCGGCTGGAGCTCCGCTTGCGGGCTGGCGCGTTGTGGCGGTTAGCCCTGTCAGCCAGGTGGGTGGCGGACAGGTAGGACACCCCCACCTTAGGGCCCTGGGCTGGGGCATGGAGCGATGGTGGGCCCCCCTCAACCCCAACTCGGGGCAATAGCGGAAAAGGGAAAGCCACAACTACCTTGCAGAAGGATCGCGGCGGGGCAATACGTACTAAAGCGGGAAGGGAGAGAAGGGACCCACGGGGAAGTGGGACGGACTTCTTTACAATCTGTCACTAGGTTGCCTTCCCCTTTCTGTAAGGGTTCCACAATTTTCCTGGCCATCTTCTTGTTGCTAACATACTAGTAGAAACTGTTCTTGTTATCCATCATATACCTTTCTAGCTGTAACTCCAATTGTGCTTTGGCCTTTCTAGTTACTCCCCTGCATACTCAAGCAGTATTTTTAAGCTCCTCCCATGTCTTCTGTCAAACTTTCTACTTCTTGTAAGACTCCTTTTTATGCTTAAGCTCACTGAAGATTTCTTAGTAAAGCCAAGCTGATTACCTGCCATATATGCTATTCTTTCTGCACATCAGGATGGTTTGTTCTTGCGCTCTCAATAAGGGTTCTTTAACATATAGCCAGCTCTCCTGGACTTCTTACCCCTTCCCAGTTGTTCCTGAGGGAGTCAGTTTGCTTTTCTGGAGTCCAGGTTACATATTCTGCTGCTCTCCTTTCTTCCTTTTGTCATGATTCTGAATTTGACCATCTCATGGTCATCGCTGCCCTGCTTGCAACATACTTCTACTTCCCTTATCAATTATTCCCTATTTGTGAACAACAGTTCAAGAAGAGCATGACCCCTATTAGATTCCTGCACCACTTGCACCATGAAGTTTTTCCAACATTCTCTAAAAACTTGTGGATTGTCTGTGCAGTGCTGTATTGCTCTCCTAGTAAATGTGGAGTGATTGAAGTTCACAATGAGAACTGGAGCCTGTGATCTTGAAACTTATGTTAGTTGTCCAAAGAAAGACTCATTTAACTCATTCTCCTGGTGGTCTATAGCAAATACTCACCACAACATCACTCTTGTTGCTCTCACCTCTAATTTCATAGTGGAGTTCTGAGCAATCATACAGCTCTTCCATACTGTTCAACTCCTCCACCTTTTCTTCTCTATCTATCCTTCCTGAACAACTTATACCCATCTATGACAGTGCTGGATTTAAGGCATTTAAATAAATACATTTGAAAGTTTTGGTTCCGCATGTTATCTCTGACCCCAATAATTCCTTTGCTGCCAGTTATGGATTTATTTTGCAACCATCGATCTAAAGGGTGCATATTTTCATCTCATTTATCAAAATCATCACAAGCATCTTTGATTCATAGTGGCTGGCCACCAATATGCATATATGGTGCTCCCATTTGGCCTTTCCAAGGTACCCAGAATTTTTACAGACTTTCTGCAGTAGTAGTCATCTGAGATGAAGACACTGGATCAGTCCTCATTCCTGACATGCTGTTATAGGAGGAGGAACGATGTTAATCAAATGTACTCATGAGACAGAGACAGAAATGGAGGGTCAAACATTCCAGATGATAATCTTAGGGATATCATTTTCTTTCCCTTTACATAATGTAGTTCTTGTATTAAACTAATGGTTATAATGACTCAGACTCTGGGCATGCCTTTAAAAGCTGTTGAAGAGGACTTCAGACCCAGTGTTTGCTATTTTAGGTTAATACGCCACAAGCAGAATTATTTCACCTTTATTGCTAAACTTACTAAATCAGCTGAACCAATGTCTGTGGAAGCCAATAATCCTCTTGAGGGATCTGATAAAGGTTTCAAGTGTTCCATATGCATCCACCCAAATTTCTCTGGTGGGAGAGGCCACAGTTCAGTGCTCTAGGAGAGATAAAGCATAAAACTCCTGATAAGGAGGTCAAGATGATGGATACATTAGGAAGAAAATCCTTTTCAGCTGCCCATTTGGAATGAGAATTTTGATGTACAGGAAGTTATGGCATGATACTTACATGATCTATGGGAATAGTTATCATTGTTTGTTAATAGTATTATGGATGGCCAGAGTAATTTTATTCAAAATACTTTCTAGTGTAAAGAAAAAAATGTAGTAGGGATCTCCATCCAATATTGGACCAGAGGAAACTGAATTGTTCCATAAACAGGTTCCACTTCCGCTTCTGTAATTCCTTCTTTCCCAACAGAATTAGTTCAATGTTGTTGATTTAAAGTATGCTTATTTTCACATATCCATAAGACCAACTCACTGCAAATAGCTACATTTTGTCATAGGAAAAGAGAATTTTCAATACAAGTTCCCCGCCTTTGGCCTTCTAGGCGCTAAGCATTTTTTAAAAAAATGCTTGTCGGTGGTGGTACTTGTGCACTTACGAGAGACAGGGTATTTTCATCTCCCCTTATTTAGATGATTGGTTTATCAGACTTCCATCAAAGAAACTTCCCTCCATATTCATGTCCAAAACAAATCCTTTCTTTTCGTCATTAATGGGTCTCCTGGCTTAAGCAACAAACATAACTCCCTATGGTATGCTCATCTACAAGTGAGGCATTTGGAATATTGGATACTGAAAAAATTCAGCCCCAGCATCAGCAAGTAAGCATAGGATACTGATTACTCCAAGAAGGATAGGTGGACTCATTACAATGTAATGTTTCCATCCTCCCATGTTTTCAGTGATAATCGCACTAGATGCATCCAATTTATGCTGGAAGTTTCTTATAAGTATTTGAATAATTCAGGATCATTGAAGTAATTCAGAAAGGAAATTGCACATCAACGCCCTTGATTCAAGGCCCTCATAGAATACTAGAACTGGAAGGAACCTCGAGAGGTCATCGAGTCCAGTCCCCTGTCCTCATGACAGGACCAAATACTGTCTAGACCATCCCTGATAGACATTTATCTAACCTACTCTTAAATATCTCCAGAGATGGAGATTCCACAACCTCCCTAGGCAACTTATTCCAGTGTGTAACCGCCCTGACAGTTAGGAACTTTTTCCTAATGTCCAACCTAAACCTCCCTTGCTGCAGTTTAAGCCCATTGCTTCTTGTTCTATCCTCAGAGGCCAGGAAGAACAAGTTTTCTCCCTCCTCCTTGTGACACCCATTTAGATACCTGAAAACTGCTATCATGTCTCCTCTCAGTCTTCTCTTTTCCAAACTAAACAAGCCCAGTTCTTTCAGTCTTCCTTCATAGGTCATGTTCTCTAGACCTTTAATCATTCTTGTTTCTCTTCTCTGAACCTTCTCCAGTTTCTCCACATTTCTTGAAATGGGATGCCCAGAACTGGACACAATACTCCAAGTGAGGCCTAATCAGCACAGAGTAGAGTGGAAGAATGACTTCTCATTTCTTACTCACAACACACCTGTTAATGCATCCTAGAATAATGTTGGCTTTTTTTTTTGCAACAGCGTCACACTGTTGACTCCTATTTAGCTTGTGGTTCACTATAACCCCTAGATCCCTTTCTGCCATACTCCTTCCTAGACAGTTGCTTCCCATTCTGTATGTGTGAAACTGATTGTTCCTTCCTGAGTGGAGCACTTTGCATTTGTCTTTATTAAACTTCATCCTGTTTACCTCAGACCATTTCTCCAGATCATTTTGAATTATGACCCTATCCTCCAAAGCAGTTGCAACCCCTCCAAGCTTGGTATCATCTGCAAACTTAATAAGCACACTCTCTATGCCAATATCTAAATGGTTGATGAAGATATTGAACAGAACCGGTCCCAAAACATACCCCTGCGGAACCCCACTTGTTACTCCTTGTCATGGCTCCTTCCCCACTCTGGCATGATAAATGCAGAACTGGGGGCCAGCAAGTGTACCCCAAAGCCTTATCTACCGGGCTTTGGTATAAAACTTCCCCCAAAATCTTAAAAACCTAGATCCTGGGAATAAAACTTCCGCTGCCACCACCCAAATGTTGCTCAAGAAACCAGGGGAAAGATCATTTGGGAAATCTCACCCCTAAAATAAAAATCAGGGCACACTATTAACCAATGCCAGGTTAATAAAAAGAAAGGAAAGAACTTTTATTATTACAACAGTATTCCTGTTGCAAGCATAAGTACTAGATAGGAAGGTAACAAAATATACTCATAGGGTGTGTCTAGACTACATGCCTCCTTCGACGGAGGCATGTAGATTAGCCAGATCGGAAGAGGGAAATGAAGCCGCGATTAAAATAATCGCGGCTTCATTTAAATTTAAATGGCTGCCCCGATCTGCCGATCAGCTGTTTGTCGGCAGATCGGGGGAGTCTGGACGCGATGCCCCGACAAAGAAGCCTTTCTTCATCGACACAGGTAAGCCTGGTTTCACGAGGCTTACCTGTGTCGATGAAGAAAGGCTTCTTTGTCGGGGCATCGCGTCCAGACTCCCCCAGGCTTACCTGTGTCGATGAAGAAAGGCTTCTTTGTCGGGGCATCGCGTCCAGACTCCCCCGATCTGCCGACAAACAGCTGATCGGCAGATCGGGGCAGCCATTTAAATTTAAATGAAGCCGCGATTATTTTAATCGCGGCTTCATTTCCCTCTTCCGATCTGGCTAATCTACATGCCTCCGTCAAAGGAGGCATGTAGTCTAGACACACCCATGGAGAAACTCCATGGGCCTAGAACTTAGTTACAAAGAAAAGCCAAAACATCTTTTAAGCAGTGCCAGATCTCAGATCCCATACCCAATCCTTAAAACAATAAAACCTAACGAAACTACCTAAACTTTACCCTACTTACAGAAAATGAAGAATGGTGTCTTGGAGAGAGAGAGGCATGCTTGTCCCTCTCTGTAGCTGCAGAGAACTCACTCCCAGAGACAAAAAGGAGAGAAGAAAAAAAAACAAATTCCTTTGTCTCAGTTTGAAAGTCCCATCTACATCCCTACTGGTCACTCCACCTGGCTAAGTGTAGTTAACCCCTTAATCCCCAGGCTGCTAGCTAACCCTCATAATCATGATACTCCTTTCCAGCAGTATTGTGAGCCCTTAATAACTACTCTCTGGGAATGGTTATCCAGCTAGTTATGTACCCACCTTATAGTAACCCCCTCTAAGTTATATTTGCCTAGTTTATTGATAAGAATATCATGCGAGACCATATCAAATGTCTTACTAAAGTCTAGGTATACCACATCCACTGCTTCTCCCTTATCCACAAGACTTGTTATCCTATCAAAGAAAGCTATCAGATTGGTTTGACATTCGTTTTTTACAAATCCATGCTGGCTGTTCCCTATAGGTATGTCTACAGTAGCCCCCTAGTTAGAACTAGGGAGGCTAATGTAGGCATTTAAACTTGCAAATGAAGCCTGGGATTTAAATATCCCAGGCTTTATTTGCATGGTCCCGTCCAGTCGCCATTTTTAAATTCCACTAGTCCGATCTAACTGCCCATGGCTACACGCGGCAGTCAAACGTTAATTTGAACTAAGTCCTTAGTTCAAATAACTGTTACACCTCATTCCACTAAGGACTTAATTCTAACAAGGGGGCTAGTGTAGACATAGCCTATCACCTTATTATCTTCCAAGTGTTTGGAGATGATTTCCTTAATTACTTGCTCCATTATCTTTTCTGGCACAGAAATTAAACTGATTTGTTGTTTTTGTCATGGATAAGCTACAGGATGGTTCAAGGAACGATAAGCACAGTCTCTGAATGAAGCAGAGGGTGCTCACTCATACTAACTCTTAACTTAAGGATGTTATGTAATTCCCTTTCTGCATTACTCCCAAGCTCCTGAATTGTGCAGATGTTTAGATTAATGGGTATGGAGATACACTTTCAGCTCTTTGTAGTTCTATATTAGGAATATGGCAACTGGGACTGGTATAGTCAACAAGACATATTCCTAGTAGCCATACTCCTAAAAGGAAATGCAAAAGCATTGCAGATCAACTGAGCAGAAATGCATCACAAATATGTAAGTAGTCACAAACTGTTTCAGCAATACATTTCTTTTACTTTTTAGGGGTACCATGACATAGAACACTTCATGTCTGGCTGCAGCACAAAATGCCTCAAATTTTGTTCAAGGGTATGCGGAGGTGAACAGCCATTTTCAGATGAATTTCTGTTAAAATAAGATGGGGTCTTCGTTCATTTATCCCTTTCCTACTGATTTAGGGAGTAATAAACAAGATAAAACAGGATGGAGCCATGGTGATTCTAATAGCCATAGTATGGGATCGATAATGGTGGTTCTTGGGCCTGCTGCAACTTTCCAGAGGAGTCTTCTGTCACCTTCCATTAGATTTTGCCTTAATGACCCAGAAGTGAATCATTAACAGCCATGCTGTCTAGAAGTGCAAAATATTTTATTCAGTGCTAGGAAAAAGTCCACACCTAAATGTTTGAATAAATGGAAAAAGATTTCTATTATGGTCAAATGATAACAATATTGTTCCATATACAGCTCCAGTTCAAACCATATTAGAATATTTGCTGTATCTTCAATCCTCTAGTCTTTCATTGTCATCTATATGAGTTCATTTTTCTGCTATTCCTGGATTTCATATGAGTGTTTATAATAAATCATTATTTACTCCTTATTTAGTGAAAAAGTTTCTTAAAAGTTTGTCAAATGAGTATCCTCCAATAAAAACAGTCATTTGAGTTTTTAGGCGAGTGTTCACTTTTCCATGTATCCATTAAAATGGCTTTCACAATTGTTTTAACTAGTACCTTTGTGCTGTAGTAACAGGCATTTATTTCTGAACCACCTTTCATTGTTTTTCATAAAGATAAAATAGAGTTATTCCTTCATCCAAAATTCTTGCCTGAAGTAGCTACTTAATATCACACTAATCAATCAGTCTACCTATACTTTTCCTGGGGCCTGTAGTCATGTATGTGAATCAAAAGTGCGTATTTTAATTTAGATGGGACTAACAATGTCAATTATTCTGCTAATCTGGTTGGATCTTATTTAGGGAATAAAAAAGATCCACACAAAACATTTTTAGATTAGGTGGGTTATGTATTCATGAGGCTTCCAAGTCAGCATCAGTCCTACTCCCACCATTCCAATACATCCCAAGTAGTGGCTGTGGCTTTTAAAAGATACATCCCACGTATTGAAATATACAAGGCAATGACATAGTGTTTGCCACGCTTTTATGCAACATAATTTTTTAGACTTGGCATCCAGATCAGATGCTACATTTGGCAAGTCTGTTCTTCATTCTTTGTTCAATAGGACTCTAGATCCCACAGAGCTTATGGCATTACTGGGGAAACTACTTAAAAAAGAAAATGAAATAACTGGAGTTTTCTGAGATAGACTCTGCATATGAACACTCCCTGCTCATCTTCCCCTATTTGCTGGAGTCCTAATACCTAATGGAAGGAAGTGAAGTGGCCAGAGTGCAATGCCCACTTTTATAGTCTGACCAGCAAAATGTTTGCTACTGCTGAGGGAAAGGATATTTGAACACTTTAACTGCTAGTTTAAGTTCTATATCCAAACTGCATCCAGTCAGCATGTTCCATAAGTGTGAATATGCAGAGTACATCTTCAAGAACTCCTGTAACAGGTAAGTAACCTTTATTTATATATAGTTTAACTTCTGTTGCGGCCAAATAGTATCTTAGTAGTATGTAACCAGCCATTGTAAATGCAGCCACAACAGGTCACAACAATTGTGTTTTTAGACTTTGTCTACACTACAAAACTGATCTGTGCTCCCAATTGACTGTTTTGTCCATGTCTTCGCTTGAAATCTGTGTTCAGAACTGATTCAGCTGCATCTGTTGCCAGCAACGGGTCTCTTTTAATGTAGACAACATTTAAATCAGAATGTTAAGGTATAGATTTCATAATTGTGCGTGTGTGTGTGTGTGTGTGTGTGTGTGTGTGTATATATAAAAATGATCAGGGCTCGACAAACCGCTGAATCTACTCACTCATGGCGAGTAGATTTCAGCTGATCGTTCCGTGCGCCCCATTCACCAGCGCTTTGCGCATGCGCAGTGCCGATCTGGCTCATGCGCGGTGTGGGGCTGGCGAGTAGCTCTCGCCGGAGTTTGTCAAGCCCTGTATATGATTATATAATTCCTCTACAGACTTGCAGACTTTTTTATTTTAATATATATACTGGAACAATTGCCTTTTACCTGTGACACATGCCTTGAAAACACGTGTTTGAGGAAAAAAGTTCAATTTTATACTCTTTTTTTACTTAAGAACATCTATCTCTCAGTGATGTCATTAAATTGAAGGAAATTGCCAAAAGACAGTGGAACTGGACCTCACGTTAAGGCCACAGCAGTGGCTTTAAATTTTTTTTCTTTTTTTTTTCAATTGAAGAAAATTGTTGATGCTCATGACCCAACATAATTTGACTGGAATGTGGGCTCCAGAGTGGGGCTGAGGAAGAGAGCTTTGACATATAAGAGGGGGCTCCGGCTTTGAGCATGGCAGGGCTGTGGCAGGAGGGGCTTACCTTGAGCGGCTCCTGGGCAGCGGGGATGCTAAGACTGGCATCCTGCCTCTCTTGGTTCCACAGACCATGCTGCATCCCAGAAGCATCCAGGAGCAGGTTTCCAGCCAATGGGAGTGTGGAGCTATTGCTCAGTGGAGAGGCAGTGCACGGAGCCCTGTGCACTCTCCACCCCCACGTAGAAGCCAGACTTTTACCAGCCGTTTCTGGGGTGCAGTGTAGTCTGCGGTGCCAGGACAGGCAGGTAGTCTGCTTGGTCACCTGATCATCCTGAAGCAATGAGACCCAGTGCCTGACATTCCGTGACCCAGTACTGGATTGCAACCCATAGTTTGAAAACCACTGTGTTACAGGATAATTGGAGGTTGCATTTTTAAGTGATGCCTCTTCATTGTTAAGTACGTATGACTGCAGTTTACATAATACTAAAATTGTTTCACTTTTGCTTAAGACCATGATTAATGTTGATTTATGTCCATTTACTTTTACATTGTTTTATAGAACATAATTTGTTTCTAAATTTCATAGATCATAAGCACACCACAAAGACTGACCAATTCAGGAAGCGTTCTGATTGGGAGCCCATTTACCCCAGCGCCAGCAATGGTCACTCAGACACACATAACAGAAGCCACTGGCTGGGTTCCAGGGTAAGGATTTGTTTTGTTTAAAGATATGTGCTGAAAAGTGGGGGAAACATGTTCAGATTTTATTTCTGTATGCTCTTGCATGTGTATCTTGGCTCAAGTATCCTAGTTCCCATACAATTCAAAGGGTGTGTGCTGTTATACATATTTTATAGTTTTAATGTCTGTAATATGTAAGCATGCAACTACATGTACCAGTGATTTCAGTTTGGGTTCATTTCACTACCTAATTTGTATGTGGATTTGTGGTGACGTCTGTTTTCCTGAACTAATGGAAAGGACTAAGTGTATTTGCGCAATTAAAACAAGTCCTTACTTTTCATAAATCCATACAGGATTTACAGTGTCCTTACTGTAGAGTATATTGATGTTTGCCAACAGTAGAAGGGTTTGTCAGTCATGCCTTAACAGGCATTTTTTAAAAAACAGGACATAAAACTAGTAACAAACTCAAAATGATGTTGATGGCTGTGTTTTCTTATTACGGATCTACAGTGTGAAAATCACTTGACTTTAGAGGTGTCTGACTGAAGAGCAAGGTGCTTCGAGTTTTAAATTTTTAAATCTTTCAAGATCCCTTTTATTTTGTTTTAATTTCAGCATTACTACACCGTTAGGTATCACAGGCTGATTCAGTGCTTTTGAAGATAACTTTTAATTTTTCAATTTTTCAAGTAAGATGTTCTGACAAGTATACACAGTAGACCAACATCAACATATCCTTCCCTACAAATATTACTATTCATTTAAAATGGGCATATGGATCTTTTGAATGCTATAAGTGCTGAGATACCATGGTGAGGAATGACCTGGTATCTAGACAGACAGAAAAGGCACAATCTGTGTAAGTGGCCAGACCATGCTACATCAACTATTAATATTATTGCTTTTACATTAATAATTTGCATTTCCTTCTAGGATTCTCAATTTTCAGGCATTAAGTAATCCTCAGTTTTCTAACCAGTGGCATGTATGTCAATAATGTCTTTCCAATTGTAAAGATGGGAACAAGGAGGCATGGAAAATTTAAGTGACTTGTCAAAGGGTACCCAGTAAGTCTGTTGCAGAAATGGGAATAGAATTTTTATATCAATCCTGAGTCTTAGTCTGTGCTGAGGGTGGGGGAGAATCTCAGATCGAGGGGCTGGATACATCCCCCAGTTGGCCTAGATCCGGCCCCTGAGGCTCAGGGTTCCCACCAACATTGGGGAGCCTGCGCTGGCTCTTCAGCCTCTCCACTGTCTTACTGCAGGACTGGAAAACACAAAATCTACTACTCTGGGGCCCCCTAGGCTCTGATGTGCAAGGGGAATGGGAGGAATGACTTGCTTTTTCTCATATGGCGGCCACATCAGTGGGGGTTTTTTTCTTTTGCTTCTCACTTGTGTGCGGCCCCTGACTGATTTTTTTGTGTGTCTTAATGGCCCCGAACTCAAAAAAAGTTCTCCGCTCTGCTTTAGTCACAAGCTCTGTTAAGCTCTTTTTGCTCTGTGGCAAAAATGCCAACCTGAACAACTGACAAGTAAACTGCATGACCAGTTGGCCATTTTTAAAAACTTTTTGGAAGGACTAATTCTGAATTTTTGAGGGGAGTAAATCCAACATATGGCCATTGTTGAACTAAGGATAAGTCAATAGGTTGGCCCATTCATGTTTTTTGTCTTTTTCTATTAGTCTATATGCTCCTGTGATATTTGGATTATATGATATCAGAGTAGTTAGAGTGCCTATTAAATAACACTTGACATTCAGATTTCTGGCATAGATTATAGGAGCCTCTTTTCTTTTCCACATCTAGCATTGAAGAGCAATGTGACATCTGTGACTTGCAAAATTCTCTTGGGCTAAATCAGTGGTTCTTAAAGTGTGGTCCTCAGATCACTCATGGTCCACAGCCACCTTGCAGGCTTGCCCCTTCCCCTCACAGTAGGGAGTCCAGCACTTTGCCCCCCAGCTGCTGAGACCTCCTGTGTCCTCCACCTGCTGAGACCCACTCGGACTCCCATGCCCATTCTTGCTGAGACCCCATTACTGCACCCAACCTCCCAGCCATACTCCCCACCCACTCCTGCACCCATTTTGACATCATGAGTGGTTGGCTGGTGGTCCACAGAAAGGTCTGCTCTGAGCAGGGTGGGCCACAGGCAAAAAAGTTTGAGAACCACTGATCTAAATGCTTATTTATAACCTGTTGATATTTTGATCAAGATTCTCAAGTTCTGTGCGAATCTTACACTAGGTGTGCATATGCCTAATTCATGCGAGATCAGATTCTTTTGATAGCAAGGCCACACATGTACTCTGTGCTGCCTCATGCTCCTAAATGAGAGCTTAAAGATAGAATAGCCCTGACCCTCCCATAGTTCCTTCTTACCACCAATGGCATTGAGACAAAACCTAATACCATGTGTTAGACTCCAAATTTTAAGAGCTTAAATTCTACCTTCCTGTGAATTACTGATCCCTAACAGGATGGGTCAATCTTTTCTGCCTAGGGGAATTCCATATCCCAGCCAGGTGCTCTATGTCCAAGTCATTTTCTTCCAGGACTTGCAAATACAAAGACACCCAGTTCAAGTTGTCTCTGTCATAGCAATCGAAGAAGATAATTTTAGACCCAGAAATGAAAATCATTACTCGAGTAAGGCCAGATTAGCCAGCATTGCCCAGAGCATCCCCTGAGCACACATCATACTTCAGGATCAATCATTGGATAAAAGCAAAGACATCAGGAAGTCTTCATCATAGAAAGCCTCGTTCTCCCTTGAGTGGTGTCCCTGTGGGTGCTCCACTGAGGTCTCAGTGCATCCTCATACCACTGATCAGAGATTTTTGCCTAGCAGTGCTGACTCTCACTGTTTTCACCTGTTAGGTTAACGCACAGCTCAAGCTTCCCTCAGTTCCTTTTCTACCATCCTCAGCTGAAGATGGAGTCACATTAATGCTCTCCTTTCTTACAGAAAATAGTAAAATAGTCTAGTTAGTTAGAACAGTTGTTCATAGTTTTAATCAGTTTATACTTAGTTTTACCTAGTGCTCTATTTTAGGAGGAAAAAAACCCCAAAACGCTTCCCCAGGGTTTTCCTTTTTGCCTTCCTACTCAGCATTTCCCCCCCCCCCCCAGTTTTGACCCCTCACATTCATTCAACATGCCAGGCTCTCCTGGTTTTAAGGAATGCAGGTCATGTCGGGACTCAATGCCAGTTTCTGACAGACATGCCTTTTGTATAAAATGCTTAGGCAAAAACCACAAAGTGCAAAAGTGCCCGCATTATCAAAACATGACAGCCAGAGCAAAGATCATGAAATGAGGTTGAAGAATCTTCTCAGGGAGAAACCCCTCCAGCCACTGGGGTATAAGCCCCCAAAGACATGGGCTAGCTCATCGCCCCATAGAGGCGCTTCAGTCGCATGCACTTCCCCAGCACAATCACTGCCTGCCACATCCCAGACTGCTTGTTCCTGGTGCTGTCAACTTCCGGCACAATGGAGAAACGTAAACCAACCTCAGCAAAGAAAGCGGAGTCGGAACCGAAATGGCGAACCGCCCCCTTAGCACCCTCCAATGCAATCAAATGACTGGCACCAACAAAGCCAGACATGCTGCCACTGCCAGCATCCAAAGACAACCCGGCACTGATTGAACAAGGCAGCATTAAAGCGCGCTCTAGCACTGGAGCATAAAAAAGCGATGAGCAAAATGTGGCACGTAGAAAGACTCGCAACTGGCCATGCTATTTCCATCGGTGCAGGGAGTAGCTTCACCATGCTCTCCAACAATGCCTCATTCCAGCCCGCATAGGAAAATGGCAGAAATACTTTCTTACTCTCCCACACCAGTATGGAAGCCAAGGGATTTGTATGTAGCCTTTTTGACCTTTTGGTTAGCCTAACTCATGCTAACTCTGAGACCTAACAACGCAGAGTACTGTGAGAGATGCTGTTTTCCCTCTCATTTCTTGTGCTTGAGATAAGAATAGAATACTGACTCTAGTGAAGACCTTGAGATAAGGTGGTGTCTGAAGGGAATTGTTATGGAAAGGGGAATAATTGTTTGGTATATATTAACAGAGAGTATATATATTGGCTTCTAATTGTTTTGTATTTGACAATCTGCCTAGCAGCAGCAGCATCTTCTCTTGCAATATTGCTTGAATAAACTGTCTGACTACTTGTTGCTTACAAACACAGAGTGAAGGCCTGTTTTCTTCCACACCAGTGTCACCACAAATAGCACATGGCTCCGAGCAGGGGAGTAGATTTTCATCACAGCACTCATACCCAATGGGATCGGTGGCTTCATGGCGCTCCACACAGCACCAACCTTTCCAACAACCCCCACAACTTCTGTGATTTAACCATCCATGGCCGTATCCACTGCAACAGTTTCAATCTCAGTGTCCTGTTTGGGAGCCATGGCACCAATATCCCACCTGCTTCTCTCATTGCCACCACCCACGCAATACACCAGCCCCATCACCAGTGTATACAGCTACATGGTCTCCAACTACCACTGCATATTCAACACCATCTTGTTGCCCTTCTTTGATGATAATCCTGGCAGATCCAGGAGATGAAGATGAAAACTTACCTCAAACTGATTCAGAGACCTCTTCACAAGGCCCACAATCTTCTGCTTCACCCGATGAAGCAGTTTTTCAATCATCGTCCTCTCCACCAGTGGACAATCTGAAACAATTCCAAGAATTATTCAAGTGAGTACTCAGTCGCAGAACATTACACTCCAATAGGTGCAAGATAAACAATACAAATTACTCAAAAGATTACAACCCTCTACGTCCTCCAAGAAAGCATTACCTATCAATGAGGCTGTTACGAAGCCAGACGCCAGCCTCTATCTCCACCTCCCACCAACCGAAGAGCGGAAAGAAAATACTTTGTCCCGGCTAAAGGGATGGATTTTCTTTTCTCACATCCCCACCTGAATTCATTGGTTGTGGACTCCATTCATCATAAATCAAAGCACCATCGATACAAATCTGCACCTCAAGAAAAAGAACATAAATGTCTGGATCTCTTCAGGAGGAAAGTATGCTCTGCCGCCACCCTCCAGTTCAGCATATCTAATTACATTGCCCTTTTGGCTAACTACAATCATGCCAAATATTCTAGATTACAAGACCTCTTGCAGGACCTTCCTGAAGATCAGAGGCCTCATCTACAATCCATCATCAAAGAGGGCCAATCCATAGCAAAAACAGCTCTCCAAGATTAAATGGATATGGCTGATACAACATCTAGAACTACAGCTATAGTCATGTGCAGGGCATCATGGTTACAATCCTCGGGAGTCCCAAAAGAGTTACAGATGAAGGTGGAGGACCTCCCCTTTGACAGAAATAACCTGTTTAACACCTCATTTGTATTTGTGGCACACTCAATGAAAGACTCCCGTACCACACTGCATACTATAGGCATGTATACCCCACCTAATAAGACACAGATACACCCCCATACCAAAGACCAAGGGCCGTCAACTACCATAGGCAACAACAGAGGCCATATGATAACAGGCTCAAGCAATGTCCCAAAAGAAGAAGGGTTCAACACAACCAGTTTTCCAACTCTCAGCCCGCTTCAAACAAACAAAAATTTGAAGTTTTGGTCGGGGGTCTGAGTGACCATCCCAAAGATCCAGTGCATCCAAACACAAGGTTCCATCACCCTTTGAGACCCTTTTACCAACAATGGGCCCTTATTACTACAGACAAATGAGTTCTCGAGATCTTCAGATTGGGCTACTTCTGTACCTCCTACCCAACCTCCTTCCCCATCTCTCTTCAGGGACCTCTCTCATAAGCCTCTGTTACAAGCAGAGGTGTAAAAACTACTCACCCTGGGGGCTATAGAGCCAGTTCCCACAGAGTTTCAAGGAACAGAGAGTTCTATTCCAATTATTTTCTAACTGCCAAGAAAACAGGTGGTTGGAAGCCGACAGGTATAAGTCGCTTTGTGAGGTGGTGTTGGTTGGGAATATAGATGGTTGCCTGCAGTCCTGGTTTGCATCCTTCTATGTTCCCAACCAAAACTGCCTCACGAAATGCCTTACACTCCCACCAGTAGTACTACAATCTCTCAACTGGTGGACCTTTCCAAAGAATCTACTAGCCGGCGTACCTTTCCATCGCCCAGACTCACCAGTAGTGGTCACGACCATTGCATCACTTCTGGGATGGAGCACCTGCTGCAGCACAAGAATGGTACAGGGCAGATTATCTCATCCCAAGATGCACCTCCATATCAATGTCCTGGAACTCAGGGCCATTCACAAAACATGTGCTCACTTCCTCCCCCTTCTAAAGGGCAGAATCATTTGTATCCTCACGGACAACACGCCCTCTGGTTTACATCAGGCACCCTCCATTGATTGGTCACACTCACTGTGTTCAGAAGCCATCAGATTTTGGAACTGGTGCCACAAGAACCAGATAACCCCAACTGCAATGTGTGACAATCTCTCACACATATCAGGCCAACAAAATATTCCAAATTGAGCAGACGCTTACCTGAACAGCATGAGTTGGAACTCGGTCTCAATGTTCTCCTCCCAGCTTTCCAACATTGGGGGATCCCGCTCCTAGATCTATTTGCGACAGTAATCAATCACAAATGCCACTGATTCTGCTCCCAAGCAGGTCAGGGCAAAAGGTTGGAGGCAAATGCTTTCACCATCTGCTGGACCACTCCCCTACTCTGATTTCCTACCAATTCCTTTACTCTCCAGAGTAATCAACAAGATCTACTTGGACTGGTCTTTCACTAATTCTGATAGTTTCCTACTAGCCAAGACAACCTTGGTTACCTTACTTATGTCACCTATCAATAGCTCAACCAATTCCTCTCCCCATGAGTCCCCACTTACTAACCCAGCACCAGGGCAAGACCTTTACATGAAAACCTGAAATTCATAGCATGGCTTCTCTATGGTTCCAAGATGAAGAACTTACCTGCTTGGAGAGAGTTAAGTGCATCCTACTGAATAGTTAATGCTCCTCCACAAGATATACCTACCAAAACAAATGGAGAAGTTTTCAGGAGTGGTGTAGAATTTGTCAATTCCAACCCAACACCACTCCCATACCTACCGTACAGTAGTACTTGATGGGTCTCAGTGACACAGGCCTTTCCATCAGCTCAATTCGAGTCCATCTCTCTGCCATCACAGCCTTCCATGAACCAGTTGACAATCTCTCACACTTTGCACATTCCATGATGAAGTGTTTCTTAACAGGCTTGCAGAAAATACATCCAAATTTACGCCTGCCTATACCTCCTTGGGACCTAATCCTCATACTTGACACACTCACTAGGCCATCCTTTGAACCACTAGCCACTACCCAACTGCAATGCCTATCCATGAACGTGCTTTCCAAGTGGCAATAATATCTGCGAGAAGAGAGGGCGAAATTGCGGTCCTCATGGCTTACTCACCATATGCTACATTTACTAAAGGTAGGGTTGCTCAGACCTCATCTCAGATTTCTCCCTAAAGTTATATTGGACTTCCACCTAAATGAACCCATATACTTAACCACATATTTTCCTAAACCTCACATCTTTCCAAGAGAATGCATCTTTCACACTCTAGATGTCATACCTTTTATTTAGAGAGGACCAAGGTGTCCAGGCAATCAGATAGACTCTTCATCTCAGCCATTCTGCACAATGGATTTCCAAGTGGATTGCAAATTGCATATACACGTCCTACCAGCTGTGTGGAAAAGACCACCACAGACCACTAGAGCACACTGCACACTTGCAATAGCCACATCAACTGCTTTCCTACTTAATGCGCCACTAGTGGACATTTGCAAAGCAGCGACATGGTCTTCCAATTATACTTTCGTACATTATGCTCTACAGAAAGGACCCATACCTACCACCACTCTAGCAGATGCGGTCCTTGCTTCTTCACATAAATAACTCCAATACTCACCACTATATGGTGGGTACTGCTACTAAGTCACCTGAGTGGAGCATCCACAGGAACATCACTTGAGGGAGAAGTTGTTACTAACCCTGTGCAGGAACAATGGTTCTTTGAGATGTGTCTCCTTATGGGTGCTCCACTACCCTACCTTCTTCCCCTCTACTTGGAGTCCTTTATCTGATTTCCCATAGAAAAGGAACAGAGGGAGGCTCGTGCCACGTGCACACCTAACAGATGAAAATAGCACAAGATGGCAACTGTGCATGTGCAGCACAGGAGGCACTGCTAGGCAAAAATCTTCAATTTTTGGACGCAATGAGACCTGAGTGGAGTACCCACAGAGACACACATCTTGAAGAACCATTGTTACTGCACAGGGTGAGTAACTTCTTCATACTGATCTCTCATCATCAACTGCCCTGGGACCTTCACTGGTAGCTCCATCATAGGCATATCAAGCAGCCTGCAGGTAAAGACAACGTTCATTTACAGAGACAGATGGTAGGCACTATAGCACTAGATGTGAAGGCAGATTTCAGAGGGAGAACACAAAACATCACTCCTTGAAGGATAGAGCATCTGAGTTCTCAACCAGACTAGGAGCAGCAAAGGAAACGAGAGACCATGTGCACCAGATGGATAGCTATAGAAGTACCTATGATTTACAGTATGGACCAATCATTAACAGTGTAAGGTATTGCCTTTCAGGCTCTCCAAGAGATTTTACAAAGTGCCTATAAGTTGTTGTGAGGCATCTCAGAAAGGAGGTCATTCCCACTTACCCGTACCTGAATGACTGGCTGACTCAGGGCAGATCCCAGAAGGAGGTGGTGTCAAGCCTAGGATATGTCCTGTTCCAGTTCTCTGAGCTAAGGTGTTCATTACATAACAGTTTCTCTTAACCCATCACAAATGATAAAGTTCATAAGAGTCTTGAAACCTAGATTAGAGAAAGCATACCTACTTGCAGACAAATTCCTATTGATGCCGTAGCTGTCACTTGGATCTGGAGGAGAGGGGGTTCCACATCAGTGTCCTGAAGCTCAGACACATCAGACCAGCTCCTTGGCCTTCCTACCTTTTTTCAGAATTTTACAGTGACAATCCAAACAGACAGCATATCAGTAATGCGCTTCATCAACCACCAAGGATATGCATGCTTGTCTATCAAGCCTTGGAGAGGGTGCCACCAACAGAGGATAACCCTGTTGTTCTTCACTTATGGACTGTGTTAACAATGACTTGGCAGGCTTTCAGAGCTGACAGTCTCCATCCAATCACAAAGAGTTCCTCTGGAGATTAATCATAAAGCAGGAGTCTCATAATAAAACTGTTTGCCACCAATGACTATATCAAGGGTTCCAGACTGGACAAGAGCCTAGGCTCCTTGGCTGATCGATGCCTTCCTTCTTCAATAGTATACAGCCCCCCCTTCCACCAGTTCCACTGGTCCCCAAAGTGATTTCCAAAATCAGGAGAAATCTGTGATCATTCCCATGGCTCCATACTGGCCAAGACAATTCTGGCTGACAAACCTGTTACAATTGTCAATTTAGCTTCAGTTACCAAACTTCCTAGACCTGCTTTCACTGCAGCACAGTCAGATACTTGATTCTGATCTTAAGTTGCTGCACCTGATAGGCTTGGATATTGGCCAGATAAAGAAAGGGACTGCTCTAGAAAAGTCTAGAAGATCCTGATATGTCAGAAAGGGGTCCAGTACAAGGACTTGTTTGTCAAATGGAAGAGTTTCTCAATTAGAGCAGTTCAGCTGGGCCTGCACCATATGTAGCCTTCAGTATTACAGCGCCTCAAGTAGTTTGGTTCATTTACCACGCTCCAATCTATCATTCAGCTCTAATGGAACTGTATTAATGAGTCTTCTCTCACTTGATAATATCAGTGTCTCAGTGCCTGATCAAAGAACCTGCCTACAACCTGTATTCCTCTCAGGAATCATGGAACCTCTCTTTGAGTTCCTTTCAGAATGCTCAGAGGGGTAGTCATGTTAGTCTATAACTTTAAAAACAATGAGTAATCCTATGGCACCTCAGAAACTAACAAATGTATTAAGTCATGAACTTTTGTGGGTAAAATCCCCACTTCATCAGATGAGTGAGAGTGGAACTTACAGAATTCAGGATATATATAACAGCAAATGAAGTTACCTGTAAATTGTAGGACCAGTGTTGTTAAATCTAATTAAGTGAGGCTGGATGTGTGTCATTCATAGCATGTGATGTGGCAATGTGAATATCAAAGGTGGGGAAGTTGCCTTTATAGTACATTAACCAGTTAAGATCTTTATTCAAGCCTAAGTGTTGCACTTTAAATGAACTCCAGTTCAGTTGTCTCCCTCTGTAGTTGGGTGCTAAAATTCTTTTGTAGAAGAATGACTACTTTTAAATCCATTATTTAATGTCTATGGAGGTTAAAATGTTCCCCTACAGATTTGTGTGTGTTACCATTCCTGATGTCTGATTTATGTCCAATTCCCCTTTGGCATAGAGACTGTAGAATGCTGGTCATCATTTCACTCTGAAGCCTATCTTCCTAGTAGCAGTCATTTCAGCCGAGAGAGAGTGCAAGTTCTAAGGTGCTTATGGTAGGGATATAAAGGGGTGATCGGTTACCCAGTAAGCATTGCCTTACCTGCATGCTTACCTGGTTAACCAGCACCTGGCCTGGCCAGAGCAGCCCAGCATGCCGTGACATGGAAGGGGAGGCTGCTCCAGCCCAGCCACACCCACTGTGCCATGCCACAGGTGGGGGGCTACTCCAAGGCCCCTCACCAATGGCACAGTGCAGCAAAGTTTAACAAATTAACATTTGAAATCGGATTTTACATCCCTAGCTTGTGGCTGATCCTCCTTCCTTGATGTTTCATGTGTTATGAGTTTAGCATTATCTATCCATAAATGCATCAACCAGCTGGTCTGAAAATTATATCTGAATCAACCTGTCTGCCTGCCTTCTTCCCAAACCCCCATTCTTACCTAGAGAAGAAGTTATACACATTGAATGTTTTAAACAGCTTGCCTTCCCGCTATGACAGGGGTGGCCAACCCATTAAACGAAGAAAACAGTGAAAAAATGCAAAGTGCTGCACCAGAATTTTTTTTAGCAATTTTTGTTGAGGAAAAAAAAGTCGCTGCCTCTTTAAAAGAAAAGACGAGGCTTTTTGGCCACATGAGGCATTTTGGCCACATCAGGCTCCCGTTGCCCACTGCCATCTTGGCGATGCCATTTTGAATCGCTGCACCAGACAGCTCCCCTGCCCTGGAGAGCACAGGGAGCCGGGGCCATTTCTAGAGGCACAGGTGGCTTTGCGAGCCTCACTTTAAGGGGCGAAGAGCCTCATGAGGCTCACGAGCCACGGGTTGGCCACCCCTGCACTATGATAGTCTGTTCTTTGCATCATGCTGCATCTAAAATCTTAAATATTTTTCACTTAAATTCTCTCAGATGACATTTGCATTATTTTTTCTCTCACCATAGTTTACATAGTACCTTTAACTGTACTTAAAAATGAATGATTTTTTAAAAATACCCAAATATAAGTCTATTAACATTCCAGTATAGAAAATGAATGGATTTTCTTGGGTCCCTGCATAAAAGATAGATGTTATATTTTTAAAAAATGTTTCCTTCTCTCTAGGGACAGAAAACGGGCTCGGGAATTTATAGAATCAGATTTTTCAGAAAGGTGAGTATTGCTGAACATGTTCTGTATGTATATATTTGTAGATTTACTCTCCATTCCATATTGAGACAGACAGATGTCCAGTTCCCACTTTGTGGTCTTTCATTACTTTAATCCCTTAGCTAAACTACTTTAATTAGAATACAAGTTGAACCTCTTTAGTCCAGCACCCTTGAAATCTGACCAGTGCTAATCCAGAGAATTTGCTGTACCACGGGAAGTCAGTATTGACTAGCAGCTTTACCAACACTCCCACTGCTTACTGGGCTCTAAGAAGACATTTAGGGGTAAATTAGAGCTAAATAACAACACCAAACATTGAGAGCCAGGACTGTTGGCTGTAAACAAACTTTATGGGACTGTGGTAAACTTGACCACACCCAGGATAAGCGCACATAACTGGCTAACTAAAATAATGCCAGACCATGGATATTGCCAAACCGGAGAGCGCCAGATTAAAGAGGTTCAACCTCTAGTATGTGTGTAGTCATCACAGAGACAGAAAAGAGAGCCATTAAAAATAAACATTTTCCCCAGAAATGGAATGGTTCTGGTTTTCTATGTAACTAACACAGTTGTTAAATTACGTGTCTGTAAGTACTGCCCATGTGGGTAATCCACTCCACATATTTATCTATTAACATCTCTGCAATTCAGATCAGAGATTTTAGGTAGCAGTGTCTATTTGGCCCACATATGTGCTTTTCCCATCTCTAGAGCCTTGCAAATCTGCAGATGTGGATGCAGATGTCCATGGTTCTTTTTTTTTTGTGTGGATACAGATGCGGATATAAATTTTATATTTAGAACACCGTGTACTTGTAGATATCCAATTTATATCTGCAGTAGGTATGTAAAAAGGTAACCTGTTAACCGGTAGGGGCTGAAGTAGTTCCCTGCCCTCCCCACTGTTCTAGCCCTGCAGAGCCCGCCAGAGAAGCCCCTGTCCATGGTGGGCCTGGCCGGCTCCTTCCTGTCTGTTGCAGGTTACACTCTGGCTACACTTTGGCTACTTGCTCTCTTATACGTCTTGCTATGAAAACCGTTCTTACTGACCATCATATTTACTTGGACAGTGGGAGAGAGGTGCACTAATGGCAGATCTCATTTACAATCTTTTTCAAAGACAAGATTGCATGAAGACCATACCCTAAATTCTTACCAGAAATGCTTTCAAACTTCTAGATAAATCAGCTTATCTGCCTCCCAGTCTTCTTTCTTAAACCACACCAGAACAAAAGGGAGGCAGCATTACACACTCTTGAGGTCAGGAGAGCATTAGCCATCTATTTAGATGGGACTAAATCTCTCAGAAGATCTCCCAAACTATTCCTCTTCACTGGAGACAGATGTAAGGGATCCCCAATTTCTAAACAAAGACACTAAATGGACATCGGATTGCAATAGGTATTGCCATCAGGCTCATGACCTTCAACTGCCTTCTGCAGTGCAAACTCATTCCACAAGCCTTCCTCAAGAATATTCCAATCACAGAAATATGCGAGCAATGATGTGGACATCTGCTTATACATCTGCTAAACATTATACGGACACAAATCAGCATCCAATGCCATATTTGGTACCACCATGTTATCTTCAGACTTAGATTTGACTCTGAAGATCCAGTCCTCTATTAGGACTACTGGTGTTAATCACCTAGAATGGAGAACCCATAGGTACACTACTCAAAGAAGAAGAAACTGTTACTCACTTTGTGCAGTAACTATGGTTCTTCAAGATGCATGTACCTGTGGGTGCTCTACTACTTGTCTTCCTTCCTTCTGTTTTAGTGATCTTATCTGTGAGCTCTGTGGTAGAAAAGAAAGCTGATGATATTTCACCCACACAATGTTATTTGGCACCAATGCAAAGCACGAGATGAGGAGAGAGCACGTTTGT
This sequence comes from Pelodiscus sinensis, assembly GCF_049634645.1. Lineage (NCBI taxonomy): Eukaryota > Metazoa > Chordata > Testudines > Trionychidae > Pelodiscus > Pelodiscus sinensis. Next base: position 21,064,230 of record NC_134720.1, on the reverse strand, counting down.
TGGCAGAATGATCCCTTCTACCTAAAATATCTAAACAGGCACACAGACTGGATGGAGCACCCATAGAGGGACGTATCTCAAAGAATCACAGTAACTGTGCAAGATCAATAACTCTTCACTTTGCTACCAAAAATATCTCTTGCATTCATTTCTTTGAGTACCTAGGCGTGTCCAGTTTAATAACCGGATAAAATAAATTATTTACACATACCGCTATTCTTACTCTTCATCATCTCCCCCTCTTTTCCAGTGTAGTTTTGCATACTTTTCCTTTCAAATACTTGCAAAGTATATGTGTGAGGTTGCCAACGACAATTTTAAAAACATTATATTTTTCTATAGTTTCCTAGCATTGACACTCAAAGGGTCAAAATTTTGCCTTCCAATGTGTTTCCACAGATCCCTTCAAAATGAATGTGAGAGTTTGGCCTCATTTCTATTAGTTTTGTAAACCAATTGCCCATAAATATATTGATTGATTGACCAAGTTGTAAAGTGGTATAAAAACCTTTTAAGTGACATAATGACTTAAATAATAAAGGCCAGACTAATACTTTATTTATTGAAATAGGATTCCAGATTTTTGTTCTGTCCAGAAATGCTGAGTGGAATACTGGCACAGATTGCCATTCCAGAATGTAACTAATGCATTATCTGGAAAGCATTTTTGCTTCCAAATTTCCATATTAACATCACTGTCAAGGAAGAATAATAATACAGTTATAGCTTCCTTGTCCTAGGCTATGTCAGCTATATAATGTAAATGCTTTTCTTCTCTCACATCGGGAATGAAGTCAGTACTTACTAAAAAGTGATAGAGATACAGCCGTGTTAGTCTGGTCTAGCTGAAACAAAAGACAGAACTATGTAGCACTTTAAAGACTAACAAGATGGTTTATTAGGTGATGAGCTTTCGTGGGCCAGACCCACTTTCTCAGATCAATATGTGGAAGAAAATCGGCACAACCATAGATACCAAAGTGATACAATCAAAAAAATGAACGCATGTGAAGTTAACTCCAGACTTCAACGCGAAGCTTCAGAATTGTCATTCATGCTTAAATTTGACACTTTATGTATGGGTTTAAACAAAGACTCTAATTATCTCACCCATTACAAAGATAGCTTCCCCAATTATCACCCCTAATGTCATTACCTCACAGAAACTTCCCCTATTATCACCCCTATATCATTATCTCACAGACACTAACCTTCTCCCCTCACCCCCACTCTGTTCTAAAATTTGATTTGTCAATTTCACATGCGTTCATTTTTTTGATTGTATCACTTTGGTATATATGGTTGTGCCAATTTTCTTCCACATATTGATCTGAGGAAGTGGGTCTGGCCCACGAAAGCTCATCACCTAATAAACCATCTTGTTAGTCTTTAAAGTGCTACATAGTACTGTCTTAATAAAAAGTGTAATTGATTTTATAAGTGGGAGAAAGGCAGAGGTCAATATATTCTGTATCAATTGCTTACACAGTGCAAAATTAATACACAAGTGAAAATGTCTCTTTTCTAGAATTCATTAACTCTGAATCCACTGCAAAAAAAATTGCCAGTTGTATTAATTTACAATTATTGTCCAATTTGTTAGTCTAATTAAGAAGCTTAGAAAAGAGAGAGCAGGTCAGCTCTGTCTTTGTGTTTCACAATGAATTTGGCTAGTTTTATCAAGACATGGTGGTAATTTTTTTGTCAGCATCTGGAATGATGAACTCATTAACACAGACAAGAAGTTCCCTCAGTACATCTTTCCTGACAAATATTTAAGCAGCCTTGCATTCCCCCTCCCTCCCCCCACATCTGGTGCAAGCCCTTGATTCCCTTCTATTTTCACTTTTATATAAAACACACTTCTATAAGGCCAATAGACAATGTTTCAAACTATTTTAAAAAATCCAGTGAAAACACTTGTAAAAAAACCTACTCACCCAAATAAACACTTCTGGAGTGTTTGAATATCAGACATTAAAACCTGAAAATGAACCAAGCCTCATAGAGATTGTGGTCCAATTGGTCATTCATTATGAACATAATGAATAATAAATAAATTGAATTTTTTAGATTTTTGCTTCTAATAATCTAAAAGTTAGTTAATACAGACCAAAAAGTTTATTTGCAGCATATGTTTAAATTGAAAGCCTCCTTTTTACAATGGAAAAATGTTCCATTACAAGTACATTTTGAAATACATGCTCAGTTTATGGATGTTAAATTCAACTGATTTTGTTTACATTGGATTCATTACCATACGATTATTTACTCGGAGAGGGAAGCATATAGAAATTTAATTTATATGTTGTTATTCAAATGGAGTTCTCTGGGATCTTAGAATCTCACATGCAGCAGATATATGAACCCTAGACATCAATAGCCAGTAGTTTTCCAGTATTGAATCCACTGTTGGTAGTAATCAGAGAGTTAAACTCACTGACATCCAAGTATAATGACAGGTCTCTGATTAAATTGAATAGGTATTCTATTCTGCAATACTCACTGCAGAGCCTTTTTGTTTTAAAGCCATAATGATTAATTATGTCCGTTTTTAAGCACAATAAAACATACTTTTATCTCCTAACTGGCTTTCTTAGTACAGAAATGGCTTCCAGGCAAATCAGAACTTGATGACTGAGCACCACATAATGTTCTCTTTTGTTCATGTTATTTCTTAACAAAACGTTGTGAAATTGGCACCCTAAAAGAATTACAAATAAATCTTTCTTGCACAAAGTGTCCAAATATGTCAAAATATTAATATTATATAATAGTCACTGGTATTTGGATGAAAGGATTGTAACAAGTTCCTTCTACAAAAGATAACATTTTAGCTCCAGAATGAAGTGCCTTACTTTTATGGCCTACTTTTTGCTTATCTCAATAGCCTTCTGCTACTGCTTTTTGTTGTTGTTGCAAATACAGAGGCATGTTAGCTTTAGAGTCACCCTTTTAAAGGTGAGCTTGGCCGTATGTTTCCTGATAAACCAAAAATTGCCCTGCATGATCAGCCATTTTTCTTTGGTAAAATCCTTACTCTCTTCACAATTGCCGTGAATCTGCCTGCATGCTGCAAGGATATGGATGGGAGGAGAAATTGCTTCTGGTATAATCCATGACAAACAAGAGAACAGCTAGAAACTGGCCCATATAATAAAACAAATTATTTTTGCTGTTAAAGTACATTTTTCCTCCTTTTAAGAAATTCATTATATGTCATTGAGAATGTTGCAGGTTTGCAAGATCAGGCCCAACTATTACATTAATATAACATGTCTGAACATCTCTAAAAACCTAATTGTTTTTAACACTCGTTTCCATTTAGACCTATAAAGGAAGTATGCCCTTCCTCAGAAACTGTACAATTGATCAAAAGAAAAGGAAGCCATTGTATCACTTTGACATTTTTTAATATTAATTAACCTAGATAAGGCTTTCAGTAAATACAAGGCATAGAGTTTCCATTACACTTACACCAGTAAAAGCTAGGCCTGCCAGTAAAATCATCTTGCCAAATGACTAATATTTTGCTGATGTTAATTTAGAAGGAATTTGCATGCAAATTATTTTTCAATAGAGCAAGCCTCCTTCTCTGATTACCGCTCCTACTATTCTACTAATTTTCATGTTCTTGTTGGGAAGGATTTATTGGTGACCTTTTGCAAACAGGAAGTGATTCAAAATTTCATATTACTCGTTCATAATAGAGCCACATCTTTTTGCAATCACATTCTGTGAGACCAGTCCAGGTATGTCTTCTATTACTTCACCTAGGGTGTGTCTAGACTACAGGGTTTTGTTGACAAAAGTCCACTTTTGTCAACAAAACTATACCTGCGTCTACACTACTGCCGAGTTCTGTCAACATAACGTCGACAGAACTCAGCAGTTTTGTCGACGGCGGTAAACCTCATTCTATGAGGAATAACGCCTTTTGTCCACAAAGTTCTGTCAACAGAAGGCGTTATTGTATCTACACTGTCCTTTGCATCTACATTGTCATGTTGACAAAGTGGCTTGCTTTGTCGACAGAACTAGATGTAGTCTAGATGCTCTTTGTCGACAGAAGCTTTGTCGACAGTTTCTGTTGACAAAGCCTCTGTCGACAAAAGCCTGTAATCTAGATGTACCTCTAAGGTTTAAGCCAATAATTCATTAAAGTAAATAAAAAACTATTTACTTATTTGGATTAGGGATGTGAAAGTTTAACCCATAAGCATCACCTTTAATGAGTGATGCTTACTCGTTTTGGTTGACCGGTAAGGGCTGAAGCAGCTCCCCACTTGCCACAGGGAGAGAGCTACCCAGCTCCCCGGGGCCGGCAGTAGACAGGGGCTGCTCTGGCTGCCTGGAACAACTTCTGTCCACAGTGGGCACGGGCACAGCGCAAGCAGAGGCCATTCGTGCGTCACAGATAGAAGAACCACTCCAGCCTAGCCACAGCGGGCGGAAGAGCCACTCCAGTCCAGTTAGGCTGGAATGGCCCCCACACCTGTGCCTCCTTTAATCAGTTTACTAGTTAAACAGATTAACCAATTAAACAGGGTTTCACATCCATAATTTGGTTGCTTTATTGAGCCCATAAATTTCTTATTTTTGATGCTATTTTACTGTTTGCTTCTATTTGCTTGTTTAGCTACTCTGTGCAAGAAATCTGGAACTAATTTTTGTTGATAGCTGGATGCTTTAGTCAGGCATGTAACTGCTGCTGGAACTGAGCTTATCTCTGACTTAGTCAACTGAGTCAAATGTTAAACATATTGTGAAGATTTAAAATGGAAAATCTATGTAGGGTGTCAGATATCACTGCTTTTTTTAATTAAGATTTCGTCATTGTCAAGAGACATTGGTTTTGTAGACGAAGACACTATCTCATGTTAATATAATAAAGGCTGCACCAGAAAGGGGTTCTCTGTGGTAAAAATGGGGCTGAGCCTTGACAATGGCTCTGTGCTCTCAAAAGACACAGAAGATTATCTTTCAGAACTTCAGGTGGCATTATTTTATGCTTGTCCGCATGAGAACTGTGGGATTGAGCCCAAAGTGGTTTAATATTTGTTACTCAGTGTTAGTGTTTCCTGTGCACCCAGAATTCCTATTAATTTCAATGAAATTTTGAGTGCAAGGAACCTGGAATCTTTTAACGTTCCTTCTTTACTTCATTATTTATCTTTAGACAGTTAAAAAGCTATAAAAATCCCTGTCCTGGTTATTGTAATTTTCTTAAAATATGATATTAATGTCTGATACCTGCCATCTAACTTGACATTTTGCTTCTTAACCAGAAGAACTTATAAAAAGTCACTATTTCAGAATTACTTATTTTCTTCCCCTAGTAAAAGAAGCAAGAAAGGAGATAAAAATGGAAAAGGTCTGAGGCATTTTTCAATGAAAGTGTGTGAAAAAGTCCAGCGTAAAGGAACAACATCCTACAATGAAGTAGCTGATGAACTGGTATCAGAATTCACAAATTCTAATAGCCATTTGGCTACGGATTCAGTAAGTAGATGTGGTATTAATTTTTTATTTTACAGCTATACAACTACTGTCATAACCTGGCACAGTGCTCTTAGAATTCTACTCTTTTTTTTCTTCCTTGACTTGTCATGTTCCAATGTCTCTTTCAAACAGATGTCTCAGAACAATGGATCTGGAGTTAGACTATTCCCAAAAATATCAACATGGAGTATATAAAGCTTTCCATTTTAAATATAGAATTAATACCACTGAATACGCTTTAAAATACAACAAATTACAGAGGCAACAGGCTGCCTTACAATTGGCTTTTAGAATATTCTGCTCACACTCCACCCCACATAAATGACAGTCTGAGGTGCTTCATTCTTCCTGAAATAGAGGACACCTGTCTTAAATGCACAATTTGTAATAACAAGGCCAACTGTATTCTTAATTATGTGTGTACACAATTGCCAAAGTTATTACATCAAATTAATCATTTTTGTCATGATGGAAAAACATTTAGAAAAAAACAATTTCTGTAGAAGTAATTGTGCTATGCAGGTGGGGGCCACTGACCCACAGAAAAATCAGTCAGGGGCAGCACACAAGTGAGAAAAGTGAGAAGCAAAAAAAAAAAACCTCCTCACTGACAAGGTCCATGCTGAGCCTCAGAGACTGGATCCAAATAAGCCAGGTGCCACATCTGGCCCCCAGATCCTAGGTTCCCCAGCCCTGTGCTATAGGATATAATTGTATTTGATTGAGGCTATTAGTATTGTTTAGACCTACTAGCAATTTAATCAATAAATGAATTGCCAGGATTTAACTTGGATCATGTTAACATAAAACAGTAATTAGTTTGGGGGGAGCATAGGAAGTCCTTTGTGAAGGTTTAAAATACAGATTATAGCACATACATATGGAGAACAACCTAATATTGTTTCAATATCTTAGCTGTTTGTAAATGGTAAAAAACAAGCCTTTTCAATAAATACATTGTGATACATATTTAAAAGTTGGTTTAATTACAATTGATTTGTGAACGACAGTTCTTTATTTTAAACTGTGTAGCTCTACACGTTTTGTTAGGCTATAAAGTGCTACCAGACCATTTGCTTGCTTTTTTTTTTTTTTAATTATAAGGATACACATCTATCTATTCATTTGGAATTTTTACAGTGCTGATGCATCTTTTGTATAAAAAGTACTGTTTTAAGTACTTCTTTTAAAAAACAGTGTTTTCTATGATAGAGGCTCAAGTATGTGAGAGACGAGATTAAGCCTAGCCTAACAGTTTGTTTTTAATATACAACATCAAGAAGCAGACAATTAATATTCTATTGCACCTCACACTTTTTGCATGATCTCCCGGCTTTGGTTCAAATATGTTAGTGTTTTATTCAAAGCAATAACATAAATTAACACACGTGTTTTAGTGCCATTTTGACTTCAACTGCAATTTACCTTTATTCATATGTTGTTTTTGTATCTCAAAATTGTAGAGGGAAATTTCAAGCATTATCTTAATTTCAGCTTTTGCAGTGGTATTGGTCTAATTAATACTACAGTGGGGGGGTGTTTCTTGGCAGGCTTATGATCAGAAGAATATTAGGCGGAGAGTTTATGATGCTCTCAATGTGTTGATGGCAATGAACATCATTTCAAAAGAGAAAAAGGAAATCAAATGGATTGGCCTTCCTACAAACTCAGCTCAAGAATGTCAAAACCTTGAGGTAAGTGGATGGAAGGAAAATTCCTTCAGTTGCAGATGATCCGTGATAATGGAGAAGTATGACTTTGGAAACTATGTGTATTTTTATATTTGCATAACAAATGTTTAAAAATGTAAACTTTAAAAAATTGATTGCTTTGAATTATTGATTACATAAATAAAACCAACATTTGCTATTTACATTTTCACTGAAATATTTCTCATAGGGATAGCCATGTTAGTCTGTAATTTTAAAAACAACAAGCAGTCCTGTGGCACCTTAGAGAATAGTAAATATATTATATCATGATCCTTCGTGGCTAAAACCCACTTCATCAGAATATTTCTGTGAATATTCTAAGTATACCTACTGCATACTTTTATACTAGGGCTGTCAATTGATGTGCGTTAATGCCTGCGATTAATGCAGGGCAGGATTAACACCTTAATTTTTTTAAACACATTCATCACAGGCATTAATGCCTATAGTACCCAGGAGTGGGGCTGGTTCAGCACTTCAAAGGGCAAGAGCATTAGGAACTGGGGATCAGCTGGAGTGCCGGGGTGGCCTTTCAACGGGGCAGCGCTGCACTGAGCCTGGGGTCAGCTGAGGACTCCAGCTGATCCTGGGCTTCTGCAGTGCTTCCCCTTGGAAACACCACCACAGTGTTTCAAAGGAGCAGTGCACACGATTAATCATGCGATTAATCACGATTAAATTTTTTGATTGCTTGACAGCCCTACTTTATACCAAGCTAAAAATCCTGTTTGCCTGACAAAAACAAATACCAAGGAAGTCAGTTAAGGTATAAAAGGGCACTCATTCCCTGAGCATCTCCAAACAGCCGGTTCAGTATTGCAATCCTTTTCATGCTTTTGGTGCCCCTGCCAGTCTTCTGTAGCTTGATCTTCTGACTTTGGAAATTAGCCAATGGAAGCTGCAAAGGCAGTGCTTGTAGTTGCGTGCAGCACATAAAGACCACTATCCCCAATGTGCTGCGCAGAGACGCATACCCTGGGCCCAGCAGCTGGCTGCTTTGAGCAGTGTGCATGGTCATAGTCACCAAGGAGACTTCCTGAGAGTCCTACTGGGCAATGGCAGGGCAGATGCAAATGTTTAGCAGGCTGGATGCAGCCTGCAGGCCATATTTGCCCACCTCTGTTCTAGATCTTGGAGGGCCACATCCCTCTAGTCTTCAACATGGCTGCTCCAGAAAGGCCTCTCTAAGTAGGCCTACAGGACCCAGGACTCCATTCTCCCACATCATTGCTTCCTTATGTGAAGTGTAGTAGAGCGTGGTGCCTCCTGTAGGGAGCTGCAAAGGCCAGGTACAACGGAAATACCTGTCCAAATCAGTCATAAGAGTGAGATGGGCAATTTGTGTCAGTTTTTGGGTTACTGACCCCAGAGAAATGGCATTGTTTGAAAGCAGTGCTCAGATGTCTTCCATACAGACACTCACTGCAGCTGAAGCTTAGAAAAATTAGGCTATAATTTAAGACTTCAAAAACCCATTCAGCTTTTTCTTTTACTCTTGACAAAATGTTTCACTTTGGAACACCATCAAATCACCGTGTAAGAAAGATACAGAATCTTGGAAGTAGACTCAGAAGGGAATTTAGATCAGGCTGCTGCCACTAGGCACAATTTCCCCACCTTCTATACAAATTTGCAATATTTGCAAGGGAAGGTTGCATCAGCTTGCCAATAAATAATTGGATAACATAATCACCCAGAGTCTGAAGGATCAGTTATGTCCATGGGAAGATCATTTCAAGATTATTCTCAGTTGTCTGCTGCTTGCTGACCCTCTTCCATTTTAATATGAGCATGAAGTTCTAGTAAAGCCACCTTCCTTCATCCAAAAGGAGATCCAAATCAAAGGCCATAAACTGAAGTCTAAGAATGCATTAGGGGTTCATAACAGCACTCCACTGGCTCTTCCAATTCATCTAAGCACTAATATCATACCCGATGAACGGAAGAAGGATGCTATTCTGCTCTGTTCAAAAAGGGCGATGGATTTGAGTTTTTGCTTTTGTAGTATCTTGAATCTATTATGCATTTCATCCCAAAGGCTGCAATACTGAGTGTGGGTTTAGATCCGATCATTCCATTGTTGACTAGGTATTTGACTTTAGATAGACTTTTGAGAAAATGGTGGAATATAAGCTGTACACAGCAGTTTGCATAAACTTCCATCGGATCATTCACTCAGTGCTTTGTGGAAAATGATGAGGCTATTAAACATCTCTGGAAAGATAATGTCATTGACAGAAGAGCTCTAAAATGGAACAGATACTGTGTTTAAGTCAATGGCAGATAGGCGGCATGGTTTCCTATTTCCACAAGAGTTTGGCAAGGCTGAGTTCTGTCATCATCCGTTGTTAAACATGGATGTTGATGAATAAAACTTGGAGGCAACCATTGGTAGTGTTGAGCTGAACATGATTTTACTTCAAGATCTCAAATATGGTGATGACATTCTCTTGGCTTAGTTTGGTGAATCACTGCAGTTCATGGTAGGGATGTTAAATATCAGTTAACTGAATAGTCGAGTAACCTCAAGAATTCTTATCAGTTAGTTGACTAGTCTATAGTCGCCAGGGCTGGGGCAAGCAGCAGTGCGGGGTGCCAGGCGGGAGCTAGTCTGTGAGGAGAGCCAGTTTAAAAACCAGCTCCTCTTACGGACCGGCTGCTTGTCCCCCTGTGCTGCTGCCCCTGATAGAGGTAGCAGAACAGAGTGGCAGCAGCCCATCTGGGGAGGTGGGTCTGAGCTCCCACCCACCGCAAACCGGAACTGAACCAGGCTATCTGCCCACTTAGCTCCTAATACACTTTAAATGCAGAGTCTCAGCGAGGGGTAGGTCCTGGACCTGGAGTGAGCCAGAACTCAGCCAGGCTGCTAGCCAGCCTGCTAAAAATTTACTGGTTGGGATGAGGGGGGAAGTTTATAGCATTAGACTATAGCATTAACCTATAATACTATAGCATAAGTCTATAGCGTGTAGTCTATAGCATTAACTTATAAGCTTTTGCTAATCGATTAATCGACTACACTATTGCATCCCTATTTCATGGCCAGTCTGGTTGGATAGGAAGCAGTGTGCACTGGTTGGTTGAATAATCCAGATAAAACTAAGTCCATCAACTCATCTCCAACTCTGGATTACAACCAACACAGTATTAACCTGTCAATAGAAGTTATCAGCTGTCAGATATTTGGACAGCATCATAGACTGTGCAGAAAGATGGTCAAAAAGCTTGCATTCTTAAGTAAACTGCAGCATATGCTACCATGTTTTGGGCCCTTCTGTGGCCTTTGGGGACATCATGACATCGAGCATGCTCCAAAGCTACAGATCTATAGAATCATGCTTACCCCCCAACCCTGTGCTACAAAAGAAGTAAAATTTGGAGGCTAAAGAACTCTGGGTTGACATTATTTATTCTTGTTATCTTTGTCAGCTGCTCTATATCAAGTGTTAGAACAAGATCAAAAATGAGAATATTTAAAGCCAGAAACCATCTCCACCACTGATTTGGTTTCAAAAACTTTTTTGGCATGGGCATATTAATAAAAGGAAAACACCAAGAAATTCCAAGGTACAAAGGAATGCTGCTACATGGTGATCATGTGTGGGTCATAAACTTTGGTGGCCCGCTAAGATTGACAATAGCCACAAACTGAAGATACAGCTAAACCACTTGAATCAATTTGCTAGAATTCAAGCCAGATAGTATTTGATTTGTAAAAGAGGCCAAGTCCCGTTGGTATTTGCCATAATGATTTGTTTAGAAAAAGAATTTATTGATAAGTTAATATAGTTATTGATAGGCATGACTGAAGACATCTTCAAAAGGAATATCATGCAGGGATGCTGATCAGTAATTTCTAGTCAAGTAAAGTAAGAAACATTTTAAAAATTGCCTGTTGAATCTTTTGTCTGGCATTTTCAGCAGTGAGAAAACTGTCGTCATTGGGAAGAGGGAAGCCAAACTTTCTCTGTGAAAATATTGCTTGCTCTGTGGACAGTAGTCATGTATCTTGCACAAGACCAGTGTCACTACGTTCACAGCAAAATATTGCATTGATCAGCAGAAAATACAGCATATCAACCTCCATCAAATCTGTTTATTTTCTGCAATTACTTTAATAAAATATCTGGTTTTGTACACCTAGTGAAAAGCAAGTTATTTTATACAGTTCTATTCACGTTGTAGGACTTTGAAATGGGCAATGGGAGAGAAGAAAAAAAAAAGAAAAACATTTACTGACTTTAATCATTGTGTTAAACAGTAGGCTGATAGATATGATAAACCCAGGAAAAAAGGCCTGATCATTTTGAACTTAATTTTACTATAATTGTGTTTAAATATTTTTTAAAGTTTTTGGTTTTAATTCACACCTTTTAAACTCAGTTTGTGTCAATGATTAAATGAATTATTTGCTTTGAATCATGTTACCATGAAATGATAAACTTTGATATTATTGTTCGCACTTTTTGTTGTCTACATTGAGAGCTCAATCAAATTTAACCTCTTATGCCCTTTTGTATTTATTACTTTAGTTACGCAAGCCTCTGAGCACAGTGAAAACAAAGTCATTTCCTTAAAATGTTGCTGTCAGTGTCTTTTAAAGAAAAGAAATAAAGTTGTGTTTTCACATGTGCTTCAATCAATAGATTTACCAATTTGAAAATACACTATTTTTTTCTTGAATACAGGGTATCTTGAAGTTATCTTAAACACAAGCAAAAATGTACTTCTGTGTGAAAGTCACCTTCTAGAGAAAACACAGAAAAATCAATATGTAGCGAGGATAAATTATTAGACCTTGTACAGTTTATTGATTTTGATACTCTTATAGGTCAAGCAAAGCTAGGACCTAGTCACACTTAACTGTAATCATTGTAAATATTTTATTTTGTTTGTAGTGGAGTTAGGCTTTATAATATTATGGGTTGGAACCATGCAATTTGAATGGAGAGGTAATTAAAATAGGGTTTAATGTAATTGGGAGCCAAGATATATTAGTGTTTTACAGCAGCAAGAACATTAAAACCCAGAACATTCAAAATAATTATACAGGTCAGCACAGTAGCTTCATTAGACAGTTCACCTCTTTGGATTTCTTCAGGACTCTGTTTGATTTAAAGTATAGATTCCGGTGTTCTGGCAGCATGGGTAGAGATCCTGAAGTATCATTATCCTGAATACTATTGAAAATGGTTTTGTTTATTCCATTTGTATCACCATGGCTTCAGGAAGAAACTGGTAGCATAATAGTCTAATTGTTCTACCTCAACCTCTTGTGACTTGTTACTAAATTCTTGCTAGGCTACCCAGGTTTCAGGTAAAAATATGCCATTCTAGATGGTCCTGAGCCCAGTCTTGATAGTTGCCTTTCAGTCCTCAGTAAACTGGGAGCATGAGAACTGTTGATGGGATGCTTTTTAATGCGTTTGAGTCAGAATAGGAAAACAAATGCTTTCTTGTGTGTCTATGATGGCTCTATTTTATTAGCATGCAGTATTTCTGTTCGGGGTTAGAGAAAGTTCCTACGTATGTCCAACAGGGAAAAATAAGGGAGAGGACATACTTCAAGTTAGATGGGGGCTGGTATCAGTCTTTTTAAAGAAGCGAAAGTTATATAAAAGCAAAAGATGAGGTTGTAGTTCACAATTAAGTTATGTAAATCCTAGTTCCTGGAGATGCCCAACTATGTGATTAGTCCACATGAGAGAGGAGAAAGCTAGAGGACAGCTGAGGTGGAGTTTGGAAGGATTTTCAGTTTTATATACCATGCCCTATAACCCACCTCCCTCAAAATTTAAAATTATACTGTGAATTTTTGTAAGCGTATCAGTATTTCACTTGCTTTATTGCAAAAATCTATTTTATTTTAGGCAGAAAACAAGACTAGGCAATTTATATATTTACAATATTGTATTTTAGTGTGTCTAAATTTATGTTCTAAAGATAGAGAAACAAAGACGGCTGGAACGAATAAAACAGAAGAGAGCCCAGCTTCAGGAACTACTATTACAGGTAAATTTAATTTTTATTTGTACAGTCACCAGGATACAAATCTAATACGTTATCAAAAAACTGTTAAGCTTCAGAGTATTTTTTTCTCCACTTTATAAAGTCAATGAAAGAGATACTACAGTATATCTGAATCCTGGCCTAAAATGCCCCTACCATCCTAGCATGGGGCCTCTTCTCTAGATGTAGCCTCGTGGGACATATTTGACATTGTCTGTTGAAGAGCAGATTAATATAATCTACTCCACATCATTATGACGTTTTGCAGACATTCAACTCCTGCTGATTTGACACTGATTTCAGTGGAAGCAGGAGCACAGGTCCCCCACTTGATCCCTCTGACAAGCTACCATTGAAAAATACAGTTTTCAACAGGCGCTTGTATGGGTTTAGTTGTACATTCCACAGCTGAGAATCTGTTGTTGCTGGGGAACTGAAACTGCAGGATCTTTATTATAAAAGAGTCATGAGTCCAGGCCTGGCACTTATTTCACATTTTGATGCAGTCACCTAGGAAAGCTTTTTGAAATCTGCTGATTAGGCTTGGAATGAAGAAATATTGTAACTTCAAATGATTTATATTTGCAAAGAGGGCATTTCATTTTTTTAAAAGCCTACAATTTATTTATAATGTTTGGATATATGCCTGCATTTTGAATACTTTACACATAATGGTGCATTTGCATGAAATCACAAGCTAAAATCATAAGGTAGTATAAATGAATTTTTTATTTGCTTGGTGCAAAATATGATGGAGTTTTACATCCAGTCAGCTGCGTAATGAAATTCTAAGCTTTTGGGAAATTCTGGTTTTCTCTGTAGCAAAAATATTTTTTTATAAATAGTGGGATCTGATTCTGACCTTGTTAACCCTGGTAAACACCCAAAACAACTCCAGTGAAGTCACACTGGTAACAGGAAAATTAAACACATAAACACATGAGTCAGGAGTTTATGGATCTGTTTTATGATAGCTCTTAATATTTTCACCATTCAAATAATTTTAGAAATTCTTTCCATTTTATGTTTTGTGGTTCTGTTGACTGGAATCAGTAATGCAAAATAGGTATGTAAACATGTAGCTGAGTACACAGTTAACCAGTGAGCCTGGTTTTGTTGGTTAACCCTCTTGGGTACATGCAGCTCTCCTCCTGCTACCTCTGTATCTGCCTGCCCCCTCCCCAACTGCCTCCCACAGAGGCAACAGAGATTGCGGGGCGGGGGAGTAGGGGGACCAGTGCTCATGGCGAGCGCTGGCTCCTGCAGACACACGAAGCTGCCTTCTCTCCACCCACATCTCTTGCGCTACTGCTTCTGATTAAAAACAACTCCCTGCAAGCACTGGCTCCCGCCTCTGCCCCTTTCCCCCATGTGTAAATTTGTACCTGCTGAAAATTACACAAATAAACAAATTTTAACATTTCTAGTGCAAAATATGGACTACAGATAATGTCAGATATCCCAGATTATTGCTAATCATTGCAGTCTTCACTATATATTAAATCTTATAGCAAAAGATGAGCTGTGAAGAGAAGGAAATATTTAAGAGTTATGAAAGTGGATAATATCAAAGTTAAAGATTTGCTAGGACTGGATGATATAAAATGAAGAAAGGAAAAAAAGGGAGGATGGATAGGAGAGTAGAGAAGAGGGGAGCAGAGTCCACTTGAAGTATAACTTTGTTATTTTTACATATACTGAGCTTCTAAATTGATGTAATTATTCACCCCTGGGTAGTCAGTAAGATCTTTCAATTTTGAGCCCAAGTTCCAAATGTGTGGAGATGCTCTGTTTCATGAGTAGGGTTATACCAAATTCACATTTCATTTTGATCACTTTCGCAGTCATAGGATTTTAAAATAATAAGTGTCATGATTTCAGCTATTTAAATCTGGAATTTCACTTTGTTGTAATGGTAAGAGTCATGACCCAAAAAGGAGAAGAGGGGGCATAGCTGCCACTCATCAGTCACCCAGCTGTGAAGAAAATAGCACAGTCAGGTGGCATGGTATGGTATTGCCACACTGATTTCTGTGCCTTTAGAACTGGACCCTCAGTCAGCAGTTGCCATTCTCTGGCCACCCAGGGCTGAAAGCAGTACAGAAGTAAAGGTGGCAATACCATGATGTCCTTAAAATAACCTTGAAGCTCCCTTTTGGGTCAAGATCCCCAATTTGAGAAATGCTGCTCTCCCCATGAAGCCTGCATAGTATGGGCCAAAATTACAGAATAGACCGGATTTCAAAGTCCCGTAGTGTATTTTTCATGGAGGTGAATTTGGTAGGATCCTACTCATGGGCATTGAACTCAGTACCATGCTTCCCTCCGCTCCAGAGATCGCAAGAGGAGTATGTCTGCTATGCCTGTATTGAAAGGGTGCAGCATACTTCCTTTTTTCTGGCCAGCAAAAGGAGAATTTGTTTGCCTGCCCAGAGAGTTGAGGCTGTGTCCACCCCATCCTTGGAGAGTTGATAGACAGATGCTAGATGTACTGATACTTGGTTACTAAAACAGCTGTAAAAACCCAGATTACGAAACATTTCATTTGAATAACAGTGATAATTTTCCTGTCTCTTTTTTCTTTCTCCAGCAAATAGCATTCAAAAATTTGGTACAAAGAAATCAGCAGAATGAACAACAGAACCAAAGTCCTCCAGCTTTGAATGCTACAATACAGCTCCCTTTCCTAATAGTCAACACTAGCAAAAGAACTGTTATAGACTGCAGCATATCAAGTGATAAGTGAGTGTGATGTGGAACCATATATCGGAATATACAGTCTTCTTTGTAATCAGTATGGGATTTTTCTTTGAACACAGACTATGCATTTCATACTGAAACTAATTGCACATTTGCATTTTCCTTTCAGGGCCCTGGGGCTGGCTGCCAATCAGTTGTTCAGCAGCTGGTGGGAGGCACTTGGGGGAGGGCAGAGAGGGTTCAGCATCAGCCAGCCTTGTGGAGAGAGGGCTGAAAGAAGCAAGTGCAGGGCAGGTGGGGGAGGTTTGGGGGAGGAAGCAGGGAGGTGGGAAGAAGCAGAGCAAGGGTGGAGCTTCGGGGAAGGAGACAAAATGAGGCAGGGCTTCAGGATAGAGCATTCACTGGGCAAAATAAAATAAGTGCTTACAGTGCTTGCTACCTCTTTCAGCATACTTAACCACTATTGTGGTTTTATAAAACGTATGATACACGGTCTACAATTCATAGTCAGAGTTATATGACTTGTTCAAAATTATAAGGTGGAAATAAATGCCGGAGCCAAGTCAGAAAACTCTGAAATAGATGTTTGGTTCATTTTATTGGCCCCAGGCTCTCTGGCTGTGTCTACACTGGCATGAATTTCCGGAAATGCTTAAAACAGAATAGTTTTCGTTATAAGTATTTCTGGAAAAAGAGCGTCTATATTGGCAGGCTGCTTTTCTGGAAAAGCCCTTTTTCCGGAAAAGAATCTGTGGCCAATGTAGACTCGCTTTTCCGGAAAAGAGCCCCGATCGTCATAAGCTGCGAGCTGTCTACACTGGCCCTTTTCCGGAATAGTGTTCCGGAATAAGGACTTATGCCCGAGCAGGAGCAGCGTAGCTTTTCTGGAATAGCGGCTGATTTTGTACAGTAGAGCATCGTTGCTTTTCTGGAAATTCAAGGGCCAGTGTAGACAGCTCGCAGCTTATTCCGGAAAAGCGGCTGATTTTCCGGAATAAGTGGCCCAGTGTAGACATAGCCTCTGTCTTTAGTGAATTGTAAGATAGAGGGGAATGAAAGTATGCAAAAGTTAGAAATATTGCATTTGTGTTATTTCTTGGGTTATGGTTTATTGCATTATGGATTTAATTGTAAGCTTTTCTTTGGCATTAACCTGTGAATATTATACATGAGGAAGTCTGTATAATATGCTCCTGGATTTTGCTATTTGTTCTCAGCTCTCTTGTGAGTTCTATCAGTTGGTAAAATAATATAATCTTGATGTATTATTGTTTATTATATCATTAACTAGTCTGTTAGTGGTAAATAGGTCTCTTTCCTTGAATGTTATTTATGAATTTCATTCTTCTGTATATTGATTTTTATGGTGAACTTGAAACTTTAACATTAAGTAGAATAACAGTCCCTAATTGCTTCATTTTTAACATCCAAATTACAGTTCTGACTATGCTGAAGTTGATGGTGAATATGTATAATCAGGACCCTGTGTATATGGCAGCACAGTTGGCTGAACATTCTTATAAGAGGCCTCAGTTCTGCAATGCGCCAGTGTGGTTGCTTGGAAACACTATGCCAGCTACTAGTAGATTAAATATGGAGACTTTATTGAATATTTATTCAATAAAATATAGTGCAGCACAGTATTTCCTCCATTATTTTTATATTGACCCTAATTTTTAAGGTTTATAATAATTGTAAATCGGTTAAAATTTTTTGTAATGAAAATTCATAACTGCAATGTATAAGTTGTTGGAAGGTACGCAGAAGCTTTTGGTATCTAGGAAAACATGGGAAGTGGTAGTTCAAATGACTGATATAATCAGCATTCAGTATTAAAATCCCATTGAGATGAGTGGGACAAGTACACACCTCTAAATCCAATGTCTGCATCTCAGAGGCTTGTTTATACTGTTTTTTTTCCTTACAATTTCTTTCTGTTGCCACTCCCTGTGCAGTCACCAGTGTTCACACCAGTGGGGTGCATGTGTAGATAAGGTCCCGGCACCTGCTGGTGGTTTAATCACTATAAAATTAGGGCTGCCAATTAGCTGCTGTTAACTCAAGCTGTTAACTCAAAACAAATTAACTAAAAAAAATCTTGATTAATCACTGTTTTATTTGCACTGTTAAACTAATAAGTACCCATTTAAAATTATTATAACTATTTATGGATGTTTTTCTACTTTTTCAAATATGTTGATTTAAATTAAGACAGAATACAAAATGTACATTGTTCACTTTATCAGATTAATTTTATTAAAAATATTTCCACTGTAAAAAAAATATAGTATATTTCAATTCACTTTATACATATACTCTAATGCAATCTCTTAATTATGAAAGTGCAACTTGAAACTTTAAAATATGTATTTTAGGCTGCAAAATTTTACACAGTTCATTTTTGAGTGTAAAAATTTAAACTTTTTTACATTGCAAATATTTGTAATAAAAATTAAATGAGCACTGTACACTTTGTATTCTGTGTTGTAATTGAAACCAGGATAGATGGAACTGTAGAAAAATACCAAAAAAAATTAAATAAATTATATTATTGTGTAACTGTGCAGTTAAAATTGATTAATCACAATTTTTTTATCTCACAATTAATTGAAATGAATTTTTTAAAATAATTTGACAACCCTGTATGAAAGCAGTTTGTTAGGTGAGAAGACATCACAGTTGTTAAAATATTGGTGTTTGGCCTATACAAGTGCTGCAACAACAGGACATTTTAATTAAAAAAGCCCAGTGTAGACACTGCCTGGTGCACCCCAAAGCACTGGTTTGCACTTGGTTAATCTTTAGAAAGTTTTCTTTTCACCCATATAGGCTAGAAAAGCAATTTTTAAAATATAAAATCTGGGATTCTAGAGCAGTACACCATAGTAGGGGGTGAATGAATTTTATTGAAGAAATGCAGAGCATATGGTACATATAACTTTACTACTAATATCAACACAGCTTAGCTCAAGAGTTATTTCTAGATACTGTTCAGCAAACATTGTTTTGTTAAACATTCCTAAGAAACTTTGAAATTACTATACAACTTAGTATTTTTTATGTGATTTTTTTTTTTCAGGGATTGTCTACACAAAAAAGATATAACTCTTCAACTATACTGATATAATTACAACAGTACAACCCACCAACAGTGGATATTTATATCAGTACAGAGGTACCTAATACTGATATAGGTTATTGCCCTACCCATATTGTTAACCTATAGCAGTATAACTGTGTCCACGCTAAAGGTTGTACCAGTATAGCTATATAATTAAAAAAAAATATCCTAACAGTTTATACTGTCCTAGTTTGTGCTGATACAGAAGCTATGTGTAGATCAGGACTTGGGCCCAGTCCTTCAAACACTGAAGCATGGTTAATAGGTATTCAAAAAGTAGTTCCATTCAGGGAGCTGTTGGCACTCCTCCAAACTTCTCCAACCACAAAATAAACTGTTTCCATGTCAGTTGCTAGAATGAAATCCTGCTTACTATAGATCAGTGCAACAATGGGTAACCAAGGCTAGTGAGTGGGCTACATGAGTGGCCCTTCTTCATCTCAGTGGGCTGTAAGATTGTCTTAACCAAGACAGTCTCCCAGGATAGGGTATGTTTTCTATCTAGACATGTCTACCTGCAATTTGCAGGCTGTGTCGATTGTACTGTAACAGCGCTTTGATTGGAAGCGACGGGAGCTCACAGTTCTCAGTGAATGCTATGTGCAATCAACACACACCTCACTACATGTGCCCCTTGCTTTATATGTGTGTTGCTGTTGTACAGCGTTACTCAAAGTAGTCTACGAAACCACATTGAGAAACCTGCTAACTGTCCATTCCGGTGTGTTTATTTACCGGCTCCGTGGCCATGGAGCCTCGCAGCCACCATTGGCTACAGTTCATCATTTGCAGTCAAAGGGAGCCACAGGAAGCTGTGGTCCAGCCCATGCCATTTCCCGGGACTTCCTGTGGCCTGGAATTGACAATACTATAATTTCAGTATGGTCATGGGCTCTCTTAATCCTCTTGATTGAGTGGGATCCACCTATGGCATCAAAATGAGATATTTCTGACTAAACTGTGCAGATCATTGATCTCTTCTCTCCTTTTTCGCATGAGGAATAAAAGAATTAACAGTGGTGACATGTAAATCATCATTACTGGGCACCTAAATTTACACCATAATGAAATAAATGGGGCAGTTCATACCTTTCAGCGCTATTGTTTCAGATTCTTTGAAGACTTGCACCTCTTCTTCAGTTCATGTTTTTAAGGTTTTCTCATGTTAAAATGAAATTCTGAAGAACATAGTAGCTTTAGATATTTGCCAAATTGTCTCCGTCTCCATTTATATTAGTGCTAGTATTGTTATGAACATTTTAATTTTTGTTGGTTTGGGATCTCAGGTTGTACAAGCATTGAAGAAATAGTCTTGTTTAAGCTTGGCAAATGTTTCGTGATCAGGACAGGCATTCAACAAAAAAATGTTTTCTAGGGATCTGGGCTTATCTAAGTTTCAGTAGACAGTAGAGTTATTTAAAATAAGAAATTATTCAGTCTCTGGTTAAACTTCCTTTCTGTTGTGGGTGGAAGAAGTGACAAGTTGCTTAAAATAAATTGTAAACAGTTGATTATTCTCCCTTATTTATTGAAAAGAATTGGCAGCTTCTGGCCTATTTTCAGGATCGCAAGCAGGCCAGAGTACAGGCTGAGTTGCTAATGCAACAACTCAAGAATATAGTGCTCATCTACGCAACAAAGGTTTTATAATCTAGCTATTCCAGCAACACCTGCTGGTGGAGATGCCATCATAAACAACATGAACTACTATCAAAAAGACACTTCCGGTGGTATAAATTGCCTTTTGCCGACATAGCTATGCTGGTTAAGGGTCTGGTTTTTCTTTTCTCAATCCTGGCTGCAATAACTATGCTGGCAAAACCTGACAGGGCTATTCGTTTTCTAACATATAGGACTTGTAAGCAAACAGCTTTAGAAGGTTGTTGTTTAATTGACAGACTATCCAAAAGGTGATTTACCTTGATGTAAATAGGTCAGTTCACAGTGGGGATTTTGTGGATTAGTACAGAAAGTTTAAGGCAAAAGCAGCAAAAATAAAAATGGGTTTTTTTGGTGACAAGGTTGTAGAAGACCTTAAAAAAACTATTGGATTTAGTACAAGAAAACGTTCTTGCTGGTGCAGGATTTTTTCCCTGATCTTTTAATCTGTTTAATGAAGGAGAAAAGTTCATGGGCTATTATTGCCTGCAATGGAAAAAATGGTTTTAATTGGGGAAGGTGGTCGTTTGAATCCTGCAGAGATGCCAGTCTACAGAAGAAAAGTTCTTTTTTTAAAAAACTCTGAGTAGGAATAAAAAGCATCTTAGACCTCCAAAGAAATCATAAAATATTGCAATTATATCTGGACACTTACTTACTTCCTCTATGTAAAGCACAGGAAAATATAATCAGGCCCATGGCTCCTTCCACAACCATCTCACTTTGAAATTTCTCCTGTACAGATTTGAATACCTCTTTAATTTTGATAACACGTTTGAAATACATGATGATATTGAGGTGTTGAAGCGAATGGGAATGTCCTTTGGTCTAGAGGCAGGCAAATGCTCAGCTGAGGATCTAAGAACTGCAAAATCATTGGTGCCAAAAGCTTTAGAAGGCTATGTCACAGGTAAGTTAAATGAAGCTTTTAATATTATCCTTGATTAACTTCAAAGTCATAATTTACTGAAGCATTTCTAATGATGTCAAACTACATAAACATGAGGTATAAGACAGTTTGAAGCAGCTTTATGAAAGCCAGCAGGATCCCACAAATGAATGGTGCCTTTAAAGTTAATCTTCGATGGGTGCACACAGACTTAATTTTAAATTGTTTCAAATAGAGATTCCTGGATGGGCAGCAGTGCAAAGGAATAATTCTGTTAATAATTTCTGGTGACAACATAACCCCTGAGCTCCTAAAATGACAATATTTTTCATGTCTTTGTTGCTCCTTTTTAGGCTCCAAAGAATTCTGGAAAACAGGAAAGATCTATAAAAGGGAGTCCATCCTCTTCTTCTCTCTTTTCTCCAACTCTTCCCAAAATGTGTGGAATAGAGAGTAAGGATATAAAAGACTAGTCAATTAGTCGAGTCAGCTACTTGCATTTCCCTCCCTCCTCCCCTTTGCTGCCTCTATACCAGCTGCAACTGGAGGCTGCTCCACCACAGCCCCTGTCCACGAGGGTTCCCAGCTCCCTGCAGAGACCCCCGCGGACAGGGGCTGAGCGAGCTGGGACTGAGTGAGGCTGACTCAGTCCCGGCTCATGCTGGGTCCAGGAGCTACCCCCACTGTGTCTGTACAGTTGAATGTAGTCAGAGCCGAACTGCCTGCGCTGCCAGTTCATATTACATTTAAATTGAAGAGTTATAGCAGGGGTAGCACCTTCCCTTATTGACTAATCTGGATCGACTACATGATTACCTAATCACCCGCCTCTTAACATCCTTAATAGAGAGTACTTTAGCAGCAGACAGATCTGATATTAGACTAATATCATTTATGATCTTAAATTTTACGAAGTGTTAATGTTTACATTGCTCTTTCAGCCTTTTGAGGAGATTCTCCTTATAAATATGTCATTTTGCATGGACCACATATTCCTTTGTATTTGTACAGCATGTAGCAAAATGAGAACCTGATTTTAATTGGCCCTCTGAGTACTGTTGTATTTTCTTACTATATATTTTAGAAATGTGTATCTATCTGTCTGAGAGTCCATTTGTTCAAGCAGTCCTCCTAAATGGTAAGAGCTAGGACCATCAAATTTGGTATGCAGCTTCCTCTTATCATAACTAAAGCATGGTCAGAGTTTGGTTGAGCCAAGATAATGGGATGTTTCATATGAAAGGGAAAGGTGTGATAACAGAGACAGTTATACTTACACATGACCACAGGGGAGCAGCAAGCATATGAGGCAGTTATACTCACCAATGACCACAGAGAGAGGGGGGCGACATGTACCCAGTCAATACAGGGATAATTGAAATCCCCCATTATTACTTTGGTTTTTTTATTGTTATAGCCTCTCTAATCTCCTTTGGCATGTCACAGCTACTATAACTGTCCTGATCAGGTGGCTGGTAATATATCCCTACTGTTATATTCATATTATCAGAGCATGGAATTACTATCCATAAAGAGTTTGAGATACAGTTTGGTTCATTTAAGATTTTTATCTCATTTGATTCTGTTTTCTTTCACATGTTTTGCCACTCTCCCATCAGCACCGCCTGTTCTGTCCTTCCAATATATTTTGTACCCTAATATGATTGATTGATTATGCTCATTCCACCAAGTTTTTGTGATGCTTATTATATCAATATGCTCATTCAACATGAAGCACTCTAGTTCACCCATCTTATTACTTAAACTTCTAGCATTTGTGTATATATAAAAAGTCTTGGTTCCCTTTCCTATAGCTAAGAATAGAAGATTACTTTTTAATACTTTGTTCCCTAGGTAGAGAGCTCTTATAGGAAGTAACGGTTTTTCTGCTGCAAATGCAAGTAAAGAATTGTGTCTTATAGAAAAAGCAATTTTATGATTTTCCCTGGGAGGATAATGTAATTTGAAGTTATCTAGTCACTTAGATGAAAATTTCTAATCTATATATCAATACAAGTTTTTATATTCTTAAAGAATCAAATTTGTTGTTGTTGGCATACATTCTTTATTAACATACTAGCATTCACATAGGTGTCTGGCTGCTAATCACAAATTCTGTATTGACTTACTGTTATTCAAAATACTCTGGACCAGTCCTATACTCTTTAGATGTGAGTTGCTTTGAGTACATTTTTCAAATCTGTCTTCTTTTGGTTATGAGAAAATGTGGGAAAGTTCTAGTTTTCTAATCCAGTATTGTATACAAAAGTGTGTGCAGTTAGTTCAAAGTTCTTTATTGGTTGTATCTAATTTAATTTTTCAGTGTGAGGCTGTAACAACATCAGTATAAATCAGGGATTGGCAACCGACAGCACATGTATCGTAAGTGGCACGAGCCAATTTTTAGTGGAACACGCCATGGGAGCTCAACCCTGCTCTCTCCTCTCCCGCACAGTGAGGAGCCCATGCTGCTGCTTGAGCCTTGTGGCCAGCACGCAGCAACAGCAACAGCTCTAGAGGGCAGGTGGGGAGGCTGCTGCTTGGGCTGTGAGAGTGGCTGGTGCTCTCCCCCGTCTCTGTCCACCCAACTCCATTGCAGCAGTGAGCCGGTGGAAGCAGGTGAGCTGCTGGTGGTGGTGGTGGTAGGTATGGGCACGTGGGAGCTCAGCCAGGCAGGCTCCTCTGGCAGCCAGGGTTTGGGCCATGTGGTTTGCTCCTCCAGCAGCTGGGACCAGGGCCACGGTGGCTGCTTCTCCGGCCACCAGGGCCAGGGCCGCATGGCAGAATGAGGCTGCTACTGAAGCTGCAGCTAGAGTCAGGCTCTGGTGAGGCTGTCCCTGCTCCATGGCAGCCATGCAGCTGGGGACAGGCTGGAGCCAGGTTGGGGTGCAGCACCCGGGTGGAGAAGGAAGGCTCGCGTTGGGGCACTGTTTTCCTGCTTCAGAGAAGGGTGCGGAGCCACCTTCCAGCCCCTAGGCCGCTTTCATCAGGGGGTCCCATCCCCCACCTCCTCCAATCCACCACTCTCCGCACTGTCACGCAGCCTCAGCCCTGCAGCCTCGGTGCTCCCCCTCCGCTTGCCTCCCTTTTTGCCTTGCAGTGCCCTCGGCAGGCAGGCTAAAGATGGTGTTGAAGTCATGCCCAGCTGCCAGTACCGCCAGGCTCCTGCTAGAGGATGAGTGCTGCCCGGGCTGTGATTCCGAGGCTGGGCAGCGGCAGCTGATGGTAGAGGAAAACACATGGAGGTTCCCCCTGCCCCAAAGCCACATTGGCTGCAGGGAACCTGGGTCCCTAGAAGGAAGGTGAGGGCGCCATGAACCAGACTCCACCCCCAGCAGGGCTGGACACCCTGGGGTCACCCACCCCCACCTTGCCCATTTCCCTACACCCCTCGAGTCACTCTGACCCCAGGCTGTACTGTCGATTCAGCATTGAGCTCCCCCCCAAGATTGGAACCAGTGCTGGCTTCCTGCAGAGAGGGGGGAGCCCCAAGGTTCTGTTCCGCTTCCGGGGAAGCACGTGTGTGCTGCTCCTCCCCTCCCCATAGGAAAAGCCAGAGTGGAGTCCAGGACAGGTGACCAAGTGGGGCATACAGTGGAGAGAGCCCATCCCAGGAGAGTGGTACAGCCCAGGGCAGGAGGGTTAAATCTTGGCACACCACTTCAGAAAAGTTGCTGACCTCTGGTATCTATTACGTAGTTCCTGCAATCAGATGCCTGTTGTACTAACAAGTGGGAGAAGCTGTTTTTGATATCTTTGGCAAAACGTATTTAAAGGAGGACATTTGCCTAATTACATGGTTCTCTCAGGAAAATATAACTTACCTTTTTAACCTGGATATGCTTTGTTCTTTATACTACCAGAGCAGTACATTTAAGTGTATCCCTCTTGTATGGCTTATTTCCATGAAATTTGCTATGGTGCTTTAAAATATATAGGCTTAAATTAACTTCTGTTCAAGAATAGCAAATGGATGTCTTGCATTTATTTACTAGTTAAGCTGTTGAAGACAGCAAAGGTTAGAGCTTTCTCATACTGGCCTTCTCCATGAACTAAGCTGTGATGGAAGAGAAATCTCGTTAGTGGGATTAGAAGTAAAAAATTATCTGAATCAGCTTGTGGGTAGGCATCTCCTTAGCAAAATATACATACTG
The DNA here is from genome assembly GCF_049634645.1 of Pelodiscus sinensis. Taxonomy (NCBI): domain Eukaryota; kingdom Metazoa; phylum Chordata; order Testudines; family Trionychidae; genus Pelodiscus; species Pelodiscus sinensis. The sequence goes on along the minus strand of NC_134720.1, from coordinate 21,038,484 downwards.
AATGGAATGATGAGAAGCATTGTACATTAGATTGAGATTAATTTATTAAGTTTCTAAAATCCATGTGCTTATTTAATATGTCTTGGATATTGGTGTGTCTGATGGGGATCCAGGGTAGAATTAGTGGTCCAATATAAGGTTTCCAAGATAGACCATACCCCACCTCACCACCACCACACAAAATATAATAATGTGAAATCAGAATTTTACAGTTTAACATTTTTTTGAGGCTGGGACTCTGATCTTCCTAGCTGTACCACTTATACAGGGTGGGTCTCCTGCACTTACTGAGCTTTTAGTAAAGCAATATTTAAGAAGTTATTCAGGATACACATTGGATCTGCACTGTGGCTTAAGCCATAGAAAGTCATTTGTTCAGGTGCAGAGGACTTGGGGTACTATTGCAATCAAGGTGTGCAGACATGCTGACATTAGTGTGTGTAGCTTAAGGTGATGTGCTGTGACCACTTGCCCAAACGAATACTCCTGGGAATTCTGTGCCAAAAGTATTAAAAAATCTGCATATAATATTTTTAAATTCTGCATTTTATTGTCAAAATATAACCAGTCCAGTTTCCATTATTTTGGTTATTTATTTCAAAATACCTGCCAACAAATATGTCAACAATACACTCAACAAAAAAGATTCTCCCGGGAGTAAAAGGGAAAGAAACTCCTGTGTCAGTCCAATTCCAGTTGCAGGCACTGTAGAGGGCTGTGTGGCAGAATTGAACTTTAGATTGAGAGGTTTATTATTAAACCCTGTTCTCTCAAAGCCCAGTCATGGAGGCATCACGTGGCTCAGATTCCCCCACACTCCTCCTCACACCCCCAGACACCTGCACCCCCAGAGCCTTTACTCCCCAGCTTCTTTACTGTCTTGCCAGAGGGTGTTGTGTGGTACAGCTCTGCCTTTCATCACCCTTAAGCAGAGCTGGATTTCCCACTTCCTTTCTCATCCATAGGAGAATGAGGATCAAACTGGGCAGGAAGAGCATGCAACTTCTGTCCCCATTGGGCTAGGCACTTCACTCAATGGGAGCTGGGCACTGCAGAGTTCAGCAGCCCCCAGTGGCTGCCAGAGGCTCTGCAGCTTCAATTCTATGGGAGAAACTTGAATTTTTGCATAAATTCTGCATTGTGCAGTGGCACAGAATTCCCACAAGAGTACTGAGTGGCACTCACGGACAGTAAGTTTGAGTCCTGCCCTTGTCAGCTTCTGGTCTATATTTAAAATTCTGTTGGTCAGTGGTGGGAAAGCCTATGGCCCACAGACCACATGTATCTCTCATCAGAGTAAGCCAGTGGTAGACTACCAGCTAGGTTGTTTACCTTACATCCGCAGGTATGGCTGCCCACAGCTCCCATTGGCAGGGAATGGCGAACAGTGGCATCTGGTAGCTTTGGTGGGGCCAGGTCTGCAGACAGTTAATGTCAGCAAAACATCTTACAGCCTACCCTGAAGGCCTGAGAGCCAAAGGTAGCCGACCCTGACATATACCAATATGTCTCCCATCAGCATAAGTAAATGTCTTCACTGAAATACTGCAGTAGTGCAGCTGTGGCACAGCAGTGTTTTAAATGTGCACAAGCCTCAAGTGATGGTCTATGCTAGAAGTTGTTCTAGAATAGCTATTTCTCAATAACACCCTGTGGGGATGCTTTTTTCTTGTATAGGAATGTTTTATTCTTAACTAGCTAAATCCAGTTTGGATTAGCACTCTATCATTCCAGATGATATGGAGTGCTTGGGGACAGCAAGAGAAACTGTAAAACCATGTGCTCAGGCAAAAATTGTATTTAAGGAAGGCTTAGTGATCACCAGTGGTTATTCCTTTTACCTCACCTGCATAAATCACCTAAGAGTTGCGAGAGTTTCCATCCCTTCATGTTTATCCTGAAGCCTCCCTTAGGAGCAGCACCTACAGCAGTGGTCTCCAACCTTTTTACACCCAAGATCACTTTTTAAATGACAGAACAAACCAAAATCTACCACTCCACCCCTTCCTCGAAGCCCTGCCCCTTCCTCTCTATTCTCCTCTCCATCACTTGCTATCCCCAACCCTCTAACTGCTGCTTTTTTCCCCCCAATTCTTCTGTAGGAAGAGGTTTTTCCAACATTTGGTCTGTCTAGACTGGACCAAATGTCAGAAAAACCCCTTCTTTTGGAAGCTCCCTTATTCCTCGTGGAATGGGGAATATAGGGGTTACCAAAAGAGCATGTTTGCTCTTCTACTAAAAAAAGCAGAAGAACAAACGCATCCCTGGATGCAGAAGAGTTTTTCTGGGATATCTCTGGAATCCTGAAAAACTCCTGCAGTCTAGCCTTACCCTCGCTGGGTTGAGACAGGATGTGTAGACTCTGGGGTGGGAATGAGTGATTTGGGTGTGGGAAGGGGTGAGAGGTACAAGCTCTGGGAGGAAATCCAGATGCAGGAGGAGGTGAAGAAGGGGACGCTGAGTTGGGGAGGGGGCTTCAGGCCTGGCAGTGTTGGGGTCATATGTAGGGTTGGGGTACTAAGCAAGCCACAGGCTTGTGGATATGAGGGTGCAGGAATTTGGGTTGGGCTATGTGAGGGGCTCAGGGCAGGGGGTTCCAGTGTATGATAGGTTCAGATCTACAGTCTGGGGGAAAGGGGAGTGCAGGAGTGTTCTGATGCTGTGGGCAGATGGGGGCTTGGCCCTAATTGGGGGTTTGTTGGCCAGGCTTCATTTTTAAATAAAATACTAGGTCAAACACAAAAAGTTTCTGCATTGTCTTTATATATGAGAAGGGCAGGGAACCTGTTTTGAGTCAGGGGTCACTGACCCACAGAAAAGTCAGTTGGTGCCACACAAGTGAGATTCAAAATAAAAACTCCTCCAACATCCCCACAAGACTCACTAATGTGGCCCCAACTGTGCTGGTGGGAGCAGGGGACATAGTATTGGGGAAGGGTGCCAGAGGGTGCTGGGGCAGGGTGCCAATGGGTGCTGGGGCAAGGGACAGGGGGTCGGTGGGTGGTGGGGCAGGGTACTTGTGGGGGTCTGGGCAGGGGGAAGGGACAGGGACCAGTACCTGGGGATCCTGCAGTTGCAGGCCAAGGCCCAGGAAGTGCGTGGGCTGCTCCCCCAAGCCCTAAACAGTAGCACAGTACCTGAAACCCTGGTTCATCGTGTGCCTGATGCTTTGCTGGGAACGGGGGGAGGGGGAGTCCCAGACCACATTGGCTCCCGCTGGTGCGCTGCAGACTTTATTCCCCTCTGCTTTCTGGGGGAGGGGGGGGGGGAGTCCCAGCCCGCACCAGCCCCAACCTAAAATGCCGGTCCGTTGCACACTGGGGACTTTGTTCCCCTGCTGCCTTCCTGCGCACAGAGAAGGGGTTGGGTGTCTGGGACTGCGCTGGTTCTGGCTGCTCAGGCAGTGCGTGCTGCTGCGGGGGGGAGGAGTAAGGCTCAAGCTTCCCGAGCGGTTGTGGTTGGCGTGGTCTGGGACTCCCCCCACTCCCTCCAGGCAGGAAGCCGGGGAATAAAATCCCCAGCGTGCCGGCTTCAGCTGCTCGGGCAGTGGGAAGGGGAGTCTCAGACTATGCCAGCCCCAGCCACTTGGGCAGCGCATGCTGGGGACTTTATTCCCCTGCTGCCTGCCTGTGGGGGACAGGGGAGTCCCAGACCACGCCAACCACAAGGGAAACTTGCACCTTACTCCTCCCCTCCCCATAGCAGCATGCGTTGCCTGAGCAGCCAGAGCCGGCGCAGTCCGGGACACCCAACCACTTCCCCGTGCACAGGAAGGCAGCAGAGGAACAAAGTCTTCAGCAGGCAATGGACTGGCATTTTAGGTACTGTGCCGGCTGTTCAGAGGGAAGGAAGAGCAGCCCGCACACTTCTGGTACCAGGTGCGCGGCTGCAGAACTCTCCTGAACCCGCTGGAAGCCCGTGCTACTTCCATTGTTCCTGGAGGTAGTATCAGCGCAGCATTCATCTTTGGAGGTGGGGGCAGTGAGGGGGGCCCCCCAAAAGCCTTGTGATCGACTGATCGGGCCCCCAAGATCGACCAGTAGATCACGATCGATGGGTTGGTGACCACGGACCTACAGCATACTGTGTATGTTGGAATGTATATAGACAAATGAGAGAATATTATTCTGTACAACATACCACATTTATGTCATTCCTTGCTTCTTCTTGTTTTAGGTCAGCCCTGGCTGAAACATATTTAAAGTAATCTGCATTGGCTCTTGCCAACTCCATGTGGTAGAGTTTGGGGGGTAACTAGGTTAGTCTGTAACTGGAAAATCTTTAAAAACAACAAATAGTCTTGCAGCACCTTGGAGACTAACAAAAAATGTAGATGGTATTATGAGCTTTTGTGGGCACAACCCACATCTTAAGATGAATGGAGTTTAAATAATCCAGTTTGCACAGAGATTACAACAACATTCACCCTACCATCAACCTTAGCTTGAACCAGTTCACACAAGAGATCCACTTCCTTGACACTACTGTACAATTACAGGACAGACACATTTCCACCACCTTATACCAGAAACCTACGAACTGTTACACTTACCTACATGTCTCTAGCTTCCATCCAAGACACATTTCTGAATCAGTTGTTTACAGCCAGCCCCTAAGATACAACCAGATTTGCTCCAATCGCACAGAGACAAACACCTACAGGATTTATATCAAGCTTTCTTAAAACTGAAATACCCACCCAGAGAAGTAAAAAAACCAGATTGACAGAGTCAGACAAGTACCCAGACATCAGCTACTTCAAGATAGGCCCTACTGAGAAGACAGCAGGACACCACTTGTCATTACCTACAGCCCCCAACTTAAACCTCTCTAACGCATTATCAACAGTCTACAACCTAGGCTGGAAAATGGCCCCTCACTCTCACAAGTCTTGGGGGACAGACCAATCCTCACCTAAAGAGCACCCCAATCTCAAACAAATGCTTTCCAATAACCACACAGCACACCTCCATCATGCTCATCCAAGAACCCACCCCTGCAATCAACCCCGATACCAACTCTGTCCACACATCTGGACAGGTGATATCACAGGACCTAACCACGTAAACCACCACATCAGAGGCTTATATAACTGCACATCCCCTAATGTGATCTATGCCATCAAATGCCAGCAATGCCCCACTGTATATTGGCCAAACAGGACAGTCTCTATAAGAGAGAATTAATGGATACAAATCAGATACCCAAAAAAGGCAACACACAGAAACCTGTTGGGGAACATTTTAACTTGCTCCTGGGTACTCATTAATGGATCTCAAAGTCACCGTATTATTTCAAGCCAATTTCAAAAGCCAGCTCAACAGGGAAACTACAGAACTTAATTTCATTACAAGCTTGATACCTACCACAAAAGTGTAAATAAAAATGTTGGCTGGATGGCCCACTACATTGCACATCCTAATGACATAAAAAAACGAACAAAGAGTACTTAAAGTGAATACTAAGTATTCTAATCAGCATCATTTAGCATGGACACTATAATTTCCCCTTTTTTCCTTCTTTTTCCTCCTCTCCCCGCCCCATCTCCTTTCTGTGCTATTTATTTGAAAAATGGACCCTTTAAATTCCATTCATCTGAAGAAGTGGGTTGTGCTCACAAAAGTTCATGATACCATCTCCATTTTTTGTTAGTTTCTAAGGTGCTACAAGACTATTTGTTGTTTAAATTTTTTCCATGTGGTAGAGTTAAAGTTGAATGATAAGGCTGTTTAGCATGTCATAACTCCTGTTTTCAGAGGTTTAAGTATAGTTATAGCCAGCATTTAGATATTAGGCTGATCTTGAAGTTGCAGTATTTGGAACCTATTTGACACTTTCAATGAGCAAATTTAATCTCAAAGTCATTAGTAGAAAATAAACACTGAACGTTTCCTGAATATCACTTTTGATTATGATGATTGTATTTGCAACATTATAATTAATGGTGCAAAATGAATATGTGGTGCCTACATTTAAATCTAGATATCCAAAAGCAAGTTAAATACAGATTCTAGCATTGTAAAGAAAGAAAAGCGAATACTTCCCACTCGAGTACTTTCACCTTCTCACCACTGTTGGAAATGATCTACATCCACTCCGATTTAATGAGTACCAATGTCACACTTGCATCTCCATATCCCTTTTTTTCTTTCTTTTCTTTTCACCATCTGAAGTGAGTTGTAGCTCATGAAAGCTTATACCTTAATAAATTTGTTAGCATTTAAAGTGTCACCAGACCCCTTTGTTGTTTTTTGCTGAAACAGACTAACATGGGTACCTCTTTAAAATATTCTGTAACTTCAGTGTGTAACTGTGTATTTTCTTTTAGATATGTCTACAGGACTTTCATGGTTGAACCAGGGATTACTTTTAAACTCAGCTCAGCCAGTTTCATCTTCAGAAGTGTCTGGCGGTACCTCTATTTCTAAATCAAGGTAACCAGGGTGATTTTTCTATTTCAAACAGTAAAGGCTAGATTGCTGTGATACTCTTATTAATAAAGTGCAAAATTCACCCTGAATATCTCCACACCAGGCATGATTTTATAGACTTCTGTCACATCCCCACTTAGTGATCTCTTTTCCAAGATGAGAAGTTCCAGTCTTATTAATTTCTCCTGATAGGATAGCCCTTCAATATTCCTAACCACCACTAATCCTCTCAAAATAGGATATTACTGCACAGGAATTAAGTTCTCCCCAATTAAATATAAAGGACGACACTATGGCCTGGACTACACTAAAAAGTTAGGTCGATCTAGCTACATCACTCACACGTGAAAAATCCTCATCCTGGACACAGGTAACCCTTGATATCGATAGCACTATGTTGACCAAAGAATTCTGTCACCCTAGCTACCAGCCCTAGGGAAAGTGCATCCTATACTGACAACAGAACCTGCCCTGTTAACATAGGTAATCTCTACACTGAAACATTACAGAGGTGTCACAGTAACATTTCAAATGTATACAAAATAAGTTTCTGTGATGACAGAGTTTTGGAACATTCTAACTTTCTGATAAAAGGCTTCTTTCCACAGATAGTTTCTGAGTTGAGGGGAGAGAGTGTGTACTTTTGAGGTTAATTGGACAAACTGTGTTTGTATAGGACACTTGAAAAAGTGATGTGTCTTCATCTTTTAGAAAGATCTACAAATTTTTATTCATAATTCAGAACTATGTGTGAACAGTTCAGACTTATGTATACATTATTCATCAGTATGGAGTAGTACGAGACATTTTTTTTCATGTCCATCCAAGTTGGAACATTGAGTATTTTAAGTTAAATGTTTTATGTCTTTACATGTTGTTTCCATGATGGTACTGGCAAAAGTTATAAATTCCACACTGCCTAATCGTCACTTCAGTTTTTAAATATCTTGGTTGTGAATTGGCTTTAAAATATAAATTGATCACTAGCCCAAAATGTTTGTCATGCTGTATTTGGATAGAAATCCTGTTTTGTTTTTTTCTGGCCCCAAGAGTTCCTAACTCAAGTTACTTGTTGTTAGTTTCTTTTTTAAATAAAATCAAGAAGCACAAAAAAATGTCAAATATCATGAGAAATTCTCTCAAGTTACAGGATGACTTTTCTGTTTTGATAGTGGAAATCTAGGGTTGTGTCTGGATGCTGAAGTGGCCTTAGCAACTGGCCAGTTCCTTGCCCCTGGAAGTCAACAGTCCAGCAGTGCAACATCACGTTATTCAGAGTCACGAGGAGAAACACCATGCTCATTCAATGATGAAGATGAAGATGAAGATGATGATGATTCCTCTTCCCCAGAATGAAGACAGTAGAAAACAGAATATACAAGATGCTGCTTTTATGTTTTTAGTGTGAGCGCCTAGTCTTGATGTTGTAACTTTAGTTTCTTGCCTTTGTTTGCACTGTGTTCAGTGAAACTAAATTGAAACTTGCACACACGCACATGGACACACACATGCCCGCACGAAAAGCACCCAAAGTTAAGAGACAGATTGAAAACTTTATAACTGAACACAGTGCAATATACTGCCACAGAGCAAACAAAGTATTTCAACTACAACCAAGGAAAAAAAGCAAAGTCCCTGAAGATTTGGCAAACTAAATGCTACGTGCACAAGTTTATTTTTCATAACTTGAGATGTTGCTTCTGCAGTCTTTCTTCCCCCCACATTTATCCCACTCAGAATGGAGATGACTATAGTCTCAATCACCAGATACTGATTCTTACACTGCCTTTAGACTCTGCTACCTTTTTTTAAAAAGCTACAATAGATAATTTTAAATATCTTATGTATTAAAACCATTATGGGGAGGGGCTATTAGTATGTTTGTTTTGTTTTGTTCAACTTGTTGTATAGAAGAGTCTTAAAGTAATATAAAATACAAGTGATGAAATTAATCTTGAATTAGATTAAATCCATTTTAGCTATTGTAAAGAATGAAATTAGTATATTTCTGTTGAAGGGTTCATAATTTTCCATTACTTTATTCCATTGATATATTGGGCCTAATTTATTATAAATAACTAATTACTGTTAGCCATTACATATAGTCAGGATAAAAATGGTAGTGTTCTCTACACCAACATGATCTTATTTTAGAAAAAAATGTTAGTAAAGAAAATAGTATTAATAAGTTGTTTGGTAGTTTAAAAATAAATTCTTCTTTGACTTTCTATACAAACCTTAACCTGCTTTAGAAAATCAAATGGAATATAATAGCAAAAACATTTCTCTATAGCAAGAACATTTTCAGGCAGTTTTTTAATTTTCAAGGGATGCAGTCACATAAAATATTATTTTAGCAACCAATAACTTAAGATTCTTGTGAAAATTTAAATTTTCACTATGTATGAAGTTTGATTTTTTTGCATTTCACTCAGCTAGAACCATGAAAACAGACTAATCAAATTAACTTTTTTGTTTCTACAGGTTGAACCTCTCTAGTTCGCCTCTTTCTGTTCTGGCAACATCTGTGGTCTGGCATGATTTTATTTTGCCGGATCTCTTCTAATCGTGGGTGTAGCCAAGTTTTCCAGGTCCCATAAAGTTTGTTTACAGACACTTGTCCTGGCTCTCAGTGTTGTGTACTGTTGTTTAGCTCTGATTTACCCCATATATCTTCTAAGTGCCTAGTAAGCAGTGAAAGTGTTGGTAATGTTGCTAGACAATATTGACCTCCCATAGCTTGGCAAATTCTTTGGTTTGGCACTGGTCAGGTCCAGAGGATGCCGGACTAGAGAGGTTCAACCGTAGTTAGTTCCATTTTCCAACTGTTCTGCACTAACTGACATGATGCTGGCACTGCAGGGGAACATTTAAGTAAAAGCAACTCTTTTCATGGGATTTTTTAAAAAGGAAAAATGGAATCTGAATTTTATACTGTCAAGTTAGCAAAAATAATGCTCACACTTCAGAAGTAGGCATTGGAGTAGTAGTAATTTTGCTTTATTATTTCCCAAAAGATTTTCAGTTATGTCAACCCAAAATGTTAATAAACTGAGCCTCGTTAGTGAATAAATTGCACCTCTATTTAAGAAAGGTCATATGGTTTGAAAATATTTATTTCCAGCTGTGGAAGAAGTAAACGTCTAAACTATTGGATTATATATTTGATTTTATTGTGACCAAAGATACTGTTAAATATGTTAAATCACAGTGCAGTTATTGCATTTAGTGGAATAGAACAACAAATCATATCAGTACAATTGTTAAATACAGAAAAAGAAATTATTCCCACATCTTCACTTGCCACACCAGAGATCGATCTTCTGGTGTTTGATTTTGCAGATCTAGTTAAGACCCACTGAAATTGAATGCTGAGGCATGTCTGGTCGATGCCAGTACTACTCAGTCGTGAGCAGTAAGTAAAGCTGATGGAAGCATTTACTCCTGTCAGCGTCCTTCTGTGAAGACAGCACAAAGCTTGGCTTAAGTTAAGCAGACTCCAGCTACGTATTTTACATAGCTGCAGTTGCGTACCTTAACCAGACCTTTCAGGTCTAGAGTAGACCAGGCCTTTAAAGGGCTGTTAGCTCCCAAAATCTCAGAATTGAGTCTGATTCTACATTTAGCATCACAATTTGGTGCCTAAAATGTCTCTGAACAGAGATATTTTTTTTTAAACATTCTGTATTTTACTATCAAAACCGAACAGGTTGATCTTAAGTGATCTTAAGTGTTTTGATATGTAAGTTTAAACTAGTCTCCATTTTTACTCTTTTCAATGTACTAAACTTCATTGAGTGAATAATGAAACGATAAATTAAAACTATTCCTTTTTCAACTTTATAGTCCATGTAAATATTTTAGCTGTTTCTAAATACCAATATTAGCTATTAGACCACAATGACTATGGCTATGTTATTTAGTTAGGAGTTTCACAAATTACCAGAATCCCTATTGAAGACTTGTTGCAGTCTATCATGTTTACATACATTTGGATGAGAAGTGGCTTGTAACGTTACAAGGAAAATTCTCCTTTATGCTTATTAAGCTACTTACGAATCTGGACAAAACTGGTGGAATATCTTATGAGCATAGGTCAGAGACATAGGTAATGTGAAATAGGTAATGTTCTCGATCTTGACTCCTGTTAATAATCTGCTCTCTGCTGCCAGTGTAACTACCACTTGAAGTGGAAGTGGCAACATAAATTACCTGACGGGGACAGGTTATTTCAGTAGTTCTTAGTTTAGAGACCATCCCTTTGGAAAGTGGTTTCTCTATTTATGAAACCACTTAAAAATGTCAGCGTGTTAGCCAGGATCCAGTCCATTTTACCATCCACCAAGCGTTGCAGCAGACCATCGAAAACAAAGAAACCAATAAGAACCACTCTGAAACTAGCCCCAAAAGGATCAGTAATAATATAGCTGGTCCCCGAGTTACGAACACTCGATTTACGACCGTTCTATTTATGACCAACATCCTATGCAGCCGGAACCCGAGTTATGAATGAAATCCGCACTTACGAGCAGCGCAGCTGTACGTCAGTGAATGTAATCCGACTTACGAACACATTGAGTTATGACCAAGAGCTTGGAACATAACTTGTTTGTAAGTTGGGGACCAGCTGTATTGCTTTAATCACGAAAAGTTGACAAAAATGTCTCTCAAAGGAACTTGGTATGCTTGCTCCCATAGCAAAACTCCCATTAATAGTTCTGCACTATTGTTCACATTTTGGCAAGCACCATGGCATAACATTACTGGCCTCTCTGCTCTTTTTTTAAATACTAAAAATATGTACTATAGCTTTATTAACTGATCAGCTTCACAAAATGATCTGCTGAAACCCCCCAGATAACAGCTAAATCATACAAACATGAAAACATATTAAACCAGTTTTGGAACTGCAGAAAGAAATTGCTTGAGATCCTATGCTCAAATTCCAGTCCAGAATTGTAACACAGGCAGTTGTGGTCTTAGGGTTTCATTATTGTCTGGGAAATGATCCTCATCCAGGTGCAGTCACTGTGTGAGCTCAGGCAAATCATTTGACCTCCTTCTTCTCTGATGAGGCCTGCTGCAAAATTACAGGACTGCACCAGAAACTGATGGTGCATCTGAACTGAGCTTTAAATAAGGGATTTCAAATTGTTGAGCACCTACAACATCTTTTGAGTCAATAGGAGCAATGAGTGTTCAGTCCCTCGAAAAGGCCCTTTAACTCTGAGTGGCACCAGGAGATATTACCACTGTAGTGGTATTCATTAACAGCTTGACTGCTTCCTTTTCTGTTTAGTTGCCATATTGGGCGGTACAGCTAATATGTCCATTGTTACCTGGTGGTAGGTAGAAAGTAAACTTTACATATAAAGAGAATTATGAGATGAAAATTTGAAAAGTGACCTAATGATTGAGAGTGCTTTTTTGTTGTTTTGGTTTTTGTACTGCTGTTCTGGACGATTTAAATGTTTTATTGGGCATGATTACTAAAATATTTGCGTAAATACATGAAGTCATTAGCCATGGCCAATTTAATTGTGTGTATACATTTTAAATATATTTTTCAGTAAACATTTTTGCATATTTAACTTTTTATTTTAGGGATTGGGGGCCTTTTTAAACTTTAGGGAAAGAGTCAATAAAATCTGCTAAATTGTACCTCAAACATACCAAAAATGTGTGTGTTTCCAGGAGGGGGATGGATGGAATTTCTGCTGTGTGGAAGTTAGTTCTGTTTACTAAATCTGGCCATTAATGATTACACTGCAGTTGTGCCAGATTTTTCATTTCTACAAGACAAATATTGGTTCCACTGAAGTAAGTGGCAAAATTAATCTACTCTTAGGTCTCAGCTATGCAAGGAAATAATGCAATTTAATTGGTGTGATTTTTAAACTCAGTGAAAAGAAAAGAAAAATATCCACAGATGGGGTTTGTATTGGTTTAAGAGGGACTTATTCTGATAAAAGTTACAGAGATTTAAACTAAATTGCAAGAAGGGTGCTTTAAACCATACAGAAGTTTGCAGCACTTCAACTAAATCAGTTTAAAATCACACCTCTAGAGCATGTCTGTGTGTATAGCCTGGCTGTGACAGCGCATCTGTTGAAGATGCTCTGTGCCAACAGAGCAAAACCATTTCTATGAGTGACAGAAATTATGTTGGTGGGAAAGCTTCTGTCCACACTGGCACTTGTGTCAGTGTAACTTACATTACTTGGGAAGGGGGGAGTTCATGATACAACATGTGCTGTAGTGTAGATATAGCCTTAGTTAAACTGGCACATCTTTCTTAGAGAAATTGTTTTCAGAGTTGGTCCCATGATATTGAAGAGACAAAGTGGGTGAGCTAATATCTTTTATTAGACCAACTCCTGTAAGTGAAAAAGAGTTCTGTATAGCTTGGCCATAGCTGTCAAGTGATCTTTACTTTCTCCCTCCCCTCAACCACACACACATACTACTTCTTAAACAAAAACACCTCTAAATGTATTTATGCTCCAATCTAATAATCCGATAATTAACAGCACTTTGAAAATATCCAGAGGCATTTTAAAAATACTTTTAAAAAAATAATTTATTTTTTCTAAGTCAAGATAGTTTTGCTTTTAGACTTATTAAAATTGATGCAAGTAATAGAGCGAATTTAACATAGAATAAACAAAAATGGACTTTCAGTCTTGACCCACCCAGCAGTACACATTATTGCAGATGTCTGTTAATTGCATGATCCTTAAGTACCCAAGGACAAGGGCTATGCCTGATCTTATTTAACTATATCTCTCTTTTAGATTGCTCTCTGTTATGCCCTTGAAATCAGTGTGTTAGCCAGAAATCTGAATTTTTGTTTGAGTTTATTAAACCTTTAATGGTAAGGGTTAATAATCGATTTGGGTTTGGGTTTTTCAGGTAATATGTTGATCAGAGACATTTCCTCGCAAGAGCACCTTCTCGGTAAAAAGCAAATTCTATGCAGTTCCCCTTTCTCTGATGCAAAGGCACGTGTCTTATACAGAACACTCTCATTAGGCTCATAATTTAGTCAATTTCTATATTTTATAACCTTTATAGCACCCAAAAATTCTTACTGTAAAAGATTAGTCCTGCTTCTAGTGGTTTTGTGCATTACAAACCTGTAAAAACTGAGAGTTCAGAGCTCAGCCTGTCCCTTCAGGGACTTGAGTGTAATAATTACCCCAGGAGCAAGACACCAAGCTGGATATTTTTATTTGTCTCCTGTATAGGATTGTGAATGATAACAGGAGACATTTTAAGTCAGTAATTGTATGTAGACACTTCTGAACAATGAGATCTGGCAATAGGTCATTGCTCTCTTAGGGTGTGTCTAAACTACATGGCTCCGTCGACGGAGCCATGTAGATGAGACTAATCGGCAGAGGGAAATGAAGCCGCGATTTAAATAATCGCAGTTTCATTTAAATTTAAATGGCTGCCGCGATCTGCCGACAAGCTGATGATCAGCTGTTTGTCAGCAGATCGGGGCAGTCTGGACGCTCCCCCGTTGACATGAAAGCCCTTTGTCAACCTCCCCGGTAAGCCTCATCCCACGAGGCATAAGGGGGAGGTTGACAAAGGGCTTTCATGTCGACGGGGGAGCGTCCAGACTGCCCCGATCTGCCGAGAAAGAGCTGATCATCAGCTGGTTGGCAGAGCGCGGCAGCCATTTAAATTTAAATGAAGCCACGATTATTTAAATCGCAGCTTCATTTCCCTCTGCTGATCAGCCTCATCTACATGGCTCCTTCGACAGAGCCATGTAGTTTAGACACACCCTTAAAGAATATAATGGGCAACAGGCTTATGTATCAAACTATTATGGAGACATTACAACATAAATGAGTATGATAACTGAAAATTTCTAAAGATAATTGAAGTACTTATCCACATAAGTACTTCCTTGTGGAGTTAACATTAAATTCCTTGTGGAGTTAACATATTAAAAACCTTTCTTTTTGCGTTGGAATTGCTAAAGCCATTTAAAGGCCCATTCTTTGTTTTAACCACTTTACTACCTATTTAAGTGAACAGAAGAGTAGCCTCAGGGTATGTCTAGACTACATGCCTCTGCCGACAGAGGCATGTAAATTAGACATACTGACACAGTCAATGAAGCGGGGATTTAAATATCCCCCGCTTCATTAGAATAAAAGTGGCCGCCGCATTGTGCCGGCTCAGCTGTTTGTTGGCACAAAGCAGCAGTCAAGACAGGAATCGATCGGCAAAGGCTTTTCTTGCCGACCGATCCCCATGTTGACTGCCACTTTGTGCCAACAAACAGCTGAGCTGGCACAACATGGCGGCCATTTTTATTCTAATGGAGTGGGGGATATTTAAATCCCCGCTTCATTGACTATGTCATTATGTCTAATTTACATGCCTCTGTCAGCAGAGGCATGTAGTCTAGACAAACCCTCTGTCATAGGCTGGGATGTTTTGTGCCAAGTTTCATCTCAGACAAACTTAAAGAAAGGTTTATTAATTCCTGGAAAAACAGAAGCCCTGAAACAATTTCAGCTATAGTGGCTCTAACTGGTGCTGCTTTAAATTTTTATGGAATTTAATTATTTCTAGTACTCCAGCTAAAAAATGAGTGGTGTTTGCTTTATCAAATGAGGGTTTGATTCATTTTGTTCTCTTACTGAATCCAATAACCTTATGGTCTTTTCCCTGAAGTGTTTATTGGCATAAATACTGTTTTTCTGCCGAAGTGCTTATGCATTAAATAAAAGCACTTTACATCTCCCCATTCCTCTATGGCTAAAGCCTTATTACTAGGGCTTAGTCTATACCTAAAACAGGTCAACCTAGCTACTTCGCTCAAGGCTGTGCAAAATTTCTTGCCCTGTGCGAAAGATATAGTTAGGTCAACCTAACACCTGTAGATGCAAGTAGGTAGAGAGCAGAATTGTTCGATCAGTCAAGCTATAACCTCTTACATGGTAGATTTACTATAATGATGGGAAAATCACAGCTGTAGCAAATATATATGCTACAGTGGCATAGCTGTCCTGTGCTGCAGTAGTGCTCATAGTACTGTATACACATAGCTTAAAGACTTTCCTAGAGTAAACTGCCATCTAACTCATTACAGACTTTCTGGGCAACTTATATCAAATAATCTGATGCAGTTTTTTAATATTCCATGAGTTTCTTTCTTGCTAGGTATCTTTTACTTATAGCTCTACTGTTTTATTTTAGCAAAGGTAGCTATGAAGCTTTTAATTTTCTGATCAAATAATGTTAGTTTTTACTACCACAGGGTTTGTGACTATTGGCATAAAAGGAATGTGATAATATTATATATGCTTTAAACAGTAACAAACAGAAATACAAAGTACATAAAGTTTTACTTTCGTAATGAGGACATTGACATTAGCATATATAGCATATTAGATCTAATAAGGAATTATTACTTTCCAGTCTTTCACACTTTGTAAATAAATACCTGCTATTTTTTTATGGAAATTTTATAGAAGAAACTATTTCTGTATTTTCAACTGATCCCATGTTGACTGAAAATGCTGCAAGGGGGAACGTTACTCAACAAAATTGGGGAGGAATAAACGCATCTGATTGAAGTGAAAAGCATGCACATGTTGGAGGAAAAACAGCATCCAGCTGTTTATAACTTGAGAAGTGAAGCTGAATTGTAGAAGAACAGAATAAAAGAATGTAAAGACAACTGGGGTTGCTCTTGTTTTTAAGCAAAACATTGTTGCAGAGAAAAGCTGCTCAAGTTTAATGTTCGTAGCATGTGTTCTCCATTTCAAAAAGCCACCTTACAGTGTAAACACCAGGGGAGAAAAGGTCAATTTAATCTGATGTTTTGAAAATAAATATTTAAAATTCCGTAATTGTAGCCTGGTGGATAGTCTTCAGCTCAGAAGAACCTAATATGATGATTGTACCCTGTTGTAAATTTACTATGGTTTTGTTCAATCTAGGTCAGCAGTTCTTAGACTGTGGGTCAGGACCCTGAAGTGGGTTGCAACTCCAATCTAATAGGGTCACCAGGGCTGGCTTAAAATTGCTGCGGCCTGAGGCTGAAGCCAAACCTGAACACCACTTCCAGGGGCTAAAACCCTGTGTAGTGGGCCTTATTCCCAGGTGCTTTAGCCCTGTGTAATGGGTTACATGTTTCAGGCTACTGCACCTAAGACTGAAACCCTTGGGCTTCAGCTTTGCTCATTCTCCCCAGGGCTGTGGGGCTTGGGCAGGTTCAGGCCTCAGTCCCTACTCCTGAGGTCATGTTGTAATTTTTGTCAGACAGTCATTACAAAGCAATGAAGTTTGAGAACCTCTGATCTAAAGTTAAATGTGAAGTGACATGGCTTCCTATTCAACAGACTTCTACCATAAAGATTTTCCTGATATTCATCTGTATCTCCCACATCCCTCACCCTCCCAGAGCTATTTTGTGGTATTCGCATAAGGGAGGGAGAGGGCGGTGCAGGGATTGGGGAGGATGCTTGGGGGAAGAGGCAGGTTGGCTGTGGAACACTGCGGCAGGAGCCAGAAGTGCAGCTCTGCAGTGGGGGCTGGGAATGCACTGGCCACGGAGTTATGCGCAGTCATCCTGCCTCTTCCACAAGTGCCCCTCTGGTCCCTGCTCTGTCAGTGCTGGCCCCTCTGATGCTGCCAGAGTGAAGCCCCATAACCAGTAGCAGCAGCTGGTATTGATCTCCCCATAGCCTGGCAAAAACCCTGGTTTGAGACCATACAGGTCTCAAGGGTGTCGAGCCAAAGAAGTTCAGCCTGTACCTGCACGTTATACCATATCCACTCACCCTACCTCTAAATGAATTTATTTTCCCTCTTGATCATTTTTGTTGCTCTTCTGTTGGGGATTCTCGGTGCTGACAAGTGGTGTTCTGTTTTGTTTTCTTTGCCTGTATTGAAGTAGTTTATGTCTGTGTACTCTTCTGACTCTGTCGATCTGTTTTTTCACTTCTCTGGGTGAAATCAGCCTCTTTTATTATGATGATAAAATTGTTTTGGAGGCTGTAAAAAGCATTGCATTTTGCATGACTGAGTTCTATGTTTTGTTTGCTGACAATGTCAGCCCGTGCACATTTTCAGAAGCAGTCAATGTAGAAGTCAAGACTCTTGATACCACAGTCAGTATGGGTCCACATAGAAGCCTTCCTTTTGTGGGATTGGCAGGAGGGAGCTGCAAGGGTCAGTGTGTTGTACATCGGTGTGCTGTAACTACTCCTTTAGGCGGAGGTGGAGAAAATAGGCTTCCAGATCTCTACAGAACTAAATCATATTTGTGGGGATAGTGGGGCAGGAGAGTCCTCAAGATAGGACAGATTCCTCTGCTGGGCTAAGAGTGTGGTTGGATAGGACTTGTTTTCCTAAGTTACCTAAAAGTACCCATGGTTCAGTAGTTTTTGCTCTCCGGTCTATTAGCTGTTGTTAAATGTTAAACATGAAAAACCTGCAGGATTGGGAGTTCACACCCATTAAGCAAATCCTAACTCTATTGCAGACCACAAGGAAATTTTCTCTGCTTGTTTGCTATGTTTTTTAAGGCGAGCTTGCACTTGGAGGGATGCCTTCATGGATGGACAGAGTAGAATCCTTAGCCCCAAAAGACTATATAATGTGGCTCCTGTGGCCTAGAGCTGTATTTAAACAAAGAAATGCTATGCCCACTATGCCACGTTTTTAACTCACTGCAATGACTGTCTCTTCTGTGGTTTTGAATCAAACATAAAAACATAGGATTGGAAGAGACCTCAGGAGGTTATCGAGTCCAACCCCCTGCTAAAAGGACCAATCCCATCTAAACCATCCCAGTCAGGGTTTTATCAAGTTGGGACTTAAAAACTTATAGGGATAAAGATTTGACCACCTCCCTAGGTAACCCATTCCAGTGCTTCGCCCCCCTCCTAGTGAAATAATATTTCCTTATATCAAACCTAGAACTCCCCCACTGCGACTTGAGACCATTGCTCCTCATTCTGTCATCACGGCAAACAGTCTCTCTCCATCCTTTTTGGAACCCCCCTTCAGGTAGTTGAAGACTGCCATCAAATCCCCCTCACTCTTCTGTAGACTACATAAGCCCAAATCCCTCAACCTCTCCTCGTAAATTATGTACTCCAGCCCCCCTAATCATTTTTGTTCTCCTCTGCTGGACTTTCTCCAATGTGTCCATATCCTTTCTGTAATGGGGGGGCTCATAATTGGACGCAATACTACAGATGTGGCCCCACCAGTGCCAAATAAAGGGGAATAATCACTTCTCTAGATCTTCTGGCAATGCTCTTACTAATGCACCCCAATATGCTGTTAGCCGCCTTGGCTACATTGTTGACTCATATCCAGCTTCTTATCCACTGTAAACCCCAGATCTTTTTCTGCCAAACTGCTGCTTAGCCAGTTGGTCCCCAGCCTGTAGCAGTGTCTGGGACTCTTCCATCCTAAGTGCAGGACTCTGCACTTGTTCTTGTTGAACCTTCTTAGATTTTTTTTGGCCCAATCCTCCAATTTGTCTAGGTCACTCTGGAGTCTATCCCTACTCTCCAGCATATCTACCTATCCCCCTAGTTTAGAGTCATCTGTGAACCATCCCCTCATATAGGTAATTAAGTACCTTAATCAGACCCAGAACCAACTCTGGGAGCACTCCAAGCAGACAGTGAGCCATTGATCACTGCCTGTTGATCCCAATAATCTAGACAGCTTTCTGTCCACCTCACAGTCCATTTATCCAATCCATACTTCCTTAAATTGCTGGCAAGAATACTGTGATAACAGAATTCTAAAGATGACAAGATTATTCACATCTGTTCATTTAAACTAATCCCCAGCAACCCTTCCATTCTGCCTCCTTCACTATTCCAAGAACAGGTAAATTGCTACATGAGGCCTTCAAGGCAGTTTTGTTTATGATCTCTAAGCAAGCTCTTAGCTAAAACTTGTTTCTCTGTAACTGCTCTCCTACCAATATGTCTCCTCTCCTCATTGTTCTGAGTTAAAAAGGAGTGGTTCTCAATTCAAAACAATTTGTGCTGATTTTCACCATACCTGTTTGAAACTAACAAAAGGATAAAGGAAATTATTAAACATAGCTCTTCTCTTTAATTCCTCACCTCCTCTCTCAAAAGATTGGAATAGCCTATTTGCGAAGTAAGCTTGGTTAAAGATTCCAAATATTTTGGTGAAGTACCCCTCAACCTTCCTAGTTTTCTCATAAGGCAGCATGCTGTTTTGAACTTTTCCTTGCACAAATCTGTTATGCCTTTTGTAAGAAGGTTATAAAGCTATGTTAACTGTACTCCAGTACCAAACTTCTTTATATACATATCACTGGTAAATAAACAGTCAAATAACTATCTAGGCTTTTTATTGGACAGGGGGAAAACATTATTTTTAAAATCACATTTTACTGAATTTCATGCATTTTTAATCTAGAAAGAGGGATAAACACCAAATATCTGTGGGAGGAGCAGAAAGAACTCAACTGTGTAGGTTCATTATTCATTAAACTTTGTTTGAACTCCACATGTAAGATGAGTGGACAGGTTTGAACAATTGCTCCATTGTGCAGGTCCAGCACTACAAGCAACAATCTTCATTAACAACTGCGGTGTCAGTTCAGCCTCCTACAGTGCAAGTGGGATGTGTGTCGGCTGAGCCCCTTTTCCTTGATGATGTTCAGCTCTATGAGAAGTGCCTGTGTTTCCGCTGCCCAACAGGCTACATACCCAGGCTTTCTGGGGCCTAGTTAGTACCTTCATCCCCATTCCACTTGTTTGCTCCTCCTTTACATTATTTAAAGGGTCCCAACCACTTACTACTGCAATAAGTTGGGCGCCTGAAGGCAAGTGAAAATGAGGCTGCCTAAAAGCAACATGGCAAAGAAGCTGAGCTGAAAAACCTGGGGCACAGCTGGAGAACCATTGCAAGACCTGCCAAAACTAGACAGGAGCGGAGGAGCTTTGTTGCTGCCATAAACAGAAGCATCATGGGAACATGACGATGAACCCAGAGGTGAGTAGGCTGGGGCCTCTGCTGCAGGAGGCAGTGAAGTGCACTCTTAGTCGGGCTCCCGGGGCTCTCCTGTAGGCTGTCACGCTAAGCAGCAGGCAGGTGAAAGTGGCTGGCTGGGGGGTGCACCCCACAACAATCTGGGACTGCTCCAGTTCTGAGTCTCTTCCCCCCCACCCCCCATGCCTTTTAAGAAGGACAGGGGGACTGAAGCCTCGCTCCCATTCCTCCCGATGTTGCTTGCTGTTCCCCTTCCATCACTTCAGGAGTGAGAGGACAGCACACGGTGTCTATGCATTCCTCTCCCGCCTGGCTGGGGAGAGGAGAGGGCAGAAGAGTGAGTGACCCGTTGTGTGCTTTCCCCTCATTCCCTGACCATGAGCACAAGAGGAACAGCAAGCAACGTGCAGCATTGGTAGGAATGGGGGGGCTTCTGCCCCCTGCCTTTCCTAAAGGGAACCCTTGCCCTCCACACTACCCCCACGCTCTGCTCCCCCCTGCCCTAGCCCCTAGCTATCTGCATCCCTCCACCTCCCACCCTTCTGCCCAGAGCCCACACCCCCAGTCCTGGTTCCTGTACCCCTCCACACACTCCAACCCTCTGCCCTGAGCTTCACCCCAACCCTGACTCCTGACACCCCCTGCCCTGAGCTTCCTCACACACATCCCAACCCTCTGCCATGAGCTCCCTGCACTCCACCCTACACTTTAACAGGTACTGTCCGCTCGTTCCCTCGCGCGCGCTCTCACACACTCACCGCCCGCCCCCAATCTTCTCTGTGTGTGTGGTGGTGGGGGGCAATACAACAGTACCTGTAAGACATTTACGTTACTTTCACCCTTGGATGAAGCACTTATTACCACTGAATCTAGCCGTCCTATGCCGCAACTGTCATCCAAAGATGACTAAGGACACTCTGTAACCAACTCCAGCTGTCATTTTCCACCATTCACTCATTAACATAATTATTTATTGCTGAAGCATATT
Source organism: Pelodiscus sinensis (assembly GCF_049634645.1). NCBI lineage: Eukaryota > Metazoa > Chordata > Testudines > Trionychidae > Pelodiscus > Pelodiscus sinensis. The sequence goes on along the minus strand of NC_134720.1, from coordinate 21,017,043 downwards.
GATGTTTTCAACCCATATAATTACTTAAGAAAAACAGGTGAATTTAACCTGCTAGCTGGAAAGAATAGGTTAATCATTGAAAGAACAAAAAAATGAAGACTGAGTGTATCTTTTGTCTCACAAGTAAAGCCAGGTCTACTTCATATAGAAACAACATGGGTTTATATAACCTATGCATTGCTTCACCTTTAGCTTGTCTCGAACTTGGTGCATCAGCATTTATAAGCTACTTTGAGGAGAAGTACAATATTCTGCTAACTTCACACTTTTATTTCCTCAATTTGAGAGGTGTTTGTGATTTTTTTTTTAAAGCCAGGGTGAATCAAATGATTATTCTTTTAACAAAGTCTTTTATTCAGCATTAGCTTTATTCTGGATCTCAGTCTAAATATGTGTGCTACTAATAGCAAGAAGTAATGGTACTATCATCATGGCATCGTGTGCTGGCGTACAAAACACTCATTTGGCACCCCAACAACTTACTGAAAGTAAGTGAATCAAGTTATCCATGGTGCCATAGAATCAATGTTATTTATTGCAGTTGCAGGGTATAAGAAAATCAGAATGCTCCATTAAAGAACTGGATTTTTTCTTAAACAAAAAAATCCATTACAGTTTGTGTTATAATGTTTGATTCCTCAAAGTTGTATTTAAGTAATAAAAGAGAGTTACTCACCCTGTGCAGTAACGTCTGTTCTTCGAGATGTGTGTCCCCATGGGTGTTCCACTCGAGGTGCTGGGTTCGTCCTGGTGCCACAAACCGGAGGAATTTTCATTAGCAGTAGCCCCCCTACCGGACTGCGCGTGCGCGACTGCCCCTTCGTGCCTTTCAGCTGAGTGCGGTCCGGTCCTGCCAATTTTCTCCCAACCGGAAGCATCTGAAAGATATAAACAGGAACTCTGAAGCAGGGTGGAGGGTGGGACGTGGAACACCCACGAGGGGACACATCTCAAAGAACAGACGTTACTGCACAGGGTGAGTAATTCTCTTTTCTTCGAGTAGTGTCCCTGAGGGTGCTCCACTTGAGGTGATTACATAGCAGTGGTCCAACGTTACATGAGTGCTTCGGACCTATTGCCCTCGTGCTGTAGACAAGACAGCCTGGGCCATCTTTGAATCAGAGGTAAGTACGTTCGCAAGGGCATAATGTCTAGCGAATATGAGGGTAGACGACCAGGTTGCCGCATGGCATATGTCCTGCAACGGTACTCCGTGAAGATAGGCAATAGATGTTGCTATGCCCCGGGTGGAATGAGCACGAAGACCGCTTGGAAGAGATTTGTTGCACAAAGCATAACATTGTGTGATGCAAGCGACGACCAAGCGGGAAATACACTGCACAGAAAGTTGCTTGCCCTTGGAGCGTTTGGCTGTAGAAAGGAAAAGCCACTGAGACTTCCTAAAGACCTGAGTTCTGTTAAGGTAAAAGGCCAGTGCTCGCCTGACATCTACAGTGTGCAGACGTGCATCTTCCAATGAGGAGTGAGGCTTTGGGTGGAAAGTCGGCAGGGTTATGGGCTCATTTATGTGGGCTCATTTATGTGGAGTTGACCTTTGGCAAAAATGCTGGTTGGACACGCAGTACTGCCACATGACTGAAGAATTGCATGTACGGCGGATCAGCCAAAAGAGCCGCTAATTCACTTACTCGACGCGCCGGTGTAATGGCAAGTAAGAACACAGTCTTCATCGTGAGCATTTGTAGATCACATGTTGCCAGCGGCTCAAACGGCGAGCGAGTTAGAGTGTCCAATACCAAAGGCAAGTCCCAAGGCTCTGGCGGGATCCTGTGGGCTGGATAAAGATTACCTAGTCCCTTCAGAAATCTTTTGATGATAGGATAGGCGAACACTGAATGGCTGTCAACCAGAAGACGGAAGGCTGAAATTGCTGCTAAATGCACTCTTATGGAAGAAATAGCCATTCCCGTTGCCTTTAGATGCATCACATAATCTAGGATCTGCTGTATAGACAGTGAAAGAGGGTCAAGATCTTTTGCCAAGCACCATGAATGAAAATGACGCCACTTGTGGAGGTAGGATTTGCGCGTCGTATGTCACCTCACGCGCCTCACGTCTTGAGAACAGGAGAGCTCGGATGCTTGGAGCCAGCCAGGAGCCACGCTGTGAGGTGCATGCAGTCAATGGCTGGGTGAAGCATTGTGTCGTGTTGCTGAGACAGTAAATCGAACTGTTCTAGTAGTCGTTGTGGTTTGGCAACTGACATTTTCGACAGCTGTGTTAGCCAGACCTGTCGGGGCCAGAAAGGCGCTATCAGAATTACTGTTGCGTCGTCCGATGCTATCTTCTCCAAAACTCTCGGGATGAGTGGAAGAGGAGGAAAGGCGTACCACAATTGGTGATGACTCCAGTCCAGGAGGAAGGTATCCCCCAGAGAGTCTGTGCTGATGCCTGCTCGTGAGCAATACTGATGACATTTCCTGTTGTGTTGAGTGGCGAACAAGTCCCACGTTGGGGAAGCCCCAGAGTAGGAAGAGGTCGCGGAGCACTTTGGTGTGTAACTCTCACTTGTGTTGTGAGAGGAAATGCCTGCTCAGAGTATTGGCGATCACATTGTCCTTGCCAGGAAGGTATGCTGCTGTTATGGTGATACCTTGTCGAATTGCCCAATTCCACAGGCATACAGCCTCTGCGCAAAGAGAGCGGGAGCATGCCCCTCCTTGTCGGTTGACGTAATACACCGTGCATATGTTGTCGGTGAGAATCTGTATGGAGTGACCTCGAATGATGGGTAGGAAGTGTTTGCAAGCATTGAAGACTGCTCTCAGCTCGAGAAAATTTATGTGTTGTAGCGATTCCTGGGGCGTCCGGAGATCCTGCGCCCAGTGCTCCTGTAGGTGAGCTCCCTAGCCAAGCAGAGAGGCATCTGTAGTGTTTTGTAGTGATGGTTTGTGGGCATGAAAGGGGACCCCGTGTTAGCATATTGTTGGGGCTGTCCCACCATGCCAAGGAAGTCCGGACCTGATTGGGCATAGAAATCACCCTGTTTGTATTGTGCACACGGGGCGTGTACACGGTGAACAGCCATTGCTGAAGACTGCGCAGATGGAGCCTGGCATGTGGAACCACATACGTGGTGGCCGCCATATATCCCAACAGCTGTAGACAGGAAAGTATTCGGGACTTGGGAGAAATTGATACTGACTGCACCAAGTCCTGTATGAGTTGAAACCTCTTTACAGACAAGTATGCCCTCGCGGTCAGGGAGTCAAGTCTTGCTCCGATAAACTCCAGGTTGCGAGTAGGTGTCAGGAAGGACTTCTTGAGATTGATTATGAGTCCGAGGGCTGTAAACAGAGTGGTAGTTGTGGACACTGCCCTCGAGGCCTCGTTGACAGTGGAAGCCTTTATCAGGCAATCGTCCAGGTACGGAAAAATGTTAATGTCGAGGTGCTGCAGATAGGCCGCCACTACCGCAAGGGTCTTGGAAAAAACTCATGGGGCCACCGACAGTCTGAAAGGTAGTATGCGGTACTGATAGTGGTCGGACCCCACTATGAACCGAAGGAACCTTCTGTGAGCTGGGTGTATTGTTATGTGAAAGTAAGCGTCCTAAAGATCGAGGGACGCGAACCAATCCCCTTTGTCGAGAGCAGGAATGATCAAAGATAATGTGACCATCTTTAATTTTTGCCTTATCAGATGACGGTTGAACTGACGTAGGTCCAGGACAGGCCTCCAACCCCCTGACTTTTTTTGGGTGAGGAAGTAGCGAGAATAGGATCCTCTCCCCAGAAAGCATGTTGGCACCCTTTCCACTGCCCCAATGTGAGGAGGAGAGAGACCTCTTGATGGAGAAGAGTCTCGTGAGGGGGGTCCCTGAAAAGGGAGGGGGAGGGGGAAAAGAAGTGAAGGGAATGACATATCCTGAAGTGATTACGTCATAAACCCACCGGTTGGTGGATATGAGAGCCTAATGATGCTGATAAGGCCTGAGACAATGATGAAATACACCTTCTGTGATGCCTCAAGTCTCTGTCAACGGAGTGGTCTGAAGTCCCTCGATCAACACATCAAACCTGCTGCCGGCCCTGCTGCTGGATGGATGCCTTGTTAGGCTGTTGGCGTCGCTTTTGGGGACGTTGCTTTGGTCTCTGTTGATCATATGACTTGGTCCGAGGCGTCGCATAAGAGAATGGCCTTTGCCTGTTGTAGGGTATGTATTTCCTACGCTTGTAGGGAGGTGTGTACATCCCTAGTTTCCTCAAAGTTGTACGTGTATCCTTGCCCGAGTGGAAGACCTGATCGGTTAACTGGGCAAAGAGTGACTGACGATCGAAAGGCAAATCTTCCACCTTGGCCTGCAACTCTTTTGGGACAGTGGCCTGGTATAGCCAAGACACCTGACGCATGACTATGGCCAAAGCTGTGGATCTAGCGGCTGCATCAGCCATGTCGAGGGCGATCTGTAAGGCTGTTCGGGCGACTGTATAGCCCTCTTGTATCACCGCCTTGAGAATCTGACGTTTGGAATCCAGCAAGTGTTCAAATAGAGGGATTAGTTTCGAATAGTTGTCGAAATCGTGATTTGCTAGTTGTGCCGCAAAGTTACAGAAGTGGCGAAGGAATATACTTTCCTGCCCAAGATATCCAGGCATTTAGCCTCCTTGTCGTTTGAGGAATTTTTGGTCTGAGACGTTTTTATTCTCTGTTGTGCAGCGTCCACAACAAGGGTATGTCTACACTACCCCGCTAGTGCGAACTAGCGGGGTAATGTATGCATACCGAACGTGCAAATGAAGCCCGGGATTTGAATTTCCCGGGCTTTATTTGCATAAGCCGGCCGCCGCCATTTTTAAATGCCGGCTTGTTCGAACCCCATGCCGCGCGGCTACACGCGGCACGGGCTAGATAGTTCGGACTAGCAAGCCATTCCGAACTATCTGTACGCCTCGTGGAATGGCTTGCTAGTCCGAACTATCTAGCCCGTGCCGCGTGTAGCCGCGCGGCACGGGGTTCGAACAAGCCGGCATTTAAAAATGGCGCCGGCCGGCTTATGCAAATAAAGCCTGGGAAATTCAAATCCCGGGCTTCATTTGCACGTTCGGTATGCATACATTACCCCGCTAGTTCGCACTAGCGGGGTAGTGTAGACATACCCCAAGGGAGTTAGGCTGAGGATGTGTAAACAGAAACTCCATACCCTTCTGGCTTATGAAGTATTTCTTGTCCAACCTCTTATTAGTTGGTAGCGATGCGGCTGGAGTCTGCCAGATATTGTCAGCAACCTCTAGGATAGCATCATCAAAGGGAAAGGCGAGCTTCGACTTCTGGGAAGGTTATAAATTCTTTAGTAGCCAATGCTGTTTCTGCTGCACATCCGTGGTCTGGATGTCCTGGGATTGAGCAACCCTTTTGAAGAGTTCCTGTATTGCTTGTTGTCCTCCATAGGAGACAAGTCCCCAGGGATCACCGCATCATCCGGCGAGGAAGAGGAACGCTGTGCCGGGAAATCAGGGCTCTGCTGTCCCTGACGAGTAGTGTTGTCCTGCTTATCTTCCTGATAGCGTGAGTCCACATCTCCAGCCGAGGATGGTGGGGCAATATAAGGCATAGACTAGTCTGGACCATGTGGAGACTCAGGCCAAGAAAATTGCAGAGACCGTGACCGCGAATACCTTCTGCGGTCAGATGAATAAGAAGAGCACTCGTGATAACATCTGTCATCCCACCGGCTGTGGCAAGGAGAATGGCTGTGTCTTCTCGATGTATCATATCGATGAGAACACACTGTAAGTCTTGGAGACCTTGGCGAGAAGGATCTCCTGGAATAGCGAGAAGGAGACCGCGAGCAGTGGTCCTGATAGTATCGACGTGGCTGTGAGTGACAAGGTGACCTATAGTAGCGTTCTCTGGGGGCCGTGTAATGAACATGATGACGGCTACCAAAATGGGACGAGGCAGGTGAATCAGGTCCAGTCGAGAAGATCACACAGTCCGGTGTCAGTGATGGTGTCTGGACCCGTGCAGATTTGTGCTGCACTTTGGTTGGCACTGAGGAATTGAAGGAAGGCTGAGGAGGCGCTTGTGGCAGAATAGCAGGCAGCAAAGGAGTCTCTGTAACTTGATCATTGGCAGAGTACAGGCTCGGTGCCACTGGATCAGCCGGGGATGATGTCAAAGCCGAGGGCTGGACTGACAGAGTCTCCTGCTGCAGTGTTGAATCTGGTGCTGGTGTCTCTGGCACCGGGGAGCATGGAACTGCACTCGGAAGGTGCTGCGGGTGCCTGCACAGCTGATCCCAGCTGCGCATGCTCAGGAACTCCCGGTGCCGGGGCTTCCCTTGCCGGCTTTGCAACGGCCGTTGAAGCAGTTGCCGGCACCGACTCCGCTCGCAAACCCTTTGTGGGTGCCGGAGCAGAGTGCTTGTGGCGGGCTACAGTTGGGGCCAAGGAGCTATGGCCCTTGTCTGACTTGTCCATGGGGAAACTCAGTGAATAGCCAGAGGTCCCTGGTTTATCCGCGCTGCCACCCCGCATCTTCTGGATCCCATGGGGGATCTCTTGCCCAGGTTGATCTTTGCTTGCAGAGCGTGGCTCGGAGACTTCTGGAGCTTGAAGAGCCTTATTAAATAGAAGGACTCTCAGTCTCAGCTCCCGATCTCTTCTGGCGCAAGCTGTCAGCTTCGCGCAATGGCTGCACTTCACCAGGACATGAGCGTCTCCGAGGAACCTGACGCAGCGGGAGTGCCCATCGGAGACAGGCATAGCCTCCTGGCACTGAAGACACTTTTTGAATCCAGGTAATCCTGTCATGGTTGTTTCTTGTGTCCTTTTTTTTTTTTTTTTTTTTTTTTTTTTTTTTGGTCAATCTCAGTCAGGTAAAAGCCGGGTAGGCACTGACTGACCGGCAGAAGAAAAATGGCTTGTTGTTGTTTGTTTTTAAACAAGGGAAAAAGAGGGGAACTATAACTAGTAACAATTATAACTGATAACTACTATCTATGACAAAACAGAAACAAACTGTAACTAAGAGATCTCTCTTTCTCCTCAGAGAGGAGAAGGGAGCTGGAGAGAAACTGGCAGGACCGGATCGTGCTCAGCTGAAGGGTGCAAAGAGGCAGTCGCGCATGCATGGTCCGGTAGGGGGGCTACTGCTAATGAAAATTCCTCCGGTTTGCGGCGCTGGGACGAACCTAGCACCTCGAGTGGAGTACCCTCGGGGACACTACTCAATGAAGAACAGTCAATATTCACGGTGTTGTGAAAGTAATGACCAGCCCAGGGTTGCGATGGCCCAGCGTGAGACCACAGAATAACCCCAGAGATGTGGTGCAAGTCCCTTTACTTAGAACTAGAATGTATAGTGTACTAGACAGTAAAGAACAATCATGCACCTTTTCAGGTGTAATAAATTAGTAGTTTTTCTGACCAACATATCATGGTTAATGATGGGTACGCTGGTATCTAATATTATATAATCGTGTTTAAATTATAGACTCCTTGGTAATATCAAGATAAAGATCTGGCCTCCGCTTTGGGCACAAGGACTGGGAAATTATTTTACAGGTACAATCTATGCTATTTCGATATCTAGACACCTGAGTCAGGTACATATTATTGATATTACCTGCTACATCTCAAGTATTGATTTGTCTAAATAAACCGTCACTGCTGAAGTGGAACAGAAGTTGAAAATCACGTCCTTAAAGTATTGATTTAAAGAAACAATCCTGACGTGTAGCAAGAGAGGCAAACATGGTAGGAGACCAGATTGGCTTACAGGGGAAATCCTTGGTGAACTTAAGCACAAAAAGGAAGCTTACAAAAAGTGGAAACTTGGACAACTGACCGGGGAGAATGCTGGGGGGTTATCAGGAAGGCGAAAGCGCAATTGGAATTGCAACTGGCTAAGGATGTGAAGGATAACAAGAAAGGTTTCTACAGGCATGTTAACAAGAAGGTGATCAGAGAGGGTGTGGGGCCCCTACTGGATGAAGGAGGTAACCTAGTGACAGATGATGTGGGGAAAACTGAAGTACTGAATGCTTTCTTTGCCTCTGTATTCACGGACAAGGTGGGCTCCCGGACTAATGCTCTAAGTGACGCAAGATGGGATGAAGATGGACAGCCCTTGGTGAGAAAAGAACAGGTTAGGAACTATTTAGAAAAGCTAAATGTACTCAAATCCATGGGTCCGGACTTAATGCGTCCGAGGGTACTGACGGAGTTGGCAAATGTAATTGAGGAGCCTTTGGCCATTATCTTTGAAAAGTCGTGGAGATTGGGAAAAATCCCGGTTGAATGGAAAAAGGCAAATGTAGTGCCCATCTTCAAAAAAGGGAAGAAGGTCGATCCAGGGAAAGATAGGCCTATCAGTTTTACCTCTGTTCCTGGAAAAATCATGGAAGGGATCCTTAAGGAATCTATTTTGAAGCACTTGGAAGAGAGGAAAGTGATTAGGAATAGTCAGCATGGATTCACAAAGGGAAAGTCGTGCCTGACCAATCTGATTAGCTTCTATGATGAGGAAACTGGTTCTGTGGACGTGGGAAAGTCAGTGGATGTGATATACCTTGACTTTAGCAAGGCTTTTGATACGGTCTCCCACAATATTCTTGCCAGCAAGTTAAGGGAATGTGGATTGGATAAATGGACGGTAAGATGGATAGAAAGATGGCTTGAAGGCCAGGCCCAGCAGGTAGTGATCAACGGCTCGATGTCAGGATGGCGGTCGGTTTCTAGAGGAGTGCCCCAAGGTTCAGTTCTAGGACCGGTTTTGTTCAATATCTTTATTAATGACCTGGATGATGGGATGGATTGCACCCTCAGCAAATTTGCAGATGACACTAAGCTAGGGGGAGAGGTAGATACGCGTGAGGGCAGAGATAGGGAACAGAGTGACTTAGACAAATTGGAGGATTGGGCCACAAGAAATCTGATGAGGTTCAACAAGGACCAGTGCAGAGTCCTGCACTTGGGACAGAAGAATCCCAAGCTGGGGACCAACCAGTTAAGTAGTAGTTCTGCAGAAAAGGACCTGGGGGTTACAGTGGATGAGAAGCTGGATATGAGTCAACAGTGTGCCCTTGTAGCCAAGAAGGCTAATGGCATATTAGGTTGCATTAAGAGAAGCATTGCCAGCAGATCCAGAGATATCATTATTCCCCTTTATTCGGCTTTGGTGAGGCCACATCTGGAGTATTGTGTCCCGTTCTGGGGCCCCCACTACAAAAAGGATGTGGACGCATTGGAGAGGACGCATTGGACGCATTTGGTCCAGCGGAGGGCAACCAAAATGATTAGGGGGCTGGAGCATATGACTTATGAGGAGAGGCTGAGGGAGTTGGGTCTGTTTAGTCTGCAGAAGTGAAGAGTGAGGGGGGATTTGATAGCAGCCTTCAACTTCCTGAAGGGAGGTTCCAAAGAGGATGGAGAAAGGCTGTTCTCAGTAGTGACAGATGGCAGAACAAGGAGCAATGGTCTCAAGTTGTGGTGGGAGAGGTCCAGGTTGGATATTAGGAAAAACTGTTTCACTAGGAGAGTAGTAAAGCACTGGAATGGGTTACCTAGGGAAGTAGTGGAGTCTCCATCCCTAGAGGTGTTTAAGTCTCGGCTTGACAAAATCGTGGCCGGGTTGATTTAGTTGGGATTGGTTCTGCCTAGAGCAGGGGGCTGGACTTAATGACCTTCTGAGGTCTCTTCCGGTTCTGATTCTATGATTAGAATGACTGAACAACCTTTATTTAACAATTTTAATTGCAAACTTTCCATGAAATGTAAGTAATTTAAATGACCAATGTAGCAAGTGCTTAAGAGTAAAAGAGTGGGAATGGTGTGCTGACAAGTTACATTTCATAACTGCTGTTCTTTGAGATGTGTTGCTCATGTGTATGCCAGGCGTATCCAGTGTATGCTCGGTGTGCATGTGCCGCGTGTACTGTCGCTGGAGATTTTTCCCTGAATGGTATCCATTGGGCCGGCTCTAGCACCCTCTGGAGGCCTGCACATATGTGCCCAAATATAAGACACACAGCTGGTCACACACCCCTTCAGTTCCTTCTTGCTGGTATCTCCAGCAGAGGGGTAAGGGAGTGGGTCATGGCATGGATATGAGAAATCCACCTCGAGGGACAAGTTACAAAAGGTTAGGAACCAGTTTCAATTTGTTGAGTGTTTGCTCGTGTCCATTCCATGCCTGGTGATGCACAAGTTCATGGAAGTACTGGCTACCACAGTTCTCCCTAAACAAGGCATTATCATGGGCCTGTTGGGTGATGGCATGGTGGGACATGAAGGTATGAACCAATGCCCAGGCCACAGCGCTGCATATGTCTTGGACTGGTGCTTGCATAAGGAATGTTTCTGACAAAGCCTGGGCTCTTGTGGAATGTGTGGCCCGATGGCTGGAGATGGGACATTTATTTGTCTGTTTGTAGCAAACCCAAATATAGATGGTTATCCAGGGCAAGACATAGGCAGGTTTCTCATCCTTTACGCTATTTCCATAAAGAACTGTGGACCAGGTTTAAGTTCCAGGGGGCTGGGGGGACTTGTTCACAAATCTGAGGATAGAGGTTTTCCAAATCCTTGAGAAACCGGACCATAATTTTGTAGCACGGAACAGGTTGAAAAGGCCAACAGATTTGTGTCAGACCCTGGTGCTTTTTTAGTTGGAGCAAGTAGTCAAAGCAGGCTAAAGAGAACATCAAGATGAAGAGTGCTCCCATTTGGAGGCCTAAGAAGTGAAAGGTTTCTACTTAGCCAAGTAGGTGTCCCTCATGGAAGGCTTTCTTCTATCTAGCAAGATTTGTTGAACCTGGGCTGAGCAGGCCTGCTCTTTGGGGTTCAGCCATGCATCACCCATGCAATTAGGTGTATGGAGTCAAGTTCATGTTAAGAAACTGGCTATGGGTTTGTGAAATCAAGTCAAGGCAGACTGGAAGTGGAGTAGAGGTGCCACTGAGAGAGGACCAGAAGTATGTTGAACCAATCTTGGCATAGCCACATGGGTGCTTTCAAAGTCTGGGAAATGCCCAGTACCCAAGGCAAATAATCCTTTGACAATAGAACTATATACATGGTCATACCTGGCAAAAACTATATCCACTAAACTATTAACACTATGACTGAAGAAAGATTGAAAGCACCAGGAAGAAACCTTGCCAGAGCAAGAAAATGGCATTCCAGCATCCACCACGTGTGTCCCTCATACCAGTGCATACGCATGCCGCTCCAGAGCGTATTAGAGTCAGCCTGATAGATGTTACCAAGGGAAAAATCACCAGCAACAGTGCACACACCCAGGACAGCACCAACGTGAGTAAGTGCACAAAGCTTTTAATTTTCTCCCAATCGTCACTTAATACATGATGGCTTCTACACTGTTTTCTTGCAACCTGCAGGGCAAACTATGGAAAGCAGCATGATTAAAAGTCATATTGTAGACAATGAGCAGAGACTGTTACTGCCCCATGACCCCCTCCCAAACCTGTGACATGGCCCATCCTCCTCCAAATGTCAATAACATTTTCTGAAATGGTGGTGGTGTCCAGTAGATAGAGTTGCTTAAATTGTTTCCAATAGGAAGGGGGACACATTAGAACATTCCTGCTAATATTTCCAGCCTTTCCTCTCTTTCCCATCCTATTAGGCCTGTAGTTGGCAGAAGCCCATTAACCTGTAAGAAGTTGCTCCTTGCTGTCTCCTGCCCCATGCTGCTATACACTGTATCACAGGCAGCAGCTTGCTAGAGGGCCATGCGCTATCTTGGTTACGTAGCTCAGGCAGCATATAGAGTTGGCTCCTCACTCTCGCCTCCCACCTTTGTATCAGGAAAGCCCATCCACCTTGTCCCTCCTCCAAAATATGCTCCTCCCACCAAGCTATCCCGCCCCACCTTACCTATTCATTTTCTGGTAGTCAGATATTTAACGTTGCATTACCCTCAGTCCTCTTCCCCTGCCTCCCAGATAGCAGCTCACATGGAAGAGGGTTTAGACACCCCCAAGAGCAGCAGGCAGGGAGAGGGGCTCAGGCCATGCCAAGGCATAGGGCTTCTCCATATCCTAGGACCCACCGAAGGGGTGAATTTAAGGATGATGGTTTCCCCACTCCTAAACCTGCAGTTTCCTCTGCTACCCCTCATTCTCCAAACCCTCCTGACTTTTCCCCTTCTATTGCCTTAATCCCTATGCCTTCCCCCCACCCGCTTACCTGGACACTTCCAGCTCCTCTTCCCACCCCTACCAGTCATTCCCATTCAGGCTGGTTTGGGATAGTCTAATTATGCCAGCGGGAGAGTTCTCTCCTACTGCATAGAGTGGCTATATGGGAGACATTAGAGCAATGGAAATGTAGCTGCCTTAATCTTGCCATAATACCCCATGTCTCACTGCAGACCCAAGCCCCCTTGTCCCTGTGTTACCTACCGACTCAGGCATCCCTAATCGCACTTCCCAGGCCAGTCAGCATTTTCATGTGAAGTTATTTTCTTTTCAAAAATAGTTTCAGCACCTCCTGATGTACTCAGATTACATTTCTCCAAAAGAAACAAACAATGAAACCCTTGTCAGAGGCAGATTTTTTTCCCAAAATGTTTACTGGTCATTCTTGGATTCTGCCCAAGTTGGGTTTCAAACTAATCAAAGATGCTAGCACAGCAATGGGCACACATGTGACTTGCCTGGATAAGCCATAGCTGGGCCACCACACAGGCTGTTTACCTTGCATCTGCAGATCTGGCTACCCACAGCTCCCGTTGGACAGGAATGGCAAACTGCAGCCAATGGGAGCTGCAAGCAGCCATATCTGCAGGCACAAGATAAACAGTCTGTCTGGCAGCTCACCAGTAGCTAACCATGATGAGTCGTGGGCTGCCCACCACTATTCTAGAAACTATGAGATGCTGTTTTGGTTTTTTCCTGGTGACTGGATCCTGGGGATCCATTGTTCAAATGGCTTTAGATTTAGATCATTAGCCCCAACCCACCTTCCCATAAGGTGTAAAAAATGTCAAGACAAGCTGTGTAAAACACACAGATTCTAGTGTATTTGTCAGAGTCGTCCTCAAAACAGAAAGTGTTTCCCAACCTTACCTATAGCCCAACCATCACACCCATGTAATACGGTATGAGATGAAGGGTGACAGAAAGGAGAGGGCTCTACATATTCATCAGCCACAGAGCATTCATCTCAATGAGATGGTCTGTAGTGAAAGAAAATACCCAAATGGAGGTGAATGCAGCATGAAACAATAGCTGTGAGATGTGAGAACTGTTTAATTTATTTCAGTGGATGTTCCCATACCTGCACTTCAGAGCTGGAGAATTTTGAGGACAAGCACACCCAGTTTTAGCTTCTCATACCAATGTCAGCAACTGTGTATTATGGGTGCATGCACCAAGCTGAGCTCAAACCTCCTTATAACCCCTAGGTTATATATTACATGGGAGGGTAGGGGTTCAGACCCCCACAGAAAGGCAAACCTTCTCCAGAACCTGGCTCTTACTAGTGGGAAAAAAGCAAGTGAGATTATGCTCAAACTTTGTAGATGGGCAGGGAATCCTCACTTGTGTCACACACAAGGGGAAGCTGGGAGTGAGGGTCTGACACCTCCCCCCTCCAGAATCTGGCTCAATGAGAAGGGGCAGGGAGAAGGCACCACAGATGAGCAGAGACCTTCCAGATTCCCACACGTTTAGAGGCAGCATGAAGAGCTCATATGCATCCCCCCGCTACCAGCACTTGGAAGGGGAAATTATGGAGCTGACAGGTACCCAAGCCCTTCTTTTTCGCCCAGTCTTCCTGCCATTCTCCCCCATATTAGATGTTAGCGGTCTAGTTGAAGAGGTGTCCTTTATAAAGGTGACTCAACCTGCTGCCATTCCGCTATAATAGACCCTGCAAGAATTCAACACTGAAGTGACATGACCAGGAAAAGCAGTGTCGGTTGCTGGTTTTTACGGAAAGGAAAGGAAAGGAAAGGAAAGGAAAGGAAAGGAAAGGAAAGGAAAGGAATGAAGTGGTGAGTGTATTTGTACTACTGCTCTCTAGGACGTTGACTCAGAAGTGGTCGGCTGGCAGCTTCTGGAGCAGAAAAGTTCTCAGTCCACTGTCACCTGTAAGTTTTGAATGGCCAGGACATGCAACAAAATATGAGACACGGATGTCAGGCAGCAAGTAATTTATCATCATAACTTTAAAACACTATTGCTAAAATAACAGATACCACTGCCCACTTTAGTCAATACCACATGCTATCAACATTATCTATACTACCACGGGAAGAGGCAAGTTATAACATTTATGCAGTATAACAGCCTATGGCATAAGCAAGATAAAGATGATTCATGAGAAGCAGCTACTGTAAGGGTGTGTACATCCTGGCAAATTTATGAGTAAAAAATGTGTCAAGTTTGTACTTAAACCATAATGACGGGGCAATGCCCCAACCTGCAGGTACGGTTTTGGCCTCAGGCTTTCCGGAGTGAATCAAGCTAGTCCCATTATTAAGAATTCAGAATACATTTTCCAGAAAGCAACATTTATGATCAGGGCTTGACAAATAATACAATCTACTCGCCATGGCTGAGTAGATTGTAACCCAGAAGAGCCGGGTTTGGGCGATCTGCGCATGCACAGATCGCCGGACAGCGTGGCTGGCGAGCAGGGCTTGCCGCAGTTCGGTAAGCCCTGTTTATGATCACTGAAATCTTAGCAGAAGGCAAAACACACATGCTAGGACAAATCAGAACTACCATGACCATAGCTAGCTTCCAAGGGGATATACTCTTCTATTAAGAGTGCTGGGATCTATCAGATATTTCTACTCCAGCTGATCTGATGAAGTGGGCTTTGCCCTTGAAAGTGCATGCTACTATACATTCTTGTTAGTCTCTAAAAAGACTGCTTGTTTTAGTTCTGACAATGTTTCTGTAAAGCTTCTGTAGACACTGGCCACCTTAAGAACTCACTGGACAAGTGAGCCAATGAAAATGACAGGTATCTGACTAAGAACATTGGGTATGTCTTCCCTATGGAATAAGGTCAAATTATGATACGCAACTTCAGCTATGTTAATTGCGTAGCTCAGTGGTACCCAACCTGTGGTCTGTGGACCTCCGGTGGTCTGCAACGGTACTGTAGGGGGTCTGTGGAAAGTTTAAAATAGAAATTACAATAAATGTACAGTGTATACAAACACTTAGGTATTTTAATAAATATTCATATATTGTGTAATTATAAATATATATTAAATATTTTGTTCTGTGATCATGTTATGTGAATACATCGCCCTGCTCTAACTGTTCAGCAGCTATTAGAGTGGCGGGAAGGATTTATTTGGGCTAGCAAAAAATGAATTGGTGGCTCAAGACGGGGCCACTGAAAAGAAAGGAACCAGGAGACCAGTGTGAAAAATCAAGTTCCACTCAAAACAAACACAAAGTAAATGGGAAACGTGAAAATATCACAATATGTACTTGGAGTTAGGGTTTACATGGACTGGCAATGAATCTGAACCACGTCCATTATGCTTACTCTGTAAGGAGGTGCTGTCAAATGAGAGCTTAAAACCAGCTTGTCTTCAGCATCACATTGAAATGAAACATGGTGAATATGTTTCTAAGCCAATTGAATATTTTAAGAACAAACTCAAAGCATTTGAGGAAATTAAGAAATGAATTGAGCACATAGCCACAGGCAGGGATAATGCTAAGGCAATTGAAGCCTCTTATCAGGAGGCTCAACTCATAGCCAGGACAGGAAAGCCACACACCACCAGAGAGGAATTGATATTTCCCGCAGCAAAGGAGATGGTGTGTGCAATGCTCGGAGACTAGGCTGGCAAACAGACTGGTTCAATTTCCCTCTCAAACAACACAGTTTGGTGCAGAATTGACAAAATGGCTCAGAACGTTAAGGAACAACATTGACTGGGAGGGTGCAGAAAAGTTGCTTCTATTCTTTGCAAATAGATGAGTCAATAGATATTGCAAACAATTCAAACCTCCTATCAGTCATCAGATTGAATATAATGGAGTAGTTCAAGAGGACTTTCTCTTTTGCAAATCTTTGCCCACATGTGCAATTGGCGAGGCTATTTTTGATGTGTTGAGCAATTTCACGAGGAAGCATGATATTGACTGGTCAAAACTACAGACCAGTCAGTTTAACTCGTGTGCCAGTGAAGATAATTAATGGAGCAAGAAATAAAGGAATACATCTGCAAACATCTGGAAGATAAGGTGATAGGTAACAATGAGCATGGATTTGTAAAGAACAAATCATGTCAAACCAAACTGATAGCTTTTTTTGGTAGGATATCAAACCTTGATATCCTACCAAAAGGAGAAGGAGAAGCAGTGGATGTGGTATACCTAGACTTTAGTAAGGCATTTGACATGGTTTTGCATGACCTTCTTATCAATAAACTAGGGAAATACAACTTAGATGGGGCTACTAGGGTGTGTGAATAACTGGCTGGATAACGGTTCTCAGAGAGTAGTTATTAATGGTTCAAAATCATACTGGAAGGGCATAACAAGTGGGATTCCGCAAGGGTCTGCTTTGAGACTGGTTCTGTTCAATATCTTCGAGACTGGTTCTGTTCAATATCTTCATTGACGATTTAGATGATGACATAGAGAGTATGATTATTAAGTTTGAAGATACCAAGCTGGAAGGGGTTGCAAGTGTTTTGGAGGATAGGGTCAAAATTCAAAATGATCTGGACAAACTGTAGAAATGGTCTGAGGTAAACAGGATGATGTTTAATAAGGACAAATGCAAAGTACTCCACTTAGGAAGGAATAATCAGTTGCACACATTCAGAATGGGAAGTGATTGTCCAGGAAGACGCACTGCAGAAAGAGATCTAGGGGTCATAGTGGACCACAAGCTAAATATGAGTCAACAGTGTGACACTGTTGCAAAAACAACCCAAACATGATTCTGGGATGCATTAACAGGAGTGTTGTGAGCAAGACATGAGAAGTCATTCTTCTGCTTTATTCTGCACTGATTAGGCCTCATTTGGAGTATTGTGTTCAGTTCTGGGCATCACATTTCAAGAAAGTTGTCAAGAAATTGGAGAGGTCCAGAGAAGAACAACAAAAATGATTAAATGTCTAGAAAACATGAGCTATGAGGGAAGGCTGAAGGAATTGGGCTTGTTTAGTTTAGAAAAGAGAAGACTGAGAGGAAACATGATAGCAGTTTTCAAGTATCTAAAAGGTTGTTACAAGTAGGAGGGAGAAAAATTGTTCTCTTAGGCCTCTGATGCTATGACAAGAATCAACGGACTTAAACTATAGCAAGGGAGGTTTATGTTGGACATTAGGAAAAACTTCCTAACTGCAAGGCAGGGTGGTTAAACACTGGAATAAATTGCCTAGGAAGGTTGTGGATTCTCCATCTCTGGAGATATGTGAGAGCAGGTTAGATAGACATCTATCAGTGATGATCTAGATGGTGCTTGGTCCTGCCATGAGGGCAGGTGACTGGACTCAATGACCTCTCAAGGTCCCTTCCAGTTCTAGGATTCTATGAAAATGTGTGTGGATCAGTACTGATGGGGCTCATGTAATGACTGGCCAGGACACCAGCATAGTCATGCGAGTTAAAGCAGTGGCACCGTTAGCTACATTCATTCACTGCAGCATTCACAAGAAAGCGCTAGCCGTTTTTAAAAAATGCCTGATAACCTAAGGATGGTTTTGGATGAGTCAGTGAAGATTGTCAATTTCATCAAGGCCCGTCCATTGAATTCAAGACTATTTGCTGCTTTGTGTGACAAGATGGGCACTGATCACAGCCAACTTCTTCACACAGAAGTTCACTGGTTTTCGAGAGGAAAAGTTCTCTTGCACATGTTTGAATTGTGTGACAAAGTGAGGATTGTTTTGCTGGACCATCTTCTTGAGCTTTCTCATCACCTCATTGAGTTTCCTTGGCTAGAACAATTGGCTTACTTGGCCAATATCTTCAGCTACCTAAATGGGCTTAATCTAAGTCTATAGGGAAAAGACTTGGAAGATGGTCATCTTCCACAACCATGACAAAATTGATGCTGTGATCAAGAAATTGGGTCTGTGGACATCTCAACTTGATAAGTCCAGCTATGATTCTTACCCAAATATGTCCGATTTTTTGGCCAGTTCAGAAATGCAATCACAGATAATATGAAATCAGAGAGCATGTGCAAAATTTCAAAGTACTGCAGCGTGAGTACATTCTTCTTACCACCACGAACAACAACTGGATCAGAAACCCATTTGTGGACCTTGCTACAGACACAAACGCAAGTTTGACATCCCAAAAACAAGTAGTATCTCTCAATACTACAGGCAGTCCCCGAGTTACGCGGATCCGACTTATTTGCAGTTACGAACTGGGCTTTTCTCACCCCGGAGGACGGGAGCGGCAGGACGCCCAGATGCGCCACGGTCCGCCGCCCCCGTCCTCTGGGGCGAGAAAAGCTGCTCCCCGTCTCCCTGGTCTGCAGGGAGACGGGGAGCAAAGCCTTGGAGCACGCCCGCAGCGGGACAGCCCGGGCGTGCTTGAGCTGTCCCGCTGCGGGCATGCTCTGTGGCTTTGCTCCCTGTCTCCAGACCAGCAGACCAGGGAGATGGGGAGCAAAGCTGCGGAGCACGCCAGCAGTGGGACAGCTGCGGCGCGCCTGGACTGTCCTGCTGCCCGTGTGCTCTGCGGCTTTGCTCCGCGTCTCCCAGGTCAGCAGACCAGGGAGATGGAGCAAAGCCGTGGAGGACTTGGGCGGTCCCGCCACCCCCGTCTCCCTGGTCTGCTGGGGGGGGGGTGTAGCTAGTGCCCCTTCCCAGCAGACCAGGCTTTTCTTGCCTACCCCGGGGGTAGAGCAGCTGGGGGCTGCCGGGTTGGTCCCGCAGTGCTGCTCCGGACCAACCCGGCAGCACCCCAGCTGCTCTGCCCCAGGCGTCCCCAAGTCAGCCACTGCTGAAACTGACCAGCGGCTGACTACAGGAAGCCCCAGGCAGAGTTGCTCTGCCCCAGGCTTCCTGGAATCAGCCGCTGATCAGTTTCAGCAGCAGCTGACTTGGGGACGCCTGGGTTTCTTAAGTTGAATCTGTATGTAAGTCAGAACTGGCGTCCAGATTCTGCCGCGGTTGAAACTGATCAGTTTCAGCAGCGGCTGACGCCAGTTCCGACTTACATACAGATTCAACTTAAGAACAAACCTACAGTCCCTATCTTGTACGTAACCCGGGGACTGCCTGTACTAATTTGTTTAGATAAGTGAACATTTCAAATGATTATCAAGTAATGGAATGTTTGAAAACAGGTGTATTGTTTGGGAGGGTCCATAAAATTGTAATAGATTGAGAAGGGGTCTGTATGCTCAAAAACGTTGGGAGCCAATAGCATAGCTGAAGTTGAAGTACCTTCACTTTTGGTGCTGTCCACACTGCAGGAAGTTGAAGAGAGAACACGCTCCATTCAACTTCCCTTACTGCTTGTGGAAGCAGACTACTGGCATTGATCAGAGTGTCCCCTCTCAGTTTGAATTAGCCTTTCTTCCCTAGACCCACTAAGTCAAACCCTGGAAGATCGACAGTGGCATCTTTGGTCTTCTCTGTAGTGCAGACATACCCATTATGTAACAGAATGCTGGCCTCCCTGCCACACTGTTGTCCCCCAACGACGCCTCACAGCTGGATCATCCCCTACTTTCATTTCAGAAATCAGTTCTCCAGCTACACGTAGCCAAAACACCATGAAGACTCAGCAAGACAACATGTGATCAGGTAACCCTAGAGCAGGGGTGGGCAACCTATTCAGATCTGGCCACCTGCTTGCCTAGATCTAGTCCTCTAAGACTTGAAGATCCTCCCTTACCTCCTCAGCATGGCTGTAGTGCCTGTGCTAGCTCCTGGCTGTGGGGATGGGGGAGCCCTGAGACTCATGCGCTGTATTCAGACAAGTCTGGAGTTGGATGAGACCCATGGGCTCCACCTGGGGGGAGAAGTTGCTCCGCCCAGTCCTTCCATCCCCAAACCACTCCTGTACCTTCCCTCCTATTCAGACTCCATTCCCCAAGCCTCCACACAGAATCCCCTCATTTTTGGCCCTACCCCAGAGCACACAAATCTACTAGCCTGCTCCCCTACAAGCGCTGATGTGTGAGGGGTATGTGGGGTGTGTCTTTTGCCTCTTTGACCAACAGAAAAATTAGTTGAGGATTGACTGAGTCCCCCCCACTGCCCCAAAAATGTTCCCCACCACATCCTAGAATACCAACAAAAGGAAAAACCATAAAAAGTGAGGCAAGCAAGCAGGGGTGTAAATTCAGCCCACAACACCCAGGAACAGAGTATTCACAGGAGTAAATATTGTTTTTTGACACTCTACTACATTTAATAGTAATATATGCCAAGTTTTATTCTGAAAGATGGTGAGAAGAGAATTCTCCCCCCCATTGCTCCCCTCAAATAGTTACTGATTGCCTATTTAAATATTGCCTGCCATATTTCCCCAACCAGTTTCCTTTTTCATTCCACTTTGATAATCATGCAAGTTTTACCTATTCTTTGCACACACACGCCCCTTCCTCCTCCCCCCACAGTTTGCAGCATATAAGCCTGAGGGTTACAAAAGTCATCCAAAACTAGAGACTAATGTACTATTACAACACAGGTTTTGAACAGCACTTTGACAAGTGTGCACTTGCTTAGTGCAATCAGGTGTGGGATTTGGTAGTGAAGCCTGCATTTGCCCTGTTGATTACAGGAATTTTTACTTGCATCTGGAGGAATGTGCTAACAGCAACCAGGGGAAAATGGGAGACCTAGGGCCTGGGTTTTTAATCTTTCATTCAGAATGCCAATAACTTCAAATCCACAACAGAAAGGCCCAGTACATACATGACTTAAGCTTCAAAAAAAAAAAAACCCCCCACTGAGCTAGGTCAAACCGACAGTGAAATGCAGCCATTTCAGCATTAAACACAGCAGCTCTTTAGAGAACAGGAAGTAAAGCAGCCAACTGAAACTACAGGTGGAGATTTTAGCTGGGCATGGTGGAATTGGGCCAGGACACTGGGCTAGCCCTTCCCCCAAACCTTGCAAAAGTGCCTCAACCAGCTTTGTACCTGCTTTGGAATCAGATCATTAGGCAGCACCATGGCACTGGCTCTGTAGAAAGGGAGGGGCAAGCAGCACTGCTTCCCACAGCCTAGAGTGTCTCTTGAGCTGGTTTCCCAACCTTTTCCTAACGGCAACCCTTTTTCAAGGCATTGGCTATTCATGGTTGCTAATGCCCCTGCCCCTGGCCTAAGGGCCCTTCTTCCACCCTTGGGGCACCCCAGGCAGCCCTGTACCAGTCTGGCCCCCAGACTCCCTCTGTCCCTCTCCCACATGCTGCACCCCACTTTAATGGGCAGGCACCCTTTGTGCGGGAGTGGGTTGTGGCAGCTACCTCAGGGCTGAGGGTGAGATTCCAGCAGTCTGCAGAGGTGCCCCACTGCAGCATCCCCCACCTACCGGAGGCTGCTGCCAAGAATGGCTCTGAACTCTGTGGCTCAATGGAGAGTGGCTAGCCCCTCCTTGGGCAGACACTGCTGCCTTGAAGAACGCCATCTTGGAGAAAAGGGTGGGTAAGGGGGTCATGTAGGCTAGGAGTACATCTGAGGTGGTCGCTGGGGGGAAAAAGTCAACAGTTCTGGCTGTCTCTCCCCTTCAGAAGCACCGTGGACGTGTTTTATTGAGGAAGGGCCCTTTTGGAGTCTCCTCTTGGAGCACTATTAAAAAAAGCACTGCACACAGGGAGGGAGTTGTGAGTTGCCCCGAGTACGATCTTGCCCGAGGTCATAGATACCGACTCAAGTGAGGGGTGGGGGGCTGACTCTTTCTACTCCATAATCTCCATCAAAGCTAGCTATGTCTCCTCCAGCACCAGTGCACACATATCCACGCCTTTAAACTCCAGCTAGCTGGCCATTGCTGGGGTGGAAGGGGGGATGGGCATATGTGTCAAAGCTAGTAAAGTCACGCTGTGCTGTGTTTATGCAAACTCTGTACAGCGCCAGTGTTGTTTGTGCAGGGTGTCTGCTCTCCGTTGAGGCTAACATTTCCGATGCTGCTAGCCTAGCTGACTCACGCTAACACTCCAGTGGTGACAAGCTCTTAGAAAAGGCTGTGAAGCAACCCTGTTCCAAGAAACGGATGGCTGTGGGTTCCAGTTTACCAATGCCAGCAGGGAACAGCCACTAGTACAGTGATTTTCAACCTGGCATCCATGGACAATGGTAAAATGGAGTTGGCTGTTCAGATTTTGCTTTTGAGTGACACAAATTGCATAGCTGCCTGCAACAATGAACTCAGGTGACAGAGTAATTGTAAAGCTGGAACGTTATTTTAGACACAGTTCTCTGCCAGTAAGTTTAATCTTAATACTAATCAGAGGCCTGCCAATAGGAGGAGGGGGCAAAAGGGACAGTTGCTCCAGGGCCTGGCCATTCAAAGTGCACCGGTCGCAGCCTCAGCCACCTTGGAACTTCCGCAAGAGCGCCAAAGCACTGCTCCGTGCAGCTTTGCATGCCAGGGGGAGGGGCCAGCACTACAGGCTGACTGCCCTCAGCCTTGCCCCTTCTGTGGGTAGAGAGCCCCCCCCCCCCCCTTCGCCCTCCCCGGGCTTGCAGTAACTGTCGGCCCTGCTGACTAATCATCCTTATATTCTCAGTTTGGGGCTATTTTCTTTTCTAAAGCATGCCACTCCTCTTACTGCAATGCCGGACTAATTAACTGCATTGAACTATTAATGCATTTAGACACTGGAGTTTGGCTGAAATGTTCCACATCAAACCAGTGAACCAAAATAGCAGCTAAGCCAACCCACCTTTCCCATTAGAATTTACTTGGAGCATTAGCCTTTATGTGAAATCATTCAGTGATAACCATTTGGGAACGGCTGTAGGGTACACACGACAAGCCATCTAGGCCCTGAAACAGAGCACATATCCTATGGGGGTTGGGTTTTTTTTGTTCTCCCTTCATGTGCTCGCTCACATGTTCAATACTAAGTCCCCCATAATAGCACTGTGACAGTAAATCGTTGTTGTTTTGGAAAACAGTGTTTACCGTCTCAGAGCTTTAGTGCCCAGTAGTAAGGTCCATATGTCTAGTTAGTGCACTTGTAGAGATGCCCCTGAGAATGAGTTTTCTGCTTCACCGCTTACCATTGTAGACTTTTAAGAATGACGCGTTTTAGCATTGATTCCTTTTGTAAATCAAAAAGAGGATGGAAGAAATTTAAAATAGATACAAAAAGAGATGCCATGACACGCATAAACTCAGGCATGCTGCAGTTAGAAACTCTACAGCCCAGCGCTCCACTTGGGGGTGGGGGGAAGTGAGCAGAATTTTGTATTAAAGCCCAGTGGCTTATGCAGCACATTAGAGCTACATTAGGCAGCAGACGGCTGCTCACTTGAGGAGCTGAGGCTTACATTAAGCTCTCAGTTGTCTCATGGCGACCCTCTCAGCCCATTCTGCTGGCTTTTTAGTTAGCTATTTCATTTGCTACAGTTTCCACATTTTAACTTCTATACGTGGCTTGCTCAATGAGTAATGCATTAGATTAAAAAGAACGCCTGCCTCCTCTGCAAGTCAGAGTCAGTTAAAGAGGCTACTTCTAAGTTCCATTCACATAGGCACAACATGGAACTGCTGACATCCAGGGACAAGGCTTCTGGCTTAGTGTTAACGAGGGCAAAGAAAACAACAGTTGCGCATCTATTTTATGATTGAAATCTCTGGAGGCTATGACCTTTTTTATAAAGTGAGCTCATATTTTTTAGCTATGATTGCATTTCTGTTTATGAAACTGCAGCTGCCAGTTGCCCTGCTGAGTTTTTAATATATAAAGTTAGCCCAGAGGGAATTCAAGCAATGCTGTTTTGCCCTGGTTTACAATATTGGTTCTTTGCTCTCCCTCTTTGCAGGGCTACCTGCTCTACCTTTCCCCTTGCAATACTCCGGCAGTGCAGAATGAGCAGAAATCACCCACACCGCTCATCGTAGGGAGGCCCCCCCCCCCCGAGGCAGTGGGGACAGCTGGTTTCCATGCTGTCCTCTAGCAGGACTTGTGCTCAGCGCATCTGAGGGCTAGAGTATGGCACACACCCTGCTCTCGCTAGCCTCAGCTGGCATATGGGCCATTGGAGACCACTACACGTACCACACGTTAGGGCTGTTCCCAGGCTACTCTAATTTGTATCTGGGCTGAACCAACTAATCAGAGTTTTAACTGATTGTTGGTTTTCATCCCATCTCTTCCCAGTCCCCTGAATTTCTTGAGGTGGGGACATCTTTGCTAGACCCTCCCCAGGCTCAAAAAGCGCCAGACCGTTTCGTACCCTGCATTCCCTTTGGTAGTTTTCGTCTCACAGGTGGCCAGCAGGGGCACTGGTGAGCAATTGCATCAAGGAAGGGACAGACGTTACACATCGTGCTCCCTGCTCACCCCATAGAGCAGGGCTACTCAGCTATATGGGCCCAGGGGTCACATATAGCTCATGGCCTGTTTGTTTGCAGCTCACAGTGACGTTTGGGCTTACATGGGGCTCAATGCATAGCCCGTCTGTCTGTGGAATCCTTTGACCATGGCCACCACTGGGAACACGCTCCACATCTGGACTGTCATTGCTCATTAAAATTGCTGTCCTATGGGGTAAATATTGAATGTTATTAATATCAATCAGCAGACCTGACTTAAATATGTGATCTTGATTTCATCTTTGTATTCATGCCTGTCAGTGTGAAAGAAGCTATTTGCGAATATATCTGCATATATATGCAACCACACTTAAGTTGTGTCTCTCAGCACGTGCTGTGAGTATCATTGTGGCTCCCAGGGTAGCCCTGCCATAGCGTCCTGGGACCACAGTAGAAGCAATAAGAGGCAGCATGCCTCAAGTGAAGTGAAGGAAAATGAAGCAGAAGGGAGGATAGCTGCCAAGTGCCTAGCCCCACTGCTTACCTGGTGCCCAGTCTGCTGCCTAGATTGAAAGTGACATCAGGATGATCACTGTCTGTATTTTGACATGAAGCCTGCATACAGAAACCCAGGATGTTGACAGTATCTTAGCAGAACTGGAAGCAACTCTTGGCAAGAGTCTGAAGCAGCTCAGTCAAGAATGAGAAGTTAGACAGTAAACAGTAGCTAGGTTGCACTCTGTGTTGGTTACTGAACTAGTGTTTTGATTATGGACAATTTCTTTTCTCCAAAAGAGTTGCGGGCAATCTCAAACAGCCTATATCGCACTGGTGCTATTCACTCTTTCACTAGCCAAATTATGTCTGGTTTTATTTCAGTGCCATGATGCCCTCCTTGTGTGTGAAGAGGACTACGTGGAGAGAGAGGAAGTATCACTGTATCAGACTTATGACCACTGTTCAATTCTTGTTATCGCAAAAGTTCAGTATGTGAGGCTATTTTCTCAAAGCAATACACAGATAATTCTTTTGAAGCATTCTGAAGTTGAGGGGTGATATTCTTAGTCAATATGGTAATTCACAATCAACTGTAGTACAGTGGAGCTCAATTTAGCATCTGCTATGGTAGTGGTGAAAGTCAGATTTCTTTATTTTTTCCACAGTCAGAACAGAAACTCATCTTAAGAATTCCTTGTAGGGAGCTGGCTACATCTGCTCACATTTTTCCAGCAGCTCAGTTTTTATTTCTCCCTACTTTATACCCGCATCACAAATAATTAAGGAACCACAAAGGTTTTGTGGAGATGAGAGGATGTTGACAGTTTGGTGTCAACGTGTCCATGACTGTGGTTAATGAATTATCATGACTATTGTATTCCATGGAATTTAGCTGAATCCATGAGCTTTTAGAGGCAAACCATTATGGCTGCTATTTTTTGTGTGGAGATAGAAAAGATTCCTGATTTAAGCCTAGAAACTTTGCTCAGTTTAGAACTTTAATAAACTGAAGAAGAGCATAAAGTCAATGGAGCTGTTATTTTTTTTCCAGGGACAACATAGGAGCATTTTAGAGAGTAGTAGAGAGAGTATTTTTACTGGGTTTTGACAGATCAGTGTAGCTTCACCAGTAAACATGCACAAGCACAGCTTGATTTCTATAGTGTAGCTTACTTCCTTTTGAAGCTAGGAAACAGCTAGCTCAGTAGCTAAACATCCTATTGAGGGAATTCTGCAATTGTTGCATTTGAAAATATAGTAAAATTGCAGAATTCTCCAAGGACTGTCTTAAAAGCATTTAACAGAACATTTGTAGGGAATTTGGTATTATTTTAATATTAAAGTTTTGGCTAATAAATATATTTTTCTTCACTCATTTTCATTAAGAGCTTGCAGTGGAATAGCAACAGCTGAGTCAGGATCAAAACCACAGCAGGTTTGTGAAAGAACTTGTTAGGAACAGTAAATACTAGGAGATAGCACTTGAGGGGGTCCTTACAACCAGAAAAACAAATGGCATTTACATGCTCATGATTCACAGAACAAAGTTGGGCAGCTGGAGAGCAGAAAATACTTTTATTTCCAACAGCTTACTGCATCACATTAAGTTATCACATTCACTTCACTCCACACTATTCACACCTCCATACCCTCTGGTAACATGCTTCAACAGGTAAGACCCAGTCCTGCAGCTCTGCTTTCAACATGAATCGTACTTGAATACCCAGTTCCTAATATTTCTGTTTCATACTTATTTAAAGAAAGTAAGAAACTGTTTTAGTGCTACAGCTGATGTTCACTATTTGGTGTTTTTTTTATTATATATGCGTGCACATATATTATACACAACTCTGAACTTTTTAATACTTACAAACAAAAGCTCAAATAGGGTAGTAAGAAGGTAAAAACAAGTCTGTCTATTCCTTGTCGTTAACAATTATCAAATCATCCTACAGAATGCTAAACAGAACTCATGAGATGCTCAGCTAGCAAGAATGTTTCCTCTTGGGTAGATATGGACAGTAGGTTACCATGTGTTCATATGTAGGCTCATCATATAAATTAAAACCAGACTAAGGTGCCAGGAAAGGAGATGCACCTTCTTTGGGGGTTGGAAGAAAAAGAGGAATCCTTTCTGAAATTTAGGTTTTGTACTGGTGCATGAATTGTGGAAATGGTTGCCACTCTAATAGAGGGATTATCCACCCAGCATCCAGAACATCAAACGGAGCAAGGCCAGTATCGAGTGCAGCACGATATAAGATGTAATTCTTCTGCCCTACTGTGTGCTCATTAGGCCTCAAATAGAGTACAGTGTCCAGTTCTGAGAGCCACATTTTAAGAAAGAGGTGGACAAATTACAGAAGATCCAGAGAAGAGCAATAAAAATGATTAAAGGTCTAAAAAATATGGAATATGCAGGAAGTTTTAAAAAAATGGGATATCTTTAGTTTGAAAAAGAGAAGACAGAGGGGGCATGACAACAGCTTTCAAGTACCTAAAAAGCTGTTACATGGAGAAAGGAGAAAAATTATTCTCCTTAACCTCTGCTGAGAGGACAAGAAGCAATGGGCTTAAATTGCAACAAGGGAGGTTTAGGTTGAACATTAGGAAATATTTCCTAACTGTCAGGGTGGTTAAGCACAGGAATAAATTACCTAGGGAAATTATGAAATCTCTGTCATTGGAGATATTTAAGACACAATTTGATAGACATCTATCAGGGATTATCTAGATGGTGCCTGGTCCTAACATGAGTGCAGGAGGTTGGACTTGATGCCCTCATAAAGTTCCTTCATGTTCTAGGATTCAGCCCAGATTCTGGGAAAAAAAGATTGGGAAGAATAAATGAGGTTATCAGCTGGTAAATAGACACTTAATTCTTAAAACCAGAGCTGCCTGACCCATGGTGAGGGTAGAAGGATAATGCAGCCTGACTCTTATTTGAGCTTCCTGAGAACTCTGGGGCTCAGTGGGATAGTATAAAAAGCACCACAAGGACCATGGGCGGAGAAACACCCATCAGTGAGCATAGGCTACACCACAGGTGGGCAATAGTTTTGATGGGGGGGGGGGGGAAGACACTCCAAGATTTTGGAACGTGGTTGAGGACTGCACTCTTCCAGGATAGTAAAAGAGGAATTCTGGGATCTGGGAAGGAGGTTGGGTGCAGAAGGAAGCTTGGGGTAAGGGTTTGGGGTGCCAGAAGGAGAATGGGGGTCTGTGAAGGAGGCAGTTGTGACCTAGGGCAGGGGATTGGGATGCAGGATTTTGGCTATGACCTAGGGCAGGAGGGGATTGTGATCTGAGGTAGGAGATTGGGGGGGGGGGGAGTGCCATATCTGGTGCAGGAGGGGGCAGGTTTGGGTATGTAGAGGGGGGAACGAGGGTGGGGGAAGGAGGAGCTAGGGTGCCAGAGGCAGGCTCTGGCTGGGAGGTGCTTACCAGCAGAAACCTGAAGGCAGATGGTCTGCTGCAGGCTGCTCCATGTGGCACCAGGCATGAGAGGGAAAGAAAGGGGGGAGGGTGTTGAAGTGTAAGGGCAAAGGCTTCCTACACCACACCTGCTCCCAGCAAAAATTCTCAGCTCCTATTGGCCAGAAACTGAGAGATTGGCCAATAGGCCCTAACAGATTTTGCTGGGGGGAATGCGGGGGCAGGAACACAATGAAAATTCTCCCTCCTTTCCCAGCCATCCAGAACAGAGAACAGCTAGCTTTTGCGCGGTTCTCTGCCTAAGGGTTCAAGCAAGGTGGTCGCAGGCCAGATCCAGTGGCTTGGCGGGCCAGCTCTGGCCCACTGGCAGCCTCTTGCTCACCCTTGGGTGAGTGCACATTTACACACACAGCGCGCCAAGCTGCAGTGAGCCTCGCTCACCAGCCACATAGTTCACCATGTTGCACAGACTGCGCTGCGGCGCCATAGCGAGTAGATTACCTAAAGTGTTGAGCCTTGTGTGTATATGAACTGTTGTCCTATATAATGACCTGGTCCAGGGATAGCTGTCCCCATTTCAGCAAAATGCCACAGCTAGTTGAATCATTGATGGTTCTGCAACATGTCTAGCTGAAGTGATCTGCCAAGATGTTCTGAAGGCTGGGCAGGCGGAAAGCCACTGAGAAAAATTTCAATAGCAACAGTGACTAGATAATTCATGCTGTCTGTTAGGTAAATAAACTGAATTCAATCCACATTTCAGTGGCCAGAATGGAACTCTGGTAAGTGGTGTGATACAGGAGCACATTGCCAACAGCCCATGAGCTTGAGACATGTCTTCACTAACATGTCTTGTGCACTTGCAGCGCTGATTGAGGCAGTCTGCCATGATTTGTAAGCATCACTGAAGCAGATAAGCTCTTTCCAACAGAAAACCTATAAAACTATGGACTAAATCAGGGTCAGACTAGATTGCTACAGTTGCCCCTGAGGCCTGGGGAAACCAAAAGAGCATGTCAATTGACTCAGTAACCTGCTGTAGCCCCAAACCAGCCAATCATCCTGTAAGCTACTTGCATCCTCATACAGACCTTGGCAGCTAGAACCTTGGTGAAAATCCCGGGGGGGGGGGGGGGGGAGAAAGGGAGGGCAGCACGGCCCTGAAACTGACAGGCAGTATGTTGGCCTGGGAGTAAGAGGTGCCTATCAGAAATAGGACATACTGCTTTCTAAAGAGGGTAGAAGAGAGCCCAGTATATGCCAGATCACTTTCTACCTGGGTTTGCGGTGTAGAAAACAAGATAATATATGCTCCTCTTCCTCTAAAACATTAGGAGGATGTTGAGGGTTTCTAGGGTCCTCTTCAAGAAGTCCAAGATGATTTTGAACTTGAGAGACTAAGTAGTGTGGATAAGCCACCTCCTCAGGAAAATCAGGAAATCCTTGAGGGGTCAGAGGTACCTGATCTGAAAGATGTTAATCTTCCTCCTTAATGTACTCAAACTAGATTTGATCAAATTTAATGACTGAAGGAGGCTGTAATTGCTTCTTCACTACAGAGATCTTGAATGAAGAGTGGCTGTGGGTTTTATGGAGTAGGGATTCATACCCTAGGTAAATCAGTGTAACCAGTTGGTAAGCAAACTTGGATATTAGCACAGAGGAAGATACCACAATGGACATGCCTATGAAATACTTGGGTCCTTTATGCACTCGACTGTACACTTCAACAGGGAGTGCAGAGAACAATCATTGGGCTACCCATACTGGAAAGTGGCACAGGAGGAGAGGAGACCTCCATGCATTCTAGTGAAGATGAAAAGGAGTGAGTCTTCTCCTAACAAGGGGAGCCTACCTGCTCAAGATATGGGCCTGCATAGTACCAGATAGAGTGGAACTGAGGTAGGTTACTTTGATGTGATATATTTCAGAAGTGACTCCAATAACAGTCTGACATAGTTTAGGCAGTACCAGGAAGTGTGTCAGTACCAAGACCTTTGACACAAACATCCAATACCAGATCATGGGTTAGCACTAAGTGGTACTGGAAGCAAGATGGTAGCTCCCAAGAGTCTTTGTGCAAGGTTGATGCTTGAGGGCAGTGCAATCTTTACAGACCATAGAAACTATCAATGCCAGATTACGCTTTGGTGCCATAGCATGAGGCAAAGGCACCAGACTTCAGATATTAGTGGAAGAAGCCTAAGAATTTCTAGGTCACTTACTAAGGATCAGAGTGTGAACTTCTGACTGGAGTGATGCTCCTTTGTCCTCCAAGGAGACTCACGGTTGCCAGGTAAGTTTGTGGGAGGAGGCTGCTCATGACAGGGAGGTGGAACTTCAATTAATCAGTGCTGAGTCAGGATAGGGTTGATTTTTTTTTCTGGGCTTCCTAGAAATGGGAGGTCATTGCCTAGATCTCTCAAGAAAGCATAACTTCAACCTCACCTCTGTTTTTGAGGTGTTCTTGCAAAATGGGTGGGATGCAAGTGCTCTGTTAATGTGTTCCTACCCCAAGTAGCGGATATATTTGGAAAGCATATCATTAATGGCTTTAGCTGATTATATGATGGGCTGGTCTTGAAACTATGTGATCAGATATGCAATAATGGAATAGTCTCCTAAAATATCAGGAGAGGCATCTGAATACAGATACCCCCTAACATTTCTCAAACAATGGCCAGCAGACAAAGAAAAACTACTAATGTTAATAAAACTAGAACAAAGTTCACCAAGTGAAATTACAACAAAAAAATATCCATGCTGGATAAAAACATAGTGTGCAGTGGTTTACTGATGTCAGAAGCAGTTTGATTTTTCAGAAAGTATTTTAACAGAGTTAACTAATTTTAAAAAATACTTAAGTTTCCGTAGACCCAGATTTACAGGCCAATTACTAGTTATTCTAATAGGAGATATACAAACTTCAAATATTTTAATTTTTTCCATTTATTTAAACTACTAATTTCTTGATTGACTCAAAAGTATTTTGAAAAAACCTAATTGGGCCAACATCTCCTCTGTGCTTCCTGGGCACTATTGGAGGAGCACTGAGCACTCAAGGAGTTTCCTCTTATTTCTAATACCTAGCAATGAAGCTGCTACCATCAACCTGGAGGAGTAACTCAGGCTACATCTACACTACATGCTTCTTGCACAAGAGTTTGTGCAAAAACTTCTTGCGCAAGAGCACATCCACACCTCAAAACACATCGCAAAAGCGATGTGCTTTTGTGCATGAGAGCATCCACATTGCATGGATGCACTTGTGCAAGAAAGCTCTGATGGCCATTCTGAGAATGACCATCAGAGCACCTGTGCTTTTTCTCATTGTTCCTCTGGAACATCCACACTTGCCTTTTTGTGCAACAACTCTTGCGTAAAAGGGAGTTATGCCTTGTAAAAGGTGGTTTATCTATGGTGGAAAAAACCCTCTGTTCTGCTGTTTTACTCTTGATTTCCTTGTGCAAAAGTGCATTTGAGGTGTGGACACTCCATGGGTTTTTGCGCAAAAACCTTGCAGTATAGATGTAGCCTCAGGGAACGTTCTACTTGGCCTACATCTGTACTACAGCCTTGCTTGATGCTCTGAGATTGATCCAGTGGCAGTCAATTCAGCATTTCTGCTTAAGATGAGAAGAGTAAGGAAAGTTGATGGGAGAATTTCTCTTGTTGATGTCCCAGTGTAGAGCTTGCCGTAACTCAACTTAAGCTACGCCTACACTGCATCATTTTTGCAGAAGAGGAAATGCGAATGACGCGCTCATTAGCATTTCTCACTCATTTGCATAGTCTCTTCCAATCCTTTTTACAGAAGAAGTTTTTGCAGAAAAACCAGTCTAGACAGGGCCGTTATTCACAAAAAACCCTTTTTGTGCAAGATCCTGTAAAGGAGAGGTTACTCACCTCTGCAGTAACTGGAGTTCTTCAAGATGGTTGTCCCCGTGGGTGCTCCACCTTATATGCTTCAGTGCTGCTGAGCCCAGGACGGAGAACTTTTACAGCAGTACCCCTGGCCAGCCTCGCGCACAGGAAGCCAGTGTGTGTATTATGCAGGCTACTGTGCATGAACGACCGGCCCCTCCCCCCGCACCTCAATTCTTTCTCTACCACCACCGGCTCTGGTCACAGCTTCAGCAGTCTCTCTCACATACCCTTATCTTATCTGTAAATAGTTACCTTAGCAATTAGTCATTTAAGTTGAGTTACTAGCTAATTGTTAACACTGTCATAGTTTAGCGAGGAAAAAAAGTGGAGGTCTGAGGAAGAAGTGGCTGCCAACCACTTCCTACAACAAAGCTTCCATCCTAGGATTTCTGCAGGATATGCCCAGCTCCAAGCGCTGCACAGGTTGTAAAGCAGCCATATTTGTCTCTAACAGATACAAGTCCCTCCGCTTTCTAGGGCAGCACCATTCTACTGAAAGCTGCCCCTCACTGTCAGAAACTGACAAACCACTGCAAGAGCCAGAGCTCCAGATAAAAATCCTCGCCACGGAGAAGAATGGGAGCTCTCCCTGAAGCAAGACAGGGCAAGATCCTGTAAATCTAATTTTTTGAGGAATAAGGGATCTTGTGCAAACAGTTTTTTTTATTAAACAAAAAATAGCCCTGTCTACACTGCGTTTTTTCCCTTTTTGCATCTCTTCTGCAAAAAGGAACAGAATAGATAATTCAAATGATAGCATGATAAATGCTAATGAGAGCTTCATTTGCATTTCCTCTTTTGCAGTGTAGATGTAGTTTTAAGGTATGTTGACTAACTGTGTCATTCACATGGTTGGAGTTCCGTAGCTTGTCAACTTTATGTTGTAGTGTAGATGTAGTCTCAGTCCCTGCACGGTCAGTGCTGGAATATGCTTTTGTGTGAATGGGATCTTCAGAGAATTTGTCTGCCAAATTCTAAAAAGCCTCCACTGACCATATGCCAAGTACAAGTTTCAGGGCCTTAAAAACTTCAGCCAAAATTGGGAATATTTTCATGGAGAAAGCAAAATGCACATCTTGGGCTTCAGTAGGAATCCAGAGGACACTACTCCAAAGCATCAAGCAGCTAGAGCATCTCAGTGATATCGTTATAAGAATTATTTCTCTGAACTTTTTCTCAGAAGCTGAGAATGCATTTTAATTAAAACAATTAAATCTGAAGTAGACACTCAAGGCATGAGAAATTTTAGCTGAAAAAGTTTAGCAAAGTCAAACAGATAATGGAACTCTTTTAGTTCAGAGCAGGTTTTTTTCCCCATCATGAAAAACTGAAAAGGAAACTAAGGAGCTAGGAGTGACACTAAATTTTATTAACAAAATTATAGGAACTGCAACAGTGAGAGATTTAAATAGCTTCAATTCAATTAGATGTAAATCATGAGTTCAGAGAAATCTTGAGTTGCTGCAAACTGAGAAGTGGTTTTTAAGGTAATAAGATGGGCAAAGCAAATTTTTCAAGCGGTGAAAATTCAATTCAAAAGCTGAGTGAAAGTTTAAAAAAAAGTACAATATGGCAGAAGAGATGTGAGGGAACCAAGCTGCAAACATTAAAGGAATGTTTAATTTAAAATTAAAAGCAAATTGAGAATTGTTTAATAGAAGTTTTCATTTTAGGGAATTTTGATTTTTTTGGAAAACAAAAGGCTACTCAACTAATGAGGCCATTTTTTTCAAGCAACTCTGCAGTACAATTGTTACCAGGACTTGAAACCATTAACATTTAAAGAAACTGTTTCATATGATATTTCTCATTTAAAGTTTTAAATGACACAGTGTAGATTTGTGCTCCACATACCAGAAGCAATAAAATAAGATTCAATTTCTCAACTTAAGCATCAAATATTACGTTTACACAATACCTGAACAGTGACAAGCACAAAAACAGACTAATTCCACACTTAAATAATTTCAAAAATTCATACCAACACTTTTAAAATCTATTTTATTTAGTCCCTCCCAACCCAATACAGGACTTAAGGCGTCTTCACACAAACAGTTCTTGCAGAGTTGTTTTTTTTTTTAAATAACTATGTTGGTCAGGTATCATTTATTCTGATATAATCCCTAAAACTGTGTCAGCATTGAGATATGACAGTCAAACCAGTGTAAAATCAATACAGTATTTACAAAGCACAGCACATTATGCATAAGACATTCACTTGAGGGATAAAACCACATTTTAGAACAGACAAAAACCTCCGTTATTACAGGTTTGGAATCAACTATTTACAGGTCCCTAATATCACATAACTATGGTCTGAACACTGGTCCAATGGGGCAGGCAGAAGCTTGACAGGCAGTTATTTTGAGGGATTTTAACATGATTTGGAAGCACACTATTATGCTACCCTGAATGCCATATGCCACATTATCCAAGGTGGTCTTATCCTGGAATGGCATGTCCAGCTGATAACAAAAAGAACAGACAACACGACGTTTAGTTTCTGGAGACTGACTCATGCTATTCAGACATCTGAACTTTGAAGGAAACCCGTCCAAGAAACTTGTCACGGTCATCTTCATTTCTTAAATTGGGAGATCCCATAATCTTACACTCAATTGTTGCTTCTTTGGTACTGCTGGAGTTAAATGCTAGTTGAACCGCCACTAGTGGCTGTAGATAGTTAGCCTAGTAAATAGAGAGAGGGGGAAATGTTTTCAGATACCACAGTAAACTTTTTTTAATAAAACATTTAACATTACAGATTAGAAAACTGCAAAAAACCTGTTTTACAGAGTCCCATAAAAAGGCATACATTGCAAATGAAGGTGTGGTTTTAATACTTGTAGGAACTCATGCTAGCTTTAATTGAGCTAGAATGCCTAACAGCAGTAAAGATATGGCTGTAGAGGCAGTGGCACAAAGCTAGCCAACCCACGCAAACTTGCCATAGATTCTTGTTCCTAGCTAGGTCTGTGCTGCTACATCTTCCCTGCTATTTTCAGCCATACTAGTTCAATTAAAATTAGAGCAGGTCTACATATCTATGCTACAATTACACATTAAATTTGAGATGCAGACATGCCTAGTTCATTTAATTATTTGTGTAGGAGCTAATGAGGCTTATATTCCACCCAGCATTCGTCTCAACTGACAAATTTAAAATAGTTTAAGTTATAAACAGGATTTTCAAGGGGCTCTAGAAAATATAAGTCCAACTTTCAAAGAAAGTTAATGGGATTTGGGTGCCTAACTCCACTTTTTTTTGAAAATCCAAGCCTGTATTAACCTTTTGCTTTTTATAAGCATATGGCAAAATCTACCATAAGTTATGCTCTTTTCTGTTCACTAAACTTGCATTGAACTTCAATTTTCTTATAGATACCTCTAGTCCAAAGAAGACTGTTATTTAATTGTTTTTCTTGCCTGTTTCCTGCTTTGTTTACATAAATGCATACATTCCATGACTTTTCTATGGTATACTTAAGTAGCATCCATGCCACAAGGCCAAGAATTTCTCAATTTCCTACATTTCTATTTGAGGGACTGAACTAGCTTCCTCAGATTTTTTGCAACCACCTTTTATAAAGTTCAGTATCAGTGAGATAGTTTCTGGTAGAATTTCTCCCTTGAGGATGTTGACCTTAATTATATGATGACCTCTATTATTCTGTGGAGCAACTATAGGTTTTGAACTGTTGTCAATGTCAATATAGAAAGGAGAGTTATATTAAAATTTGTTCAACTGAATTACCATTTCAAAGTCCAATTTAAGCAGGGCATAACTTTTAAAAGGACCCTTTGTATTCGTTAGAGATGGGATTTCAAGACCTAGTAAAATACAAGTTTAAAAATAGCTACTAAACCTATACTTTATAAGTATGCTGTAATTTATTTATGTACTTACAGATTTAGGGCATTATTTCCAAGCATGCCTAGTGATTCTGGGTGCCCCAATTTTTGGTGCTCAACTTGAGACTCTTGAGCACTTAATTCTGAAGCTACATTTAGGGAACAGTGCTGTGAAAGATGCAAAATTTCAGGGTAGCAGCTCTGAAGAGATCTGCTACAGAAACATCTAAAAACATGTGGGAGATTGTATTAGATTTAGTGAAATTAACTCTGAGATCTTTGGGAAATAATTCTTAGATCAAAACACTACACCATACAAAATGTTATTCACTTAATGGGTGAAACCCGACTCCTAGATTTTCCCCCATAAAATACAATCTAGTGAACTCCTGAATAGATTTTTGACTCGATAGATTTTTTTTCTTGTTAAAAACAAGTGTTTTTAGTAGAACATCTCCTTCCCTGTGTCTTTATATTTTAGTTATTTAGGATTATCTTTTCTATGGGATCAAAAGAAAACTGAAATTGCTAGAAGGGAAGTAGGGATTATCTAAAGGCAGTGGCCTCCAACCTTTTTATGCTTGAGATCACTTTTTGAATTTAAGTGCAATCCAAGGTCTACCTGAAACCCAAATACTCTAGTCCTGTCTTCTTTGTGCCCCTTCTCCCACACCCTGTCCCTGCTCACTCCATCCTCCCTCCCACAAAGGTGTGGCAGAGGGTGCAGGCTCTGGCCTTGGATTAAGGGATTTGAGTGTGAGAGGAGATCTGAGCTGCAGGCAGTTGGGGTGTTGCAGGGGATTCTAGGTGCAGGCTCTAGTAGGGCAACTGGACGCAGGAGTGCTCGGTGCGCCAGAGGGGGTTTATGACTGAGGTGGGGTTTCAAGATGTGGGATCTAGCTAGGCACGGTTTACTTCAGGTGGCTCCTGGGTGGTGGTACAGTGGGGCTAAGGCAGGCTCACTCCCTGCCCTGCCCCCTGCACCGCTCCCAAAAGCAGCCAGCAAACTCCATGCCAAGCCCTGTTGTGGCCCCCCTCTGCTCTGTGGAGATAGGATACCAAGTGGGAGAGGAGGCACCTTGACATCAGCACTCCTCCTCTCCCTCCCCTACCCAGGAAGCAGGAGGCTCCTGAGGGGACAGCTCTAAGGCAAAGGGCAGGAGATGTGCAGCCGTGGGGGGAGGGGCAGCTGAAATGCTGGCACTTGATAATAGCCTCTTGGCCAAACCAGTCAGGATCACCTGTCAGACTCCAAGATCTACCGGTAGATCCCGATCTACTGATTGGTGGCTACAGATCTAAGGGTTCTTAGCTATTTCAAATCAGGCCCTCACTGACAGGAGGCATAGATGTACCAAGCTTTTGTGACTCTGGTATTACAATCTGAGATTTATCTTGGACAGAAATCAGTTTCAAATCTAAGACTGCAGCTATACAAGCTAACAATTCCTAAAAATTAATGAAATCTTTAGAGAGGAGGCAACAATTAGCAATCATCCTAAATGCTCAGGAGAGTAGAAAGTATAATCCCTTCATGGGCTCCAGAGATAGGCTCCTCCTCAAACCTCTTCTCAGAAATACTCAAAACTTTCCAAAAGAGGGCAAATGAGATAATCCTCTGTGATTCTCTAAAAGCAAGCAGGAAGATCTCTGGTTTTCCTCAAAGGGTCTTTTGCTCAAGGCTGTCAAAGGCTGACTCATCACAGATTGGATAGTGTATGAAGCCATGAGGTCCCACTGCCACCTGCCACCCCCAAAGCAAAGAAGTGGCCATTACAGGCTCCAAAATAGTATATATAAGTACTTACATAGACATAGCTCTCATCATATTGTCACAACACCAGAGTTCATCTTCACATTTTTATACAGTAAATATTATATCCAGCTTTGTCAGAATGGAAAAAAAACTGGGTCATCCTTACATAGCCAAAGATTATCTGGATGAACTTAATCCCAGCCCCAAGAGACAAAAGGATGTCCCTGAAACTAAGACTCCGGTTTACAACAGAGTCCTTGCTTAAGAAAATACTAGAAGAGCATTCCTTACTCAGCTAGGCTGAATAGGCCAGGCATGATGCTGCAGTCTCTCAAACCCCAGTACAGGCAGTCCCCGGGTTACGTACAAGATAGGGACTGTAGGTTTGTTCTTAAGTTGAATCTGTAAGTAAGTCGGAACTGGCATCTGCCGCTGCTGAAACTGATCAGTTTCAACAGCCGCTGAATCTAGACACCAGTTCCACTTACATACAGATTCAAGGTAAGAACACCAGGCGTCCCCAAGTCAGCTGCTGCTGAAACTGATCAGCAGCTGATTCCAGGAAGCCCAGGGCAGAGCAACTCTGCCTCTGGCTTCCTGTAGTCAGCCGCTGGTCAGTTTCAGCAGCGGCTGACTTTGGGACGCCTGGGGCAGAGCAGCTCGGGTGCTGCTGGCTTGGTCCAGTAGCGCGGCCGCTCCTCGGAGCTACTGGACCAACCCAGCAGCACCCCAGCTGCTCTGCCCCAGGCATCCTGATTCAGCCACTGCTGAAACTGATCAGCAGCTGAATCAGGACGCCTGGGGCAGAGCAGCTGGGGTGCTGCCGGGTTGGTCCAGTAGCGCCAAGGAGCGGTGCTGCGGGACCAACCAGCAGTGCCCC
Source organism: Pelodiscus sinensis (assembly GCF_049634645.1). Classification (NCBI taxonomy): domain Eukaryota; kingdom Metazoa; phylum Chordata; order Testudines; family Trionychidae; genus Pelodiscus; species Pelodiscus sinensis. The sequence goes on along the minus strand of NC_134720.1, from coordinate 20,978,268 downwards.
ACCTGCTCTACCACAGGCCCCCGGCTTTGCTCCACGTCTCCCTGGTCTGCTGGGGGGGCACCAGCAGACCAGGGAGACATGGAGCAAAGCTGCGGAGGACCCGGGCTGAACCGTGGCTCTTCCAGATCAGCGCCGCGGGTCCGCCCGGGTCCTCCGCGGCTTTGCTCAGCGTCTCCCTGGTCTGCAGACCAGGGAGACGCTGAGCAAAGCCGCGGAGGACCCGGGCGGACCCGCGGCTTCCAGATCAGCTGGATGCGGCGCGGGTCCGCCCCTGGGTGCTCCGCCGCTTTGTTCAGCGTCTCCCTGGGAGACGCTGAACAGAGCGGCGGAGCACCCGGCCGGACCCGCACCGCTTCCAGCTGATCTGGAAGCGGCCGCGGGTCTGGCCCCCGGTGCTCCGCTGCTTTGCTCCCATCTCCCTGGTCTGCTGGGCTCTGCCAGCAGACCAGGGAGACGGGGAGCAGCTTTTCTCGCCCCGGAGAAGGCGGGCGGCGGGACCAGGCGTCCCGCTGCTCTAGTTCTCCGGGGCAAGAAATCCCCGTTCGTAACTGCGGATCCGACGTAAGTTGGATCCGCGTAACTCGGGGACTGCCTGTACTACCTCCACTACCACAGAGGAAGCCTTATCTGTTTCTATCTGCTGTATAATTTTGCTAGGTGTAAATCAATTGAGATGGTAGGATCTCATTGGTTAGGGAATTACGTTACAATGTTGGGATTGGCTAGTAAAATTTTAATGAAATAATTGGTTAAGGTATAAGGAAGCAGGACTCAAGTTTCACTATATAAAGTGGGGCCCAAAAGGAAGTTCTTCCAGGACACAGTTCCAAGATCAGAGCTGCCAGACCTCAGCCCTGTGCCAATGACACCATAAAGAAACTGGAGTCCTTCAGATGGATCTGATTCTGACTGGCCATCAAGATAAGTTTATCTTGGGATAAGAGGGAAGGTCTTTTCATAGACTGATAATTGGTTAAAAGACAGTAAAAAACAAAGGGTAGGAATAAATGGTAAGTTTTCAAAAGGAACTAGTGGGTCCCCCAAGGATCGGTCCTGGGACCAATCCTATTCAATTTATTTACAAATTATCTAGTTGGGGTGGCAAAATTTGCAGATGATACCAACTGCTCAAGATAGTTAAGACCAAGGCAGACCGTAAAGCGCTTCAAAAAAATCTCACCAAACTAAGTGATTAGGCAACAAAATGGCAAATGAAATTTAATGTTGATAAATGTAAAGTAATGCACACTGGAAAAAATAATCCCAACTATACATACAAAATGATGGGGACTAGTTTGGCTATAACTACTGGAAAGAGATCTTGAAGTCTTTCAGGATAGTGCTCTGAAAACATTCATTTGGTGTGTAGCGGCAGTCAAAAAAGGATATAGAAGGTTAGGAAGGAATAAAGAATAAGACACAAAATATTTTATTGCCTCTATATAAAACCATGGTACGTCCACATCTTGAATACTGTGTACAGATGTGGTCGCCCCTCATCTCAAAAGAGATATTGACATTGGAAAAGGTTCAGAAGAGTGCAACGAAAGTGATTAGGGGTTTGGAACTAGTCCCATATGACGAGAAATTAGAAAGACTTTGATTTTTCAGCATAAAAAAAGACTTGGATTTTTCAGCGTAAAAAAGAGGAGACTAAGGAGGATATGATAGAGGTCTATAAAATCATGACTGGTGTGGAAAAAGTGAGTAAGGAAAAGTTATTTACTTATTCCCACAATATAAGAACTAGGGGTCACCAAATGAAATTCACAGGCCGCTTTTTGTGGTAGAAGAGTGTAAGGTTACACCTGAGACCTAGAAACAGGTGAGGGAGGGTACTCCTAAAGTGTGTGAATGAATTTTGTGTGGTTAACAAAACGAAAACTAGGTTTGTATATTTGCACTTAGCATGCTAACAGTATTTAGAGAGTCCTGCCCGGACACAAAATTTGTATCTATATCTGCAAAAATGAGCTATGGATATCCGCATTGACATCTGTGGACACAGATATCCGTGGATATAAAGCAGATATCTGCAAATTTGCAGGGTTCTAGATATAAAGTTGGTATCTGCATACCTATCCGCAAAAATGAACTATAAATATCTGCATTCACATTTGCGGATATAAAGTGGGATATCCATGGATTTACAGGGTTCTAAGTATTTATATTAGCAAATTCTGGGAAAGTCTTAAAAATACTGAGGCTATGAAGAATATGACACTAATAGCACTGGCAAAAAAAAGTGTAATGAACCAAATTTTGGAAAAATAATGTAACAGTTTAGACTTATGTCAAGGGCAAAAACTGATAGCTGTATGGTTATTAACAACCAAGTTTAACTATATGGTGTATGTACTAATCACATCAATAACTAGTTCCTATCTAATAACTCTACTATAGATAGGGCTATCTGATCTATCCACCACCATTTTCATTTGAGACCTAGTAATATATGAGTGAGTGAACATATCACTTATGGAAAGTACAGCAAAATTAATAAAATCGTGTTAGTGTGACCTCAGTCTTATTTTCTTTAGTAAGATGACAGTAAAGCCCCATCTATTTTTTTGTGCATAGGCAGGTAAAGCCCAGGTCTTATGCGGGTATTTCAGAGTACTTGATAAGGTAGGTAATATTGCATACGTGTATTTTATTATAAATTTAAAGACTGAACAATGCAATAATCATCATAGATTGATCCTAAAAATGTCTAAAAAAATTTACAAAAAATACCCCACAAAAACACATGACTATCATTAAAACATACTTACGTGTAAATATTTCCCATAGTATGGAAAATACATTAAATCAATCATTCCCCCAGGAGGAAAAGAAGTTATCTGAACCATGCCTTCTTCCTATGGTTGAAGAGAACAATTAAAAGTTAATTCCCATTTTAACAAAAAGAGGTTAAAGTATGATGTTCTTATAATGAAGTGCAAAAACTCTACAAAAATATTTGAGCACTGCAATGCTAAAATAGTTTCCACAACAGAGTGAACTATCTTTGCCAAAATACAAGATTCATACAGACTTCCACTTGTTAAATGTTTAATACATTAACTTTTTACTAGTCATCTGAAATGGCCAATTTTATTTCACAAAACAGATTTTAACTTAAAATTGAATCCTGCATAATACTAATATTTCTTTAAATAAATGAAGTCAGAACAGACATAAGTTTTATTTTCCACCCACTGATGTTCAAAAAAACCCCACCACTTCAATCCTCACCTCACCCCCATATAACCAAAATATGTAAGGAAATAGAGTATCTGAATGTCCAAATATCCACTGGAAAGCTATAAAATGTCTATTGTAAAGAAGCAATAGCAAATCCATATTTAGTGTGGCAGCTAGATTTCTGTTGTAAGCCCAATTTTCAAACCTCCCTAAAATGCACATTTAGGACCCATCTGAAAATTGACACACCAGTTCGCGGTTAACGGTAAAGTTTTGGTGAAAGATTACGTCATTCGACAAAGGAGCTCCTGGGATAAAGGCTAACCCAAAAAACAAAACAAAACCCCATTGTTTAACTTTTTTACAAACACATTTTTGTGAACAGACCATGACAAACATGAAATGCATATACACTGCCTTCTATGGGGATCTCATTTCCTATCATCAAGAACAAACTCCATTACCTAAAAAGCCTCTGCCTTTTATTTTTGACTCTTAAGAACAAGAAGTGAATTGGGGCACCTAACAAACCAGGTTGTGAGATGTTCCTGGGGCAGGTTAGGTTAGTGACAAAGAGAGATACATAGAAAGTAGGTTGAGGTGGTGTACTGGTTAGGAATCCAGAAGATCATGAACTTATTGTCCTCCGTCTACTGTTATTATTTCAGTGTATTTACAAGCTTTCATTCACTAAGGCCTCACATCCCCCCACTTTACAGTAAGGTAACAAAAGTTGTACAAGGTCACTTTTGGCAGAGCTGGGAAAAGGATCGACATCTCTAATATGGCAGACACCAGCTTTGGCTTTTGGATCAAATCTGCACAAGCTAAATTGCCCTACATACAATGGAATGCTGGTTGATTACATAGAGTTAAACACATATGGGCTACAAAGAGTCAGGAAATGTTCCATGGCTAATGCAGTAGCAACTGGTGAACAGAGATATCAACCTTGCTGAGATTTTTAGAAAACATTATGAAAATAATACAGGAGGAATTACCTAGGACCCTTAATTATCAATACCAATCCTGGACCTGAACTTCCTTCCCAGGGTGATCCTGGGGAGCCACCTGGCACCCCATGCTGCTTGCTTCCTCAGTGCAGTGCAGCGCAGCAGCCCCTTTCTGTGGGGGGCTCGAGGTCCCATGGCTAGAGGCTGCTCCAACACCCCACCTTCTGACCTCCCCCCCCAAAACAGAGGCAGCTGTGTGTGTGGGAGGAGGAGCCAGCTCCACAAAGCTGGTGCTCGTGGTGAGCCGGCTTTTAAGCCAGCCCTCCCGCCCCCCAGCATCAGCTCCTGCTTGCCCCGCCTCACTGCTTCTGTGGGAGGCAGTAAGAGGAGGAGCAGCTCTGCAGAGCTAGCTGCCCATGCATATTGGTTCCCGCCTGCTCTTCCCCTCCCCATGCTGCTGCTTCTAACGGAAAAGCAGCAGCGCAGGGAAGGGCACGCGATTCGACAGGAGTTGATACGCGCAGGGAGCCAGCTTAAAAGATGGCTTCCCACGTGTACCAGCTGCCACCTGCCCCCCCTCATCTTCTGTGCTGCTGCCCATCAGAGGAAGCAGCATGAGGGGAAGGGAGAAAAGACAGGTGGCTCTGCAGGATCTGGTGCTTAAAAAATGGCTCCCAGCATGCACAAGCTCCCACCTCCCCCCCCCTTGCCTGCCTCTTATACAGAGTGTGTGTAGTCATTTGGATTAATTGATAAGCCCAGGCTTATCGGATAATCGTTCAAATGGTTATATACTAACATCCCTATATGAGTGTGTCACATGATGCTGGAATCCATCTTTCACAAGAAGATGGAGGGGGTCAAACTTGGAACAAAGGACTCCAGCCTTATGCAAATCCTGTTTAAGAGTGAGAAATTAGGTAATCCTGGTTGTCAGCTCTCTCTGTCTACTCCACCCAAGATGACCACTGGAAACAATTAAGGCTGAATTGGGGGGGAAGGAACTGGCCCCTGGCTAGAAGGATGTCTGGTCTGTGAAGATGACTATTACAATAATTAACTCACCCTAAAAATTCTAACTAGTTTCTTTAGTGGATTAAGCTTAGTTTGTGTGTTTGTTTTATTTTCTTAGTAACTAACTTTATTGCATGCACTCTTATGACCAGGGCTCGACAAACCGCGGTGAAATCCACGCGCCAGCCCCGCACCGCGCATGCGCCAGACTGGTGAACGGGGTTACCAGCTGAAATCTACTTGCCACGGGCGAGTAGATACACGGATTTGTCGAATCCTGCTTATGACGCTTAAATACTACTTTTTATACTTAATAAAATCATTTCTGTTTAATAAATCCAGTGTAAGTAATTATTACCTAAGGATACAAGGAGTCCATGCTTTTCTCACGTTATATTGATAATGACAGAGAATTTCATAAACTTATACTATATAGATCTATATACAACATACGGTGGATTTATCTGGGGTTCAGCCTCTAGAGGGGCAAAAGGTCTCACTACACTGTTTTCAGGGTGTGTCTGCAGTCTTGGGAGTGTGACCCTATCCCTGTGTCTTAGTTGAAGCAGGCTGAAGAGCTGGGCTCAATAAGACAGGGTTACAGGGTGCCCAAGCTGCTGGGGAAAACAGGATCAGTGGGGTCTCAGCATATCACGTATCAGTCCCAAGAGATGGGGGAGCCCCCAACGCATTGTACACATGAAGAAGTCAGGCTAATTAAATAATCTGGACTGTAAGAAATGCTTCACACATGCTAAGGTATACAACAAATGAACAGATCCATTAATATTATAAGTTCATATCATATATGAAGTTTTATTTGATAAACATTAAACATTTTAGAAGGCCCACTTGTCTCTTACCCATCATTTATATACACATTTTCTAAGATGCACGTGCAGCATGGAGAGAAACAAAAACATTGATTATGAAATGGAAAAACAAAATACAAACTTGCACTAGTAAAAATAAAGTAAAAAATTTAAAAAAAACGAATATGAGCAAGAGCAAGAGCTTACACACATACTTTATGCTTCAGCTTTGTCAGATCTGATTTTCACATAAGTCTTAATTATATAAAAGATGGAAAAACAAAAGAAATTTTAAATTGACATAAGAAAAAAAGTTACCTGTATGAAAAAGTTAAACATGCTGAAATACTAACATGCATAAACACAAAATAGAAATAGCTAATAAAATAAATGAAAATGCTGATTTAAAAATTATTGGAAGTTTCAAAGAAAAATGAAGTTAAAAATCTTAGCTTTTAGCACTTAAGTATTTGTGACCCTGCATATTTTTATTCAATACTCACCTTAGATGTACAAGATATGTATGGTTCTCCTTCAGGCTTTAATCCAATTATCTGAAGTAAAAAAGGGGGAAAATCCATAAACAGTTATTTCTGTGGGAATTGTACAAAGTTAATTCTTAAAGAGATATTAACACGTGGGACACATTTAATGTGCAATTATACTTTGGCTATGACTTTAAAAACAACATTACTGGTTCCCCTGGGTACGATATTAGGACTTTTCTATTTAATGTGTTCAGTTGACAATAGAAGAGCATAAAAAGTGGATTTTTTTTTCCAATTCAGGCATTGTCACCAACAAAAGGTTCTCTCAGGGTAGCTTAGACCTTCAGACGTAGCTGTGTATTTTCATTTCCTTAAAGGGACTTCTACATGTGTAAATAATTAGACATTAGTAAAAGAAAAAATATTGCCGATGCACAAGAATAGAATACAACCTACTGTTCCCTCTAGTTACATTGCTTCTGAAGAACAGACAAGAACAAAAATACCGTATTTTCCGGCGTATAGGGCGACTGGGCATATAAGACGACCCCCTAATTTTTTAATTAAAAGATAGGGTTTCATCTTATACCCCAGCGCCCCTCCGCCTCCTTTGCTCCCGGTGTCCCTGGTCTGCTGGAGACGGTCCCCAGCAGACCAGAGGCACCAGGAGCAAAGCCGCAGCAGCTTTGCAAAGCCTCGGGGGAAGCCGGCGGGGGGGCAGCCCAGGCGCCCCCGGCTTCCCCCGAGGCTTTGCAAAGCTGCGGAGGGGCTCGGGCGGGGGGGTAGCCCAGGCGCGCCTGGGATGCCCCCCCGCCGGCTTCCCCCAAGGCTTTGCAAAACCGCGGAGGGGCTCGGGCGGGGGAGCAGCCCAGGCACGCCTGGGATGCCCCGCCGCCGGCTTCCCCCGAAGCTTTCAAAGCTGCCCGAGGGGCTCCGGCGGGGGGGCAGCCCAGGCGCGCCTGGGATGTATACCCGGCGTACAAGACGACCCCCGATTTTTGGGGGATGTTTTTTAACATCAGAGGTCATCTTGTATGCCGGAATATACGGTAGTAAAAACTCCACAAAACTTATTTTCTCAGTACAGTAAGCAAATGACTAAATACACTCTTACTCACCAGAATGGTTCCTATAAGTGCCATTTTTACAGAGTTCCATAGACAAGAACCACACAGTCTAAATTGAAGGTTAATTACTCCTCAAAATGTTTTTACTAGTCACAGCCAGCGAAATTCACTATGCCAAATTAAGCATGTAACTAACATTAATGGCTGAATCAAGGTGGCATATCCAGACACTGTATCATGTAATGAAGAATGAAATATTTTACCACTACCATCAAAGAATAGTTTTTAAAAGGTAAAGCAAGCACTATTTTACATTATGGTTCATACTTGCATTCTGGAAATGTACACACACTTTACACTGAGCTTTTTTTGTGAAAATCCAATAGGTAGGGCAATGGGTTAAGTATCTCTTTTACATTATGATAATAGGACCCTTCTATTTAAAACTGAACTTCCAGGCATTTTGATCCATGGAAAAACAGCCAATATTATTAAGTATTAGGGATTTAAATAACTTGCTCTTCTCTGCACCACTAAAGAAAAAGTAGTTATTTCAGTAAGTTACATTGTTTTATACAGAAAGAAACTAAAAGAAAAGCCAGAACAAATAACTGAGCCATTCTTTGAAAGAATTTTTATATAGTTGTAATTGGAAAACTAAGTTTTAAACAAGAAGACAGAGAAGTCTATGCACTTACTCTATTCATTTTCACAAGCACACATGGAATTCCTTGAGCATAGCCAAAAGTGTCATCTTCTACTCCAGAACACGGTCCAAGCTTAGTGAGATTAAACTGACATGCCTGTTTAACAACTTCATTCTGCTCAAATAGTTTTCCTGTGGTACATAGTATGTTTTTGGATTGTTTTGAGTCATCATATGCTATTAAAAAAAAAAAGAAAATTTCTCAATCCATCGGTGTAAAATACACATACAACTAAATCACACAAGCAATACATTTTTCAGCTTCAAAAGAAAATTATTTTCCCACAATACCTTTTCCTATTATTAGGGCCCTACCAAATTCACAGTCAATTTTAGTCAATTTCACAGTCCTAAGATACCAAAATTATAAATTTCATTATTTTAGCTATTTAAAACTGAAATTTTACAGTGCTTTAATTGTTGAGGATCCTGACCCAAACAGAAGTTGGAAGGGTCACAGAACTGCTATTCTTCTGCACTTCTGTTGACAGCGGTTCTGTCTTCAGAGCTAGAGACCTGGAGAGCAGTGGCTGCTGGTTACGAGTCCAGCTATGAAGGCAGAATTACCACCAGCAGTAGCACAGAAGGATGGTATGGTATGGTATTGCCACCTGTATTTCTGCACGCCTGCTGGCAGGGTGCAGCTTTTAGAGCTGGGTATCTAGCCAACATTACAAATAACTGTTCTCCAATTGCCCAGCTCTGAAGGCAGTGCAGAAGAAAGGGGGACAATACTATCACTCTCCTAAAATAAGCTTATGATCCAATTGCAATTCTGGGGATTCTGACCCAAAAATGTGACCACCACCAGTTTCCTTCCAGAAATCTGTAGTGTGAGGTAAAGGGACACAAAAGACCAGATTTCATGGTCTGTGATGCATTTTGCTTGGCTGTGAATTTGATAGTACCCTATTATGCAAAACAGCAAAAAAATATTTCCAGGTATTTTTATTACCAACAGGAGGAGCAAGAAGTTTTATATTAATTAAATTACACACTTCCCTTCCCCCGCAGTTCAGATATCTATAGCTCTAGAACAGTGGTCTCCAAACTTTTTACACCCAAGATCACTTTTTAAATGACAGACCAAGCCAAGATCTACCGACCCGCCCCTTCCTTGAAGCCCCGCCCCTTCCTTGAAGCCCCGCCCTCTCTATTCTCCTCCTCTCCATCACTTGCTATCCCCAATCCTTATACTGCTGCTGTTTTTTTTTTTTTTTTAAATTCTTCTGTAGGAAGAGGTTTTTCCAACATTTGGCCTGTCTAGACTCGAGCAAATGTCAGAAAAAAAACCATTCTTTTGGAAGCCCCCTTATTCCTTGTGCAAAGAGGAATATAGGGGTGATCGAAAGAGCATGTTTGAACAAACACAACAGAAGAACAAACGCAACCCTGGATGCAGAAGAGTTTTTCTGAGATCTCCAGAAGCCTGAAAAATTCCTGCAGTCTAGCCGGACCCTCGCTGGGTTGAGACAGGATGTGGAGTCTCTGAAGTATGAATGAGGGATTTGGGTGTTAGAAGGGGTGAGAGGTGTAAGCTCTGGGAGGAAATCTGGATGCAGGAGGAGGTGGAGAAGGGGACACAGGCTTGGGGAGGGGGCTCCAAGCCGGGCAGTGTTGAGGTACTAAGCAAGCCACAGGCTTGTGGATATGAGGGTGCAGGAATTTGGGTTGGGGTACATGAGGAGCTCAGGGCAAGGGGTTCCAGTGTTTGATAGGCTCAGATCTAGGGTCTGGGGAAGGGAGAATGTAGGAGTGGTTGTGGCCAGATGGGGGCTTGGCCCCAATTGCGGGTTTGTTGGCCAGGCTTCATTTTTAAATAAAATACTATATCAAACACAAAGTTTCTACATTGTCTTTATTTATGAGAATGTCAGGGAACCTGCCTTGAATCAGTGATCACTGACCCATAGAAAAGTCATTTGGGAGAAGGAGACACAGTACTGGGGAGGGGTGCTAGTGGGTTCTGGGGCAAGGAACAGGGTTCCAGTGGGGGAAGGGGAGAGGGGGCAGGGTGCCAGAAGCACAGGTTTCTGCAGCAGGGGACAGGGTGCTGGGGGTAACAGGTTTCAGTAGTGGGGAAGGCAGGGGGACAGGGTGCCAGAGGGAACTGGTTTCTGCAGGGGGGGCAGGTTTCTGCAGGGGGGCGGAGGGGCAAGGGAGAGGGAACAAGGTAGGGGACAGGATTGGGACAGGGGAGAAGGAACAAGGTTGGGGGCAGGGAGTTCCGTACACCAGCCACCGAGGGAAACCTCTGTCCCGCACTCCCTCCAGGCTGAGTGCAGGGCAGCCGGGCTGGAGCGAAGAGAAGCCGCTTCTCTTCACTCCAGGCCGGCTGCCCTGCGCTCAGCCCAGGTAGGCTGCGCCTAGCTCCAGCTGTGCTGGAGCAAGCTTCCCGGGCTGAGCGCAGGGCAGCCAGGCTAGAGCGAAGAGAAGCGGCTGCCCGGCCGGCTGGCCATGGCGCTCAGCCAAGGTGCACCATGCTCCATGTGGGTTGGTGTAGAGGGGAAGCTGCCTGGCCAGCTGGCTCTGGCGTCCAGCCCAGAGGAGGCTGAACTGTGCTCCAGCTGATCAGGCAGCTTCTCTTCTGCGCCTGCCCACGAGTGTGGCACGCCATGGCGCCCCACGTGGGCAGGCGCAGAGGAGAAACCGCCTGATCAGCTGGAGCGCAGGGCAGCCTCTTTCAGCTGAAAGCCACAGTCAGCTGGCCAGGGTGTTTTAGCCCTCCCAAAATCCCAGCTCCTACCATTCCACACAACTACTCGCCTCGGTTTTGTTGCTCGGTAAGTAGCTGCTCCTCAAATGAGGAAATAAAATTTAAATGTACTGCGCAAGCGTGCAGTTCAGAGAGGGCTCAAGAGCAACTCTTACAGCCCCTGAGATCGACCGGTAAATCGCGATCTACCGGTTGGTGACCACAGCTCTAGAAGCTGCCAAGTTGTTCTCATTTCTACAGAAATAAGATAGGGGTAAACGGAGCAAACGGAACATTAAATGGAAGGATGATCCAATCTATGAAACAGATCTACAAAATCTCAGGACTACAGGAGAAGAGTAACAGAAGATATAAAATTCTTAGTGATTGACATTACTGCTATCAAACTTCAGTTCTACTACTCTTAGTTATACCTACTAGGTCCTCTCTCAAATGACTGTGAACATCATCCTGCCTTCACATTCAGATACCATCTTTAACTCACATCTTTCTCTATAATCCATATATCTTGCTAACTCTTTATGCATAACATCTAAAATATGACCTTTCTTATCCATCCATAAAGTTAAAACTCTGGTCCAAGTTTTCAACATCTTTCATATCAGTTACTACAATATCCTTTCCCAGGGCCTTGATAAATACTGTCCTGCCCTACTCATGCCCATTTAGAAGGCTGTTTCAAAGAGCATGAGTGATGCGAGAGCCCTTCCTACAGAGGCTCAGAACATTCTGGATAACCATATTCCCCCTATATTTGTGACCCTACATGACAATCTTGTTAGATGCAGTCTCAACCAACACTTTCTCTTTTCATTCAAGATTCTGGCTGGTAGAGTTACCCAGTGCAAGAAGCCACGAGACCAAACCGTTTAAGACAGAATCTTACAATCTTTTGGCAATCTTGACACAAGCTTAAGAATAATTAAAAATTTACTTATGAAATTGTTCTTGTGAAAAATCACTAAGTCTAGAGCTGTGGTCACCAATCTGTCGATCACAATCGACTGGTTGATCAGGGGGGAAGGGCTCAATCAGTCGATCACGAGGTGTGAGGGCCCCCTCCATTTCTCCCTACCCCCAAGAAGCCGCCCCCGCTGATGCTACCTTCAGCTACAATGGAGGTAGCACTGACTTCCTGCAGGGCAGGGGAGAGAAGTCCCACAGCTGTGCACCACATCTGGAGTTTTAGGAAGTGTGCGGGCTACTCCCCCCTCCCCCAAACAGCTGGTGTGCTTCTTGAAACGCCAGGTCTGTCGCTTGCCGGGGACTTCCTTCCCCCTGCTGCCTTCCTGAGTGCGGGGAAGGGGAGTAGGAGTCCAGGGAATGCACCAGCTCCAACTTCTCAGGAAGCGCATGGCCCCCAATTGGAGCCAAGCCCACATTTGGCCTCAGCTTCATAACACTCCTGCACCCCTCCTCCTCCCAACCTGAGTTTATCATATACTGGAACACCCTGCACTGAGCCTCTCACGACTCCTGCACCCCCACATCCTCAGTCTTCTGCCACAACACTCCTGCACCATCCACACTGCAAATTTGTGTCCTGAGCCCATTGTTCTCCCAACCTCCCTGCCCCTCACACACCCAACCCAACTCTAGCAACCTCACAAACACAAGCCTGTAGCTTGCTCAGCACCCCAACCCTCCACCTGACCCCAACACTTCCCAGCTTGGAGCCCCCTCCCTGAGCCAGCATCCCCTACTATACCTCCTCCTGCATCCAAATTCCCTCCCAAAGCTTGCACCTCTCACCCCTTCTCACACCTAAATCCCTCATTCCCACCCCAGAGCCCACACTTCCTGTCTCAGCCCAGTGAGAGTGTATAAGGGCTGGGGATAGCAAGTGGAGAGAAGGGGATCAGAGAGGGTGGGGCCTCAAGGAAGGGGTGGGGTCTTGGAGAACGGATGGGGTAGATCTTGGCTTGTCCTGACATTTAAAAAGTGATCTTGGATATAAAAAAGTTGGAGACCACTGGTCTAGAGTGATAGATATAAACTCCAACACCTATAACATTGTGGAAGTGGACTTTGGAGAATTGGAGTGAATTCTTAAGCCCAAAGTCTAGAATAGCTGTCGACTATGTTGAGTGCTTAGTGTAAACTAGACAACTGGTCACTTGTTTAGCTAGTAACAGGGATACAGGTACACATGACTTTCTGAAGGAGCAAGAAATCATATTTTGCAACAACAACAACAACAAAATCTGTTCGGAAAGGGCCTTTTGTCTGCTCTCTTAGAAAAACTCCTACTTTTCTGGGACTCTGCTGAGCCCAAATTGCTCCAAAAGATTCATAAGGAAAAGGTAGTACAATACATTAGTGTATTCATGTATTAAAGAGATTAGAAAGAGGGGCCATTAAGGATCTTTTGTCCCCAGAACAATTGTGACAATATGGACTGCATTTTTAAAATGGAATACTCCAGCTATAAAAAATAGTCATCAAATTGGACTCTGTTCTCTTCTTGTTCATTATTTGTCCAATGGGGATGCTCTCATTACTGAGACTTAGAAATTGATTTCTACACGGTCACTAAACTACATCTGGGGATTGCACAACAACAGTGAAGTGGGATGCCTTCAGCTAAAAAACTAAAGATAGGTACATTGTACAAGACACCACTGCATGGCCAGATTCCACCATCCAAAGAGGACGTCCAAAATTACCTTTGCCTCTGAAAAAAACCTCTTACCACAAAATGCTCCCAACCTCATCAAAGACTACAAAGTACCAGGGAATGTGTATGATCTTGAAAAACATGGTTTCTTCAGAACAAAATCCTACAGGAATTGACCTTGAATGAGAATAGTAGCAGTCGAAATAGAAAGAGGTGCAGTGGCAAAAGTTGGCGAGAATCTGCAGGAGATTGAGATGCAACACGGTAGTGAGAAGCACGAAGATAGATTGGACAAGAATCTGGGATGCAGAGAGGAGAACTGGCATTGACTGGGAAAAGAGAATGGGACAAGGAACTGGAGGGAGAGGGAAAGAGAGGGAGAGGGAAAGAGAGAGAGAGGGAGAGAGAGAGGGAGAGGGAGACCAGGTCTATACTAGACTCAGAAGGCTGACTTAAGGTATGCAACTCCAGTTACACAAAACAACATAACTGGAGTCAACATACCTTAAGACGAGCTTAGTGTCATCTTCATGGTGGGAGGCTGGCTTCCCCTTACTAATCACAAATTGAGGAATACCAGTGTTGACTAGGGGTGCCCTCAGCATTTGATTTAGTGGGTCTTTACTAGACCCACTAAAACAAACTCCAGAAGATCAGTCTCCAGTATGGCAAGTAGAGATAAGGCCAGAGATTGGATGAGGCATCCATAAAGGGGGAACAGCACTGGGAGCCAGAGAGCAGGGAAATATGGGTGTTGGTAACTGAAGATCAGTGTTGGAAAGCGTGAAAGATCAAATAAGGAGAAAAGAACAAGGACAGCGGTGGATTAGAAATGGGAAATAAGGTATTTGGGACATAGATTTTTGGGACCCCTGCCTGAGTAGGTGCACATGAAGTATTGGCTCTGGGAATGAATTAAGGTTATATAGTGAAGGAGACTTGTGTTTAGGACACCTGCTTCATTTATTGCGGAAGTTGTAATGTGGGTGGTAAATTTGGCAGGGGACTGCAGTAAGGGAAAAGATGATTTTCTGGTAGATGCAGCTGAATGCTGCTCTGGAGAACTGGATCCCATTTTCACTACATCACAGGAATTCCTGAGTAATGCTATACAAGTAGCTTAAATCAGACTTTCCATTCTATTCCTTATTTGCTGGATATCCAACTTGAGATGTTGGGGGCCTGATTTGTGGAAGACTTAAGCACCCATCTCCAACTGCCATCACTGGAAGCTGTGCTTAAATACACATAAAGCTAAGTACTATGAAAAATCTGGCTCTCTGTTTCTCAAACGGGACCCCCAAAATTAGTAAATAACTTTAATTTCAATCTCTACACCTGCAGTCTCCATCTATAAAATGGGGATAATATTCCCTCAATTCACAAGAGTCATATGAAAATAAATTCATTATTGTTTGAGAAAGAATCATACTATAGCAGTGAGCTCCTGGAGAAGCACTGAGGCAAATAAATAATTCAGTCTTCAGAACAGATTTGAATCGTGTACAGCAGGCATGGACGAAATATTGAAAAAAATAGGGAGAACACACAATATGGTATAGCCTTATTAGTGGAGCAACTCTTATTCAGTGCACAGAATGAAGAGTCTTATGGAAAAATTCACATGTGATCATGTAATTTGAGGCTGTATCATGGTATTTTTGCACAAATGGGACAAACTATGTTGTATAAAAAAAGAATTCTGGCACTAACTTTTGAGTCTGACTTGAAAATCTTAACAGTATTTTAATCTTAATTTCTGGTTTTATATGTACATATTCATATTAAATAAATGGCAAAGCTATTTGTGTAATCTACCCTTTGTCCTATATCTTTCCCTACATCCTAACCTGTCAAATACCATGCACCATTATGACATTATATCTAAAAAGTAAATACTATTTTACTGTTTGCAAGCAAGTTTATTTCATTAACCATTTTAATGTCACTCTTAAGAATGCTTGCAGCAGGACTTCTCAATTTCTCTCAGATGTTCAAGCACATTACCTACTGTGAAGACTGCACAGCTGTAAATCATAGTTGATTTTGATGAAACATATAACTCTGGATATTGTATTTATTTAAAGGACTTGAAAAGCAGAATATTTAAATGGTACTGATCTGTAGAAAATACTGTTCAGAATAGCTTTAGTTAAAAGTACAATATCAAATCTAGTCCCCCCTCCTTTACATACTGGAACCTGTCCTCACACTCTGGGACCTGTACCCGAGAGCTACAGTTAGGGTCTGGGAGTGGAACTGGGGGGCATTTCTCCACACTCCCTGGGGGAAAGGGGGTGCACCCTGCAGATCTGAGTACACCGATTTAGTTAATAAATGCTAAATTCTACAGAAGCAATCTCCTAAAGGAAATCAACTGAATGCAATTATAGTTACTATCTGTCCAAACACTGTAATTAGTTTAATTAAAAGTAGTTTAATGTAAAAAAAAAAACCACACAACACTGTACTTACATTTTAGAAATTGTTTAAGAGTTGAAACATACTCTGCATATGACTTGGCATCAGACTTGTTAAAATAAAATTCCAGTGCAATGACTGGCTTTGGTGAAATCATAAGTCCTTATAAAGAAAAAAAAAGTAAAAGTCAGATATTAAACAACTATTTTCACATACATACCATTTCTTATTTTTCAGACAAAACATTTTTCAAATCATAAACAAACCAATATGAAATTTCAATGTTATTTTCATATTATACCACCATGTTTTGATAGATTTTTAAAATCATCAATACCAAAATCTGAATAAAAGTTGTGATTTAAATGCGAGCTACAATTAGAATTCATAATAAACCAAAACCCAAAAGATTGAGAATAGAAAAATTAGCCAATCACATGCAGTTTTAAAGTATTTTACTGATCAGTTTTACTTTGTACTTTCCATATTCAACAAAAATTTTAGTAAGGCTTCTTTGTTTAAAAAAAAAAATAATTTTTAGATAAGTGCTGTGCAAAAGAGCCCAGTAGACAGCTTCCCTACCTTCAGTTTACTTACTCGGTATGCAACAAGAAGCCTGAGTATTTTTACATATTCTTAGTTCCATTATATATTTGTTCTATAATGGAGATATGAAGTATTTCTAGTGATCTCCTATGGATACTGCTCAAACCTACTAATTTTAAATGAGTGGTTTATAAAGCCAGACATGCTTTACATAGTAAAGCACTGGAAGCTAATACCATTTTAATTTTAGGGTGACCCACAGAGAACAAAAAAGGACCTGCACCTTAAACAAATACTTAGGTCTTTCTAATGCATGCATGCAGATAGCAACAAAACTAGTAGAATGACATGGCAAGCACTGAATAAGCAAAAGCTGGCCTACTGAGAATACAATTTTTATTTACATAGCTTAAAACAACTGATTAACCTATATAACTTCATAAGAAAAACCTTGTAGAAAAAAAAATTGTTAAGGATGTAGTATCTACCCACTCCGTATCTTCAATTAAAAAAAAGAGAGAGAAAAGAAAGGCATTTCCCAGGCCTTCTTTATGCATCATAAAAGGGGGGAAAAGGGTGACAAAAACAGTTCCCCCCTCTCCGTGGGTCACTGAATACATTTATTATTTAAATATATTTAATCATGACACATTGATCCAGAAATATATGGAAAGTACAACTACGTAGACCAAACCCAGCAGAGTTTCATTGCAAGCCCCATGTGAAGAAAATGGTGTTTTGTTTTTTAAAATTGGGACAGAATGACTTCCTGAGACGAACATTTTATATATTCCTTTTGAAAGCACACTTCTTGACTCAGTCACCTTTTCTATGGGGCTCACAAAAGCATAGGTTCTCCTTCTCAAACCAGCAGCAGCTGTTTCCCAGGGCAAGCACCAAGTCCTATCTAAATGCCAATATGATGGTCTGATACATGAAACTATAAACCCTATTTTGGTTGATTAATGCCATTTTTACTTTAAACTGCACTGTACCTTCACTGTTGTCTTTTAACCTCCATACTGAACTGGAATTCCATGAGGTGTCAGCAGAGGGCTAACAATGGAGAGTAATTAAGAACCATTAACATGGAGGGTTTTCCATTCAAATGGTCACTCCCTAGGAAAAGCAACTAGCTAGTTACAGTCCAGAAGAACCAGTTATCCCAAGTGGGGCTCTAAGCAATGTGTCACCTGACAGGAACTTGAAAGGAGGGAGGATGGCTCACCTGAATTTTATACAAAGGAGGCTCTCAATTTTCAAACTAGCTATTTTAAGAAACAAAACCAGAAAAAGGCTGCAAGACTGGGCAGGAGAAAGAGCAAAGAATGCTGTAGGGATCTTGGAAGGATTGACCAAACCTGGTTCTTTGGAGTGCCAATGCCACTGGAATAAGTGGCATTTTTTGTACCGAGTTAGGTTATTTTCTCATAGATCTGTGTCTCTCTTGTGCTTTGGATAAGAGATATGCTTTATAAATTCCTTTATAAAGTTTATGTTACTTGCTTTAACTATCACATAAGTTTCCAAAGAATGAGATATTGTTTCAGTGGAACTCTGGGAGCAATATAACAAACTGGGGAGGCATGGAGAGAATTAGCATTGCAGTCCTGCTGTCTAAATTCTGAAAACAAAGTCCCACAGCCTCCAATGCCATGAGGCAGTGTACCTCAGGTTCCCCTTCCATACAGCCACACAGATTTGTTGCACCATTGCTGCCATGTCCAGCTCTAAGCCTGTGTACAGTTTATTTGCTTAGAAGCTGCATGATCATAGGATTCTTTTGCTTCTGTCCGCAGCAAGCACAAAAGTTTTTCCAAAAAACTCACGTTACATACTTTCAACAGGTTTATTGTCCACATCACTTTCTTTGTGCTGATCCATAAGCATTCTAGGAAAAGACTAAGGATACCAGCAAACCAAAAAGGTTGTTATATCTCTACTGCAAGAACATGCGAGGAGACCCAACCATAAGAAAGTGACTGGACTCTGTCAAGACCCAACCAGTCTAAGAGGATGGGGGATCCAAGATTGGGGACTTTTACAGCAGCCTGGTAAACTTCCACAAGAGGAACTAATCAATGTTTTTAACAGATAAATTTAATGATCTGATAGCACTTACAAATGGAAAGTGAGCCCAATTTTATAGTCATAAACTGCCCTGATGCCAAATACGAGACTGACTTATGCTTGGTATATTTCATTGAATCAGAACTGAAAAGAACCTCGAGAGGTCATCAAGTCCATTCCCCTACTGCAGGGATGGGCAAAAGGGCCTCTGCAGGCTGGATCCGGCCCACGGAGGCCCTGCTCTCTTTCCTGCCCCCAGGCCAATCAGGACTTGGGGATGGGGGGGGGGGGTGGCAGGGGCGGAAGAGAGCACAAGAAGTTTCCTCTGTCCTGCCAGGAGTGCACGGTGCTTAGAAGCGCCATCCACTCCTAGCAGGGCGGGTGGAGACTTTGCATGCTCGCCTGCCCCCAAGTCCTGATTTGCCTAGTGCCGGGGAGAGTGCAAAGATTCCTCCAACCTGCCCCCATCCTGCAAGGTACGCACAGTGCTTAGAAGTGCCGTGCTTCCGACAGGGCGGGAGGAGACTTGACATGCTCCCACGCTCCCAAGCCTTGATTGGTCTGGGGGCAGAAGGGGAGCACGCGAAGTCTCCTCCCACCGCTAGGGGCAAGGGCGCCCTGAGGTAACCTCTGGGGACAGGACAAAGACTTCACCTGCTCCCCCACCCCCAGACCAATCATGGCCTGCGGGTGGGGAAGCAGGGAAGTATTCCAGCCACGCTCCTCCTGCACCCTTCTGGTGCAGCCCAAGGACACTTTAAAAATTTTGGAAGTGGTCCCCAGCAAAAATTATTGCCCACCCCTGCCATAGTGAATACTATTACACCCTCACTGAAGATAAATCAAATGACCATTACAGAAATTAGGGATGTTAGCAAACATGTTTTTTTGAAATGTTTAGCTACTGAATTTCTCAGTGGTTACACATTTACATGCAGGGGTGGCAGGCGGGACCTGGTGCTCAAGGGGAGCTGGCTTTTAAGCTGCCCCTCTTCCCCTCTCTAAGGGCCAGATCCCCCTCTTCTTCCTTCACTCCTGCACCAGCTCCCACTCCTCCTCCCACCCCTTGAGGCACCACGGGAGGAGTGCATGCAATAGTTAGGATTAACCAATGAGACCATGCTTATTGGTTAATCATATGAACTACATGCTAACATCTCTCATAGAAATCAGGTAATTTGATTTTTGTAACTAAAAATTTAAAATAAAAAAACCCTTTGACCTGTGTGTGCATTTTTATATAAATTTAAGATTTATAGACAGGTCTATAACATGTTACACTGCAAGTAAAGACATGATAAAGTTAAGGTAAATGCAATAAATGTCCAATCATAAAGAGATAAAAATTGAACAAAAACATGCATTATTATAATACTCTTCAAATAGGAATACATTATTCAGTTCTTAATTTACAGAAAACACAAAATTAAAAATATTAAGTAGCAATCCAAGTATCACAATCTTTCTACCTTGAAGTTCTTTGGTTAATACATTACAGCTAAGCTGCAAACTTAATAAGACACATTTATTGTTAAGAGAAAAAGCAAACCAATGCCCTAAGCTGCAAAAGGTATGGAGTGCAATCATTTTAAATTTAACTTTCTCCACACCCCTCAAGCAAAAATCACAGCCTCTATGATACTGGAAATGTCAAAATCACAGTGGAATGTCAACACAACACGGAAATGAGGGAAGGAAGTCAGATGAGTTGCTTTTTTGTCTGCTTTGTTATAAATTTCAGGATTTACACTTTATTTTATACACTAGAATATTCTATGGTTTTAAAAGCTTAAAGAACCATGTTGAGGAACAACTGAATACCAAGGTCCTGAAACTGAACAAAGCACCTTAAGCTACATCTATACTAATGAGAAGATTGATGCTGTGGCAGTCAATCTTCCGCTATTTGATTTAAAGGGTCTAGTAAAGACCTGGTAAATTTAACACTGAGGGTGCCCCAGTCGACCATAGTACTCCTTGCTGTTGTGAGGAGTAAGGGAAGTCAACAGGAATGTTTCTCCCATTGAGAACTCCAAATTTTGGCTTATGATACATCAACTCCAGTTAAGTTATTTATGTAGCTGGAATTGCATACCTTAAGCTGACCTTCCCTTGTAGCGTAGACCTGACCTTAAAGATCATAAGCAAAATTACTGAAGGGCAATGGTGATGTTTTGTTCATGGACAGTACCGTGCTGGTGGACTTAGATAAGAGGAAGTCAATCAGTGTAATAAAATATACAACATAATGCTAAAAAGGAAAAACATGGGTAAGGTGACAGACATGATAAGAAAACTGCGTGGATTCTATGCAAGTTGAAATTTCGACATGCACATTGCACAAATGTTTAATGTTTATTGGAAGAAAGCTAATTAATGTGTGAAGTGAACAGAGTCAGAATACTGGACTAGCCACTGAAATGACCATTCTGAAGAGTGTCTCAATACTCAGTAACTGCTGAGGCTTCTACCTGCTCTGTATTAGCTGTTAAATATATGATCAGAAACTAAGTGACAACAATTGTCTGAAATTTATAGATTAAGGCAAAAATTGATTAAACTTACACTAGGTGAATTTGTTTCTAAGCATGCAGCACTTCACTTCAATTAAAAAAGGGTGGAAGTGACTACAGATAGCCCAACCTGCTCCCCCCAGCTCTGGGATGTTCTAACTGGCTCCATGTTCTAGGTAAAACTGAGATTGTAAAACTATTCCCATTTAAGTCAGTAGGAGAGATAGGGCAATGCTGAGCAATTAAAAAATATATTTATCATAAGTTATTTTATTCTCTAGAACATCTGAAGTAAATATTTGAAAATACACACACACACACACTTTGAAAATAGTGTCTAGAAGTGATAATAGCTCTTTCTAGAACAGTTACAGTACAGGTTGCACCTCTATAAACCGGAACTATGGTCTGGCAACATCCATGGATCAGAGACCCATGGCACAGTGCAAGGAGTGTGTGCGAGGGCAACATGCGGCTCAGATGGGTTGCAGGGGGGTAGGGAGCCAGGAACCAGCAAGTAGCTCAGCTGAGCTGTGGGGGGTGGGACAGGAGCCAGCAAATGGCTCAGCTGGGTTGCATTGTGGGGGGCCGACAGGAGCCTGGTGGGGGTCCAGGGCAGAGAAGGGGGGGGAGGAAACGACAGCAGGGAGGCTGGAAATGACCTCCCCTGGTCCAGAAAAATCCCTCATCTGGGTCTAGTCAGGCCCTAAGGGTGCTAGACCAAGGAGATCCAACCTGTATACAATACCCTGCTATCTTCATTAACGAAATATTAATATAACACCCAGTCAGCTGTATTTAAAACTTTTGTTCCTCATTTAAGAATTTACCTTCCTTAAATCTATGAGGTTAGGCAAAAGTGCAGTCTTGTACCACTCTGTACCAGTGCACGGAAACCTATTGCAAAATCATTTTGTAGGCTCAACGTTAAGATCAGTAACAAAAGTAAATTTTCAGGCCAGTACAAAGAATGAGATGCACAATTCTATAGGATTAAAATGTAACCTTTTATTGTCTATTTCACAGAGTAGTAGTAGTCACTTCCTTGTTAAAATAGAAACTCGGTGGACAAGAGACATGAATGACTTATCAGTTCCGGTTAACCAGTAGGGCCTGGAACAGCTCCCCACCTGCCACGGGTAAGGTGCTGCTCCAGCCCCACAGGGCCCTCAGTAGGCAGAGCAGGCAGCAGCCCTCTCCTGTGGTGAGACCACTCCAGCCTGGCCGCAGTAGGCTGGGTTGCAGTATACCACTGCCAAGCACCCTCTTGACTCCTTTTAAATGGTTATTGTGGGAAACATAACTCCCTAGTATAGACCTGGGCATTATTTCAAAATAACAAGTGGAGCGTCCATTAGGGATGTGAAGAAGTAGTCAACTACCCGGTAAGTCCTACTATCCACTACTAGATCAGCCCTTCCTCCCCTCCCCAGCCCCGCTCTGTACTCTTAAAGGACAGAGAGGAGCCGACCTACAAAGACACGGGGCTCATTCTCTGATCCCCCACTGGGTTTCAGAACAACCCTCATGCTGCCATTCTGCATTTTTAAAAGGGATGCAGCAGCAGGCTCCCTCCCCAACCCCCCTCACGCTGCCCCTCTGCATTTTTAAAGGGACACAGCAGTGGTAGCCTGTCTGCTTGTCTCTCAGCACAAGCTAGCTGCTGCTGCGTCCCTTTAAAAGTGCAGAGGGGCAACATGAGGGGGATCAGGACGGGGGCCTGGCTGTCATTGCTGCATCCCATTTAAAAATGCAGTGTGGCAGCATGAGGGTTGTCGTGAGACCCAGCGGGGGACCAGAGAATGAGCCGGTGTGCACCGGCTCCTCTCTGTCCATTTAGGAGTGCAGAGCAGTAGCTGGGAGTTGTGCCCAAACGCAGACCAAGCTGGAAGTGAACGCTTAAAGTGCCCTTTCTTAACAACTAGTCGAGTAGTCGATGGAAATTCCATCGACTACTCGACTAGTATTTAACATCCTTACACTACTAACATCGATATTTAACATCTACACTACTAAGTCTGTTATTTCGAAATAAACTAATAATTTCAAAACAACTCCTGAATAAGGCTAATTTCAAAATGGTTAGCTTAAAATAGCAGTAGTGTAGATGATCCAGTGCCGCTATTTTGAAATCGCTACTCCTCAGAGTAATTCAAACTAATTACTCCCCGGTGCTTCCTAGGGCTCTAAGTTGAGGTACCACGTCCAACATTAATGGAGCCTGCCTTGGACTAATTTTGAGGCTTCCCTTTAGTGTGAGCACGTTATTTCAAAATTATTTTGGGAGTAGTTATTTTGAAATAATTGCCTAGTGCAGACATGCCTCATGTTTAACTGCTTAACCAATTAAATGGGATTTTACATCCCTAGTGGATAAGTTTAAGTCAGAATTCTGCCCTCTCCTTTTTTAAATCCACAAAGAATATATCAGCCTCAAAATAAGATCGACCAATGAAGTAGAACTATCACAAAATTTTAAAGCATCTGAAATTATGATGAAATTAGAGCTGCTTAATGTAGTCCCAAATTAAATTTTGACTACTTTCTTCAACAAAACAAAAAACCTATCACACAAAGAAAGATACAAAAAAAAAATCCTCAACTGAGATCTAGCAAACAAGACCAAAAGTAACACTTAACATTTAATTTAGTATTGTTGTTGCGCAACTTTGCATCAATGATCTTGTCAGTGTCAAAAGATGCTTGATATATAAACTTATATTAAAATGAATACATACATGAAAAACTGTAATGCCCTTTCCATAGCCACAAATTGAACTCAACATGTAATCTGATTGGTGGGACTGACTTGTTATGGTAAAATTAGTTTCATTCTAAAGGTTTGGGGGATCGAGAGGAAAAGGAAGAAAATACCGTGCCCTCCCAAAGCACCTATTTTTGCTCATTGCTACGTAAAAGGACAGTTGTACTAGGGCCAGTAATTCAGGACCTGCCCCTCAAAAAAAAACCCTGTCTGTGTAAACAAAGTGATATGAGAGTAGGCAGGGCTCCAGAGAACATAACATACCAGGGTACAAATTGCAATGCACATAGGAGAGCGCGCCTAGACTAACATGTTATGTATTTTTGGGTTAAGGAAGTTAGGTTCATAAACCTCATTTTTGTTAGCTAGCAGTTCAAAGAAGATAAACTTATTTTGGAGCATCAGGAGTTCAGAAGCTAACTGCCCCATCTGGCACTGAAAAGGAAACAATCTAAAACTTATGCCAGGTCTACACTATACCTGGAAGGTCAGGTTAAGATACACACCTCTAGCTACCTAAAATAGATAGCTAAGTTGTCTTAACAGTGCCAAGCTTGGCTTAAGGTATCACACAGGGAGGCCGATGGGAGCAACTGCCTGGAGGACCAGTGCTGATGAGACCCGCCTTCAGCACTCAATTTAGCAGGTCTTAATTAGATCCGCTAAATAAAACACCACAAGTTCAATCTTTGGCGTAGCAAGTGAAAACGTGGCCTTCAGGGCTCTGATGAACTTCCTACAGTTCACAGGAGGCCAGAAGTTAAGTTTCACAACAGAGATTACAGGAAAAAAATATAAACTCCAACAGGAGCCCAGGAAAGCAGCTGGAGGAAGTGGTTCTTCACTCCCCACAAATCCTGCTAAAGGGCTTGGAACATAAAAGAGACGTAGGGAGCTTTTCCTCTCCAGTTACCCCATTTTGCTAACTCAAGACTTTGAGAGCCACATAAGGAGGTCTGCAGCAACAGAACTCACCTCCACAAGATGGTGGATAGGCACTGTAGTTAGCAGGAGTCTTTGTGGCCAGCAGACCAAAGTGGCATTTTCCCTCAAACCTTCTAAGGTCTGCTGGATTGATCACACCCTAGGGTGTGCAGGAACTGAAGTCTTCAGTAGACTTTAGGACCATTTTAAAAGAAAGTAAGGATAAAAAAATGTTAAGGTCAAATTCTAGTCGCAGGCAAATATCAGTAGTTTGAGTAAATATTACCTTTTAAAGACATTAGAAACTCAGGGAAAAGTTAAGATTGAACTTCTAAAGTCCCTAAACTACCTTAACTCACTCACAGCAGTGTTCTCAGAAAAGCCTGGAACACAGGCTAATAGTAACCACCAACGCTACAATGCTTAATAATCACTGAAGCACCTTAAAAGACTAAGGGTATGTCTACACTACAAAGTTAGTTCGAACTAACGGACGTTAGTTCGAACTAACTTTCATAGGCGCTACACTAGCGCTCCGTTAGTTCGAATTAAATTCGAACTAACGGAGCGCTTAGTTCGAACTAGGAAAACCTCATTTTACGAGGATTAAGCCTAGTTCGAACTAGCTAGTTCGAATTAAGGGGTGTGTAGCCCCTTAATTCAAACTAGTGGGAGGCTAGCCCTCCCCCGCTTTCCCTGGTGGCCACTCTGGCCAACACCAGGGAAACTCTTCTGCCCCCCTCCCGGCCCCGGACTCCTTAAAGGGGCACGGGCTGGCTACGGTGCCCGTGCCAGGTGCAAGCCTGCCAGCACCCAGCCAGCAGACCCTGCACCTGGCACACATCGAACCACCCACCCGATGCCCCCCAGTGCTCCCGGGAGCTTGCCCGGGAACGCAAGAGGCAGGCACCCGCCTGGGCTAGTGCGGACATCGTGGACCTCGTCCACGATCTCCGCACTAGGCACAGGAAAGTGGCCGTCTAGGGCAGGAGAGCTGCCAGCTGCCCACCCAGGAGCAGGTGTGCAAGAGAATCAAGGGGGTCCAGTGAGACCCCCGACCCTGAGCCCTGAGCTTACAATGGCCGTCCTGGATCAGACCAAAGGTCCATCTAGCCCAGTAGCCTGTCTGCTGACAGCGGCCAACCCTAGGGACCCTGGAGGGGATGGACCGAAGACAGTGACCAAGCCATTTGTCTCGTGCCATCCCTCTCCAGTCTTCCACAAACCTTGGGCAGGGACACCACTCCTACCCCCTGGCTAATACCACTCCATGGACCCAACCTCCATGACTTGATCTCACTTCCCTTTAAACTCTGTTCTAGTTCTAGCCTTCACAGCCTCCTGCAGCAAGGAGTTCCACAGGTTGACTCTTTGCTTTGTGAAGAACAACTTTCTGTTACTAGTTTGAAGCCTGCTACCCATTCCTTTCCTTTGGTGTCCTCTAGTCCTCCTTTATGGGAACTAATGAAGAACTTTTCAGTATGCACCCTCTCCACCCCACTCATGCTTTTAGAGACCTCTATCCTGTCCCCCCTCCGTCTCCTCTTTTCTAAGCTGAAAAGTCCCAGTCTCTTTAGCCTCTCTTCATATGGGACCTGTTCCCAACCCCTGATCATTTTAGTTGCCCTCCCCTCTCCCACCTCCTTTTCCCAGTCTCCCCCAGTTTTGTTCAATAAAGAGAGATTCCATTTTGGAAGACACGTTATCTTTATTTTGTACATCAAGAAGAGGGGCTAGGGAAGGGTAAGTGGAAGGAGATGAGGGAGGAATGGGGTACGAGCCCCCGATGGGGAGGACTGGGCTGGCTCTGCGGGCTTCTGGGGGTAGAAGCTCTCCTGCAGCCCCCCAATTGTCCCCTCTCCCCAGATGGCAGCTTGCGGCAAGTGCAGCCGGTCTGATGGCCGAGTGGTGTGATGTGCCCAGTGTGGGTAGTCCAGGCACTCCAAGCCAGGACTGCTTTGCAAGCGGGGCACCCCTGAGAACTGTCTGTCCAGGGTGGGGGTCGGGACCCTTTAAGCACAGCCCTCGGCTAGCCTGAGAAAGCATCTCCACGCTCTAAGTTCTTCTCTGATGCCCTGCCGGCACTGCTTCCAGCCATCCTTAAGCCCGGTTCAGGGTCCACTTAATGTGGACATGTTAGTTCGAATTAGCAAAACGCTAATTCAAACTAGTTTTTTAGTCTGGATCTGTTAGTTCGAATTAACTAATTTGAACTAAGTTAGTTCGAATTAACATTGTAGTGTAGACATACCTTAACAGATTTATTTGGACATTCGCTTTTGTAGGTAAAAACACTGTCAGATGCATGGAATCCACAAGATTATGCCCAAGTAAATCAGTTAGTCTTTAAGGGCATGTCTATACTAGGACACTGCAAAATAACTAAATTAGAAATAAAAACTCCAGAAATAACTAAATTAGAAATAACTCCAGAAATAACTATTTCAAAATAAAATTATTTCCCAAGGAAAGCAGGAGTACAGATTTCAAAATAACCAGCCCGATATTTGGAAATAACAGGCTTGTTAGTGTGGACAATATGCTTATATTTTGAAATAAGAAGGGGTTATTTTGAAATAACTCCCTAGTGTAGATCATGGTTAAAGTGACACAGGACTCCTACTTGTTTTAGCAGATGCAGACTAACTACCTCTTTATAATCATTGTCAGAGTGTCATTTTATGGTCTTCTTTAGTCACACAATACATATACAATTTTATCAATTCACAACTGGAAAAACAGTAAATGGGAATTAAAAAATTATTCCTGCTTTTCATTAAAAAAGCTTGATCTTTCAAAGTGCTAAGGGAACTTGGCTCCTCATAGGGTATACTCTGCTCTAAAATTCTGTAGTCACCAATTCTCCAAGTGACATTAACTATTATGCCCTATGCATAAACCTCGTATGTGAGCAGAAGTCAGTAATGGCTTGCTACCAGATTCTTTATACATAAAATATTCTACAACTAGTGTCCTGCAGTTAGTTTTTTTTTATAATATAGAATATTGAAGAGCAAATGGTAGGCTGGCATCTCCACAGAGACAGAGAAAGTATTTTAGGAACTTGAAGTGCAACTCTGATTTTTCAAAACTTGCGTTTTTAATGTTTAGGAGGGGTTTTTTGTTTAAAAAAAGTAATATACATGCAAGCCACTGGTATGTGCTTACAACCTTAACTTATTTTTAATGAATATTTGATTGGCTATAAAGTAGGAATGTTAGCTATCGGGTACTTGAATAGTTGTGTAACTGCATGAAATCTTTGAGGTTACATGACTATTTGATAGTTTCTGGGGGCTGGACTGGCAGCCAGTGTGTTCTGGCCCCATTCCTGGGGAGCCCCCTGCTACCCTGTGCTGCTGCAGGGTGAATCCAATCCATGATGGTAGCCAGTTTAAAAAATGGTTCCCCACGCAGACATGGCCCACAGCTGACAGAGGCTGCTTTGCAGCAGCCTCTCTTGCTCCCGCCCCATGCTGCTGCAAGGGGAAGGTAGCACCGTGGAGGCGGTGCTGGGAGGAATGGGTTTTTAAGCCAGCTCCCCCCAGCACCAGCTCCTGCTTCCCCCTGCTGCCTCTGACACGGAGGCAGCAAAAGAGGTGGGGGGAATGCAAGTAGTCAACATGATTAACAGATAAACTTAGGCTTATCGGTTAATCGTATAGTCTCATTGACATCCCTACTACAAGTACAAGAGGACCTAAATCAAAAGCAGAAGGGAACATTGTACTGAATCCAAATTCTTTAAGGAACCAATGAACAAACATAACATTGATAAATGCAAAGTAATTCATATGTGAGGATATAATCTGAAGGTTTCATATTTTAACTCAGTTCTAAATTCAGCCTGAGCTGAAGTATCACTGCAGACAACACAATGAAGATCTCTGCTCAATATGAAACAGGGGTTAAAAAGCTGATGCATACATTATAAATATATAAAAAGATAAATTAAAATAAAATATTACACCATTATGTAAAATGGAATGGTGTGCCCTCAGAGAAAATTATTTCTGGTTCTCTACTTTTAAATCAGGACATAGTAGAAGGAGGGGATTCGGAGATGAGAATGATTATGGGCATGAAAAAAAATCCCATAAGAAAAGATGTTTCCATTTTAAGTTTGTTTACCTTAGAAAGGAGACAATTAAAAAAAAAGACATGCCTACACAAATAGTGGTATAACAAATGTAAATCAGGAACTCTGACACTGTTTCATAATACAAGATCACATGGCCATCCAATTAAAGTGAAAGAAGGCAGATCCAAAACCGATAAAAGGAAATATCCCTCCATACAACTAGCTTGTAGAATTCCAAGCCTCAGTGGTTTGTGACAGCAGTATTCAAAAAGATTAGCCACTAGATAATAGATTAATAATTGTAATACTAAATATTAAAAGTTTTGGAAGAACCCTCATCTTTTAGTGTTTAAGACCACCTCTAGCCATTGTTAGCATCATGGGCCATTGATATGATCGAGAATGCCTATTCCTATCTTGCTATGAAAGCTTTATTTTTTCACTGAGTTCTGTATTTTAAAACATGTAAAATCTTCACTATCTTTTATATCATATCCAACTTATACTTTGAGCAATTAATATCCGAAGGTGGCTTCTGCTACAAACAGAAAATATCCCAAATACTTCCACAATAAGATTTGTTTCCCAGTCACTCTCTCTTTTCTTGGCTATTTCAGCTGTATGCTTTTAACAAAACCTTGCTTTTACTATTGCAGTGAAGCAACAATGCTGTATAACCCACACACACACACACACACACACACACACACACACAGACACACACAGACACACACAGACACACGATTGAAAACTGTAATTTAAATGTCTGGCAAAGTCCAGGAATAACTAAAAAGGAGTGAATTTAAAGATATCAGTCAGTAAACAGGGCCTAAAAAATCCCTTTGTACTGCAAACCTACAAAGACCAAATGATCTACACATTGTAAGAGTCCTCCTTTAAAGCTTTTTGTTAGTCTAAAACTACACCCTCATGGAATATATACTTTATCTTAAAAAGAAGTTAGCTACATTTGATCTTATTCTAATTTAAAATCCAGACATAAAAAAATAAAGTACAGTTACCTGGACTAGAAATCCGGTCACGATATTTAGGAATATCTCTGCTCAAAGTCTGAAGCATAACCCACATGGTGAATGTAAAGAGTGCTGCTAGGAAGCCATAGAATACCAGATAAAACAGCAAGATTAGACCTGTAAAATTAAAGAACTCAAATTAACAGAGTATTTATTTTCAACTGAACATAATTTTAATTTTTTACTTTGATACCCAGGATTGTAGTTCAGTAGGACTTTGGATTGGTCTTGAGTCCGCCACTCAGCCAGAGTCACCAAATTAGATCTTCCTGAACCTTGTGTTTCAGCATTAAAATGTATATAAATAAATACACACACACACATACACATGCGCCAACCCCACCCCAAATACGTAAGTTCAGTTTTTAAAAGGCCATTCCATTTAATAATAATAATTAAAACTTCAACAGGAGGATTCTCCTTCCCTAGATTCTGGAGATAATTTTTGCTCTGCCAGCTTGTCTTTGAGAGTTAAGCAACTGATTATATCCCACTGGTTACAGAAACTTATGTGCAATGCTCTATGTGAATAATCACCAGCCACTGGGAAACCCTAGTGAAAGCAGATAACATTTTATCCATATTTAAAAATCGATCTGTTCTTCTGACACAAGAATTTGGCATGTGTCAGGCAGGCAAAGTGAGACACTGAGAAACACAGGAACTGAAATCTATGGGAGATGCAGGTTCTGAACATCTGTTTATGGGATAATTTATTCAGTCACTTGACTTTGAAAATTTTGATTTTAATCCCTCCATCTATAATGTTGTGGCCCAATGACTAGTGCATGGGATTGTGGTTTAGGAGAGCTGGGTTCTATTCCTGGATGTGTTACTGACCTTAGAGTCATTAGTTTATACCTCAGTTTCCACATCTATAAAATAGTGATGATTGTGCTCTCCTTTGTAAAATATTATATGATCTACTAAGGAAAAGCACAGTATGAGAGCTAAGCATTGCTATTTACTTCTTGCTTCTGGATGCGGTAAAAATAATTTAAAAATATATTAAAAAAAGATAGTTGTTAGCAACTGGTGGGTATCACAGTGGCACACACCTGAACAAGCACACAGGACCTCTATATTGGCACACAAGACAAAACTCACTCCACTTGCAGATGGAAAAATCTTAGAGGGAACACTGTTTGCGATGTGGAGAAATTGGCTCTAGAACACACATAATATACAATTGGTACATCTTGCAATCATTTCTCAAGCTATCCAGGACACTGGGTTTAGACTAGGCATATTATAGCTCTCCTTTAGCAATTTTATTAACAAATTAGGGTTTTCCCCCCCAAAGCACTAAGAAAATTTAGTTTTTCATTTAACTAAACAGAATGAAGAGACTCAACCTGAATACAAGAGATCTACTTTTTGGACACTACTGTACAAATAAATGAAGGTCACAAACATCACCCTATATCAGAAACCTACTGACTGCTATTCTTAGCTACAGGCCTCTATCTTCCATCCAAGACACATCATATCAGGGATGTAAGCACCTTATTGACTATAGTATGGACTACTCACTTCCTCCCTGCCCCCACTGCCTCTGAGAGGAGCAATGGGGGCAGGAGCCAGTGTGAGGGGGAGCTGGCTTAAAAGCCAGTTCCTCCCAGCACCATCTCGGAGGGGGCAGGGGCAGGGTAGCAAGAGGCTAGTGGGGGGACCAAGCACAAGCTGGGAATCAGCTGATTCCCAGCTTGTGCCCGGTCCCAAACACCACGCCTCTGCTTTTTAAATTTTTAAACTTATTAAGAGCTTGATGGCTTAATATTTCCCACCCTTATCAACTAATCGAGTAGTTGATGGAAATTCAATTAGCCGATTACATGGAATTTAAGATCTCTATATCATATGATCCAATGTCTACAGCCATGCCCTAAGATCCAACTATATCTGCTCCAATCCTTCAGAGAAGCAGTCACCTTCAAGATCTTTATCAAGTATCCTTAAAAAGTAAAGTACTCACCTGGGGAAATGAAGAAACAAATTGAAAGAGCCAGATGAGGTCCCAAAAGAAAAACAACAGAATACCACTGGTTATCACCGGTAGTCCCCCAGGTCCCTGCTAAAAACCTACAACCTATTCTGAAAAACAATCCTTCACTCCCAACCTGAAACAAATACTCACCAGTAGCCACACAATACACCACAGAAACACCCAGGAACCAATCCCTGCAACAAACCTTGTTGCCAACTCTGTCCACATATCTATACAAGCAACACTATCATAGGACCTAACCACATAAGCCACACAATCAGGGGCTCATTCACCTGCACATCCACTAACATGATTGATACAAAGGCAATTTCCCCTTTCTTGATATTCATCTCTCTTGACCAGTTGATGTGAATGAGCCATCCCAACTTGATTAGCCTCATTAACACTCCAGTTAATCTGATGAAGTGGGTTTTACCCAAGAAAGTTTATGCCCAATACATCTGTTCGTCTAAGGTGCCATAGGACTCCTCATTGTTTTTTCAGATACAGACTAATACGGTGGCTACTCTGAGATATATAACAAAGGGATATTCTTTAGAAAACAGAACACTAATAGTATCTAACATCCCAGAAAAAAATTAACTATATTTTAGCAATCTATGAATTAATTGGGATAATATACATTACAATGAGTATTTCAATTATTCCAAAACCAAGTGTTATAAAACTAAGAAATTTACAATTAACATTAAAACTGAAAGAAATCCAGACATACTAATGTACTGGAAATGCACAATAAGGACATCTTAATTCTGCCTTGTCACAGATACCGTTTCTTGTAAGCTGTGTGCTTGTGCCACCACTCAAGAAATTCAAATGCTGCCCAACTGATTAGCAGAATGCCTACAGCTAGTTTCTTTGTTTCTCCTGGCAGTGCACATTCATACATGCCCCGATGCACATTAAAAAAATATATTCCTCACCTGGATGGAAAAAATATGTAAATAGATGGAAAACATTAGAGGGAATGAAAAGGAAATAACCATTTTGAAAGGAGATAGTTCATTTCTTCAGCCTCTGCTGAACAAGAAGCTTTTAGTTAAAACAGGGTAAAATGAACATTAATTTTAAACTCGTAAGTATTCATATGTCACTTACCCACAAGATATCAGTAAATATTAACTGTATGGATACTGAAGAGTTTTATTGTGTTATTGAAATCTGGTGCTGTATACTACATTTCTAAGTCTACGTCTAGACTGCAGGCTTCTTTCGGAAGAAGCTTTTCCAGAAGAGTTCTTCCAAAAAAAGCTTCTTCCGAAAGAGTGTCCACACTGCCAAAGCGCACTGAATAAGCGATTTGCTTTTTCGAAAGATAGCATGCACACTAAATGTCCACTAACTCACATTGAAGCTGTGATTATGATGGATAGAGTGGCCACCACGGCACTTGTGCTTTTTGCTCTTTTCAAAATAACTCCCTCTTCCCCGTTCACACACGCCTTTTTCTGAAAGAACTCTTTAAAAAAAATTTTTTTTTTTTTAAAAAAGCTTCTTCCTCATAGAAAGAGGTTTACTAATGTCAGAAAAACCTCTCTGTTTTTTCAGGGGTGTGGTTTTTGTTTTTTGGTTTTTTTTTTGAAAGAACGGGATTGCAATGTGGATGCAAGTGACTTTTTTTGGAAAAACAGAAGTGTTGGTACTGCTGCTAGACAATAACAAGCTCCCGTGGTTGTGCAAATTCTCTGGTTCGGCACCAATCAGGTCCCGAGGGTGCCAGGCTGGAGAAGTTCAACCTGTAGTAATTCAAATTCTCGAACACAAGGCAGTCAAGTAGGAACACATTCTAGAGCAGTGTTTCTGAAAGCACTTCAAGAAACACATTAACTGGCCATCCCGGTTTGTTTCATTTACTAGTGCCACGGCCCCAGAGCCCTGTGGCTCCCATTGGCTCAGTTTCATCCTTTTGTAGCCAAGGGGAAGCGCAGGAAGTGATATGGGCCCGGCTGCTTCAACTAAAACACAAACGCTTACTGTGTAAATTATTACATAGAGCAACAATGTCTGTCAGAAGATTGGTAACTGAAAAAAAAAATCACACTCTGTTGTGGTATTCTAACGGATTAATCTGATCAACAAGATGCAGGATTGCTTTCTTGTTGGAGCCAATGGGAGCCGTGAGGCTCCGTGGCTGCAGCGCCAGTAAATAAACCGGAGCGGCCAGTTAATGTGTTTCTCAAAGTGATTCCATGGAGTACTTTCAGAAACACTGCTCTAGAGCTAAGCCTGGAATGCCCACTTTGGGTGTTTTCTGCAAGCTTTGTGTACTATTAAATAGGGATGTAGGCTCTTACTACATTTAAAAGGCAGAGGAGCAGCAGGAGACCAAGCACAAGCTGGGAATCAGTTGTCCTGGCTCATGCCCAGTTCCCTGCTTTTTAAATGCTTTTAAAGCAGAAGTGCAGGGCCTGGGACTATTAAATATTGTTAATACAGGTTTCTGACAATGAACTACAGAAGGTTAGACTGTTTCTCTTGGTGACAGACACAGTTTCTCAGAAAAGCTTCTCCCATCCTCTCTAGAATGTCCCAAACTCAACTGAAAATTAAAGTTAGTAAGAAGCGATATTATAGTGTAGCATATCAAGCCAAGGATAAGTTTGCCTCTGATTCAAGCCAATTATTAAATACATATATCTATAACATTTTTATAACAGCATTCAAACAAATTAACATCAAAATATTTGTGATGCCTTCCAACTTGCCACATAAATATAACCTATGAAGAGTGTTTAAAGGAACAGTCAGTGTAGAAAAGAAGGGATGAAACTTGACACACTTGCTAGATATTTATAACATTATGTTAAGTAACACTGCGAGGCTATGTCTACACTCGCGGCTTCTTGCGCAAGTATGGCTGTTCCTGCGCAAGAATCTGCAGAGTGTCCACACTGCCTGCCCGCTCTTGTGCAAGGAAATTTACAGTACGGCGTGGTAAGAGGGCTTCTTGGGCAAGAGCGCAGTGTGGACACTTGGCTAAAATGGCCACCAGAGCTTTCTTGTGCAAGAGAGCGTCCACACTGCCATGGGAGCTCTTGTGCAAAAGCACAGCTCGCACATGGCAGTGTGGACGTTTTCTTGTGCAAGATTTCTTACACAAGAACCCTTGCGCAAGATGTTCTTGCGCAAGAAGCCGTGAGCGTAGACATATCCCTAGGGTATAGCTGGCTTGAATCCTCATCTTGGGCTAGTCTTCTACGGAGTTAACCAATTAAACATTTTTAAAAAAAAATAACACTAGGCTTAATTAGGAAATAGACCAAAAGGCTTTGATAGTTTTGTTTTGTTTTTAATTTTGACAGCTGGCATTCTTTATAATACTATTTCAGAAGAAACCTGAACACTTCACCGCAAAGTTTTTTTACTATACTGGCAACAGTGATTAATGTCTTACAAAAATGAAAGTGACATAAAGGAGCCTTTGCATTGAAAGCTTGGAAAAAATTAAGTGCCTGCAAGATAAAAAAACGGATTAATTATGCAATTAGTTATTTGAATTGCCTATTTTATAACTGGGCTGCTTCTCTGAAAACCTGGTAAGGAGAATAATATACTATCAAGTAAC
Organism: Pelodiscus sinensis; assembly: GCF_049634645.1. Classification (NCBI taxonomy): domain Eukaryota; kingdom Metazoa; phylum Chordata; order Testudines; family Trionychidae; genus Pelodiscus; species Pelodiscus sinensis. The sequence continues at coordinate 20,942,783 of NC_134720.1, read as the reverse complement.
TGTCTGATTACACAATTCTCATAGGTCTTAACAGTGACCAGAAATGGCACTATACAGCAGTAGTATTAATGTAAACCTTTACTGAACACTGAGGCAGAAGGCTTTCACCTTGGAAGTGCGGTATCAAGTCAATTTGAAGGTAAAGGGTGTGTTTACCCATGTAAGTGATCGCTATCAAAAATGGCTTAGCCTGAGCTGTGAGCTTTTAAAGAAACCCTGTCCATTCTAGAACTTTGTAACTAAACCTTTTCCAGTAATCCATTTACAAAAGCAGATTATTTTGTATGCAAAGAATAAAGTTTGATAGATTTTTTTAGTACATTAAACTTAAGCGTATGTTACCCACAGAAAGAGTAATTATTCACTCTTAATTCTAAATTAAGTCAACAAGACTTCCACCAACATGCATCTCATATAACAGATAATCTGAGGTCTAAGATAAAGCACTATGATACACACAATGATCCAAGATACCATGGAGAATATGGGGCAAAAGGAGAACATATGCTGACTTCACACCAAAAGTGTTTCCCAGAAAGCCCCCATGTTTTACATTCTTACATGGCAGCTAAAGTATCCAATTTGGAATTCCATCTCTTTCACTGGAGGGAAGAGCCACACATCTCCTTAACTTGTCTTCTGTGGTTTGTTTAGCTTCTCTGTTTTGAATGCCCCCTTTGTCTTTCCTTATTATGTGTTGCCTGTACAGTTGTCCACAGAAGCAAATACACATGATAGTTAATAAATTTAAAATTTCCCTTTTCCTGATACGAACGTAGTAAATCTTGGAAAAATGCCATATTTTACTCTGATTTCAGTGTTTTGTTACTTTAGCAAAAGTAACAATAACCTCCAAAACATTTGGATATAAAAGATGAGTAAGTGATCCTATACAAATATTTTCCAACACAATGGCTGGTTTTACTGAACCATTTTGCTCATACTTCAAGCTTCAAACAAAGTTCTAAGGTAGCAAAAGGTTTAAGTCTCAAGGTTAAAGTGTCTGCTGGAAATATTCATACAAATAAGTGGAATTCAATAATAGGATCAAACATTTCTTCTCCTTAAAATAACTGGGGCCAGATTCTTTGCTGCATCGAGTTTATGTTATCATAGGAGCTGCTTTAACATCCATCAACTGGCAAAAGTTGCCAAGGCACTTCCCATTTGTTGAGCAATATCATAGCACCCTCCTCACCCAATCATACATCAACATACATCTTGCACTGGAGCTATGAAAAGAATATTGAAGACTGCTACATCTCTATGCCTACAGGGACCTAGCCTCTCATTTTCTGGATGGGTAGAAGGGGAAAGGGATTCGAGGCAGATTCCACCCACTTTATCACAAGAGAATCTGGCCACTAGATCAGGAATTGCAAGTTTGGGGATTTCTTACTATACCTATACAAAAATTTTTCCTATGGGATGTCAGAGTGACATCATGTCACTCTGGTGTCCCGCAGCACCTCCCTGCCCTTTCCCCAAGGCTAGTTGCCATGCTGTCCTCCCCTGTGCTTAGCAGCTAGGAGGAGAGCACAGGGTGTGCAAGCAGCTTCCCCATCCCTAGTGACTGGGAGGAGGGGTGAGTGAAGCCTCGGAGTGACTCCCTCCCTACCCCAGCAGCAGAGCAGGGCCTGACATGGCCTCGGCCAGGAGGTGTTAAGGTTAGGCCATGACAGGGTGGGGGAGAGAGAAAAGGCCCAGGCTGGCATGGCCGGGTAGGAGGAGGGAGGGGGGAATGGAGCTGGCACAGCCAGGGAGGGAAGGGAGAGGGGGCCTGGGCTGGCACAGCACTGGGGGAGAGAAAGGACCCAAGCTGGCATAGCCGTGGGGGGGGGGGGGGGGGGGGAGAGACACTGGCACAGTGGAAGGAAGAGAAGGGGCCACAGTCCAGCCCTCCCTGGTGGCAGGGGAGAACGTGTGGAACCTGGTCAGGTGCTGGAGCAGCCCCCCTGGAGAGAGCTGGGTGGCATTGCACAGGCAGCTAGTGGGGGGGGGGGCGAGAGGCTGGGGCTGGCTGCGGGCACTGCAACTGCCAGCTTTTCCTGGTGGCCGAGAGGGTGTGGGGGTAAGGAAGGGAGAAGCTGGGCCTGCCTACCCCAAAAAAGGAGGGGTTAGCAAGCATAACGAACAGGGAGCACTGCCCCTAGTATTTTTAAATAGAGCAAATACTTACTTCCCCTCTCTGATTATTCACATCTCCAGACCAAATCCTATGATTAAACCACTTCCACCCTGACTTAGCTTCAGTTACAAAAAAACAACTTTTTCCTTATATACGCTCCTGCTTCTGTAACTTCCACTCCAACTCATCTGCTGAAGTGGGTTTTAACCAAGAAAGCCTATGTCCTATTAAGTCTCTAAGGGTATGTCAACACTACCACCCTAGTTCGAACGAGGGTGGTTAATGTAGGCAACCGGAGTTGCAAATGAAGCCTGGGATTTGAATTTCCCGGGCTTCATTTGCATATTGCCGGGCGCCACCATTTTTAAATGTCCACTAGTTCGGACTCCGTGCCCGCGGCTACACGCGGCACGAACTAGGTAGTTCGGATTAGGCTTCCTATTCCGAACTACCGGTACACCTCGTTCCAAACTAGTGGACATTTAAAAATGGCGACGCCCGGCAATATGCAAATGAAGCCCGGGAAATTCAAATCCCGGGCTTCATTTGCAACTCCGGTTGCCTACATTAACCACCCTAGTTTGAACTAGGGTGGTAGTGTAGACATACCCTAAAGTGCCACAGGACTCCTCGTTGTTTTTTCAGATACAAACTAAAATGACTACCTTTCTAAGACTTAAAAGTTATGCAATAGATTAAAAGCTATGAAGACACTTTTTGTATTAGAATCACGCGAAATTGTCAGTTTTGCCCTGCACTACTACTGATGTGAATTTAAAAATGTGTAACTGGTTTATAATTTAGCCACTTAGTTGTATCTCCAAAAATTCCTCAAACTTGATGTCAAATTGTCACTTCAAAATAATCATAGCTGGCTACTATACCATCATCCCATCTGGTGTTCAGTATATAATAGCATACGTGCCTAACATTTAAAATAATAAATTCAGTTCCTTATATGTACTACTAGGGGGATGTCATCTAGAACATGTTACACAATATATTGAAGAGAAGGATGTTTCCATGACAAGCTATGGAAGCTAGAAGAAGATCTGGACATGCAAATTTCAAATTCAATTCAAATGCACCTTTTGAACTTTCAGAACAGTGTTAAGCAACAGATAGTTTCCTGCTAAAATACATACAGATAGAAGGGACTCTGATGTTTGTTAACTTCTCTGTCCCACAAACCATCACGGCTCCATGATATGGGTCAATTGTCCATGCGGGGAAAGCCTCAACTCTGCTCTATCTTGACCATAAGAAAAACGCAGAAACAAAACTTTCTGTAAAGAAGTGGCACAACTACAGTATGAAGTTCTGATCACACAGAGCGTTAACAGTAAATTGTCAAATTTCCTGATTTCTTTGGGAATGCAAGTTGGCATGAAAATCAGCAGGTCTCCTATAGAAGTCGGGGAAGAGGGGGACGGGAGAAGAGAGAATAAAACATTGTTTTGTATTCTTTTGACTACAGCTATAAAGTAGGGAATGTGAAAGATTAACCAGTAAGCAAACCAGTGGGGGACTGGAGCAGCTTTTCACCTGCCAAGGCATGGGGCTGCTCCAGCTTTGTGGGGCCCACCATGTCACAGGCAGGGGATGCCACTCCATCTCAGCCATGGTGGGGCCACTCTAGCACGGACAGGATATAGCAGCCCTCCCCCCTTTAAACGGTTAACCAATTAATCACATTTAACCAATTAAATGGTATCTTAGATCCATACTCTAAAGTATGCAACAACCAATTCTGAATTCAAACAAGCAAAGCAGATCTACAATATTTCCCTTCATGATGTCATAGTCCTAAAATCCTCCCTAAGAGAATTTTTTGTTCATTTAGCTTTGTACAAAGAAGCTAAGTCATACTTATTTTAAAAATCTCAAACTTTAATCACCAAAGCGTGTTTTAAATCTGATGAAGAGCTCAGTCAGTTCATATTAAACATATAGCAGCGATTCAACACAGCTGTCATCACAAGAAAATTCATATGTACTCTACAATACCACAGTATATTTTAATTGAATTTTCAATAAACCTATACCGAAAAACCTTAGTTTCTGAAATATCAAATGGATATTTGCATTACCCTGATCACAATGATTTTAACTTAACCGCTTTTCCTTCGCTCAGTGATTATCTACCTTTGCAACTGTTGTTCTTCTAGAGGTGTTGCTCATGTCCATTCCAATAGAGAGAAGTGAGTGTCCCATGTACTTAATAAGGAGATCTCTCATTAAGAGACCCATGGCAGGAGGTAAGAGTTGTGTCTCAGTCACTGTAGCTAAGCAGACTTAGCACTCCAACACAGAAGCTTCTGGAATTGCATGTGGTAGTCTGAGGGTCTGCTCCAGTTGGTTCTCAGGTACAGAAAGCAGGCTCAAGTCCCTCACTCTGAAGCACTTTGCTGCAGGTTACTGCTGTTGTTAACCCACTAACAGGGAACATTAATTATAGCAAGGGGAAACTGGAAAGGGAAAATATCTTCCGTTTTAATTGCATGCTTTGAATGTTTTGATTTTGCCCACATTATTCTAGTTGTGTGGACTCAACTGTTAAAATTTTATTTCTAATTCTGTTTATTTTAACTATGAGGATAACATCCGTGAGTTATAAAATAGCTATATTTGATATAAAATTTGTATTATGTTTCTTCATTGTGAGTTTTTATAAAGTTAATTGAATTCTTTTCTGTCATTCATTTTGGGACTTGAATGTGGGAGTTGACTGTGCAATCTTTGATGAAAATCCTTAGACTGAATTCTGGGTCTCCAGCTACTTTTCTATTGGAGTTGAGGTTTTTTTAAGGCACTGGAGAAGGACAATGAAGTGGTCTAGCCCACCCAAGGTTACACGTGTGCATGCCACATGCACGATTGGAGGTTTTCCCCTAGCAGTACCCATAGACTTAGGTGTGGAACGCCCTGGTAGTACCTGTATAGTGCAGTATATAGAGCTCTATTGACCCTCCACCTCTTCAATTCCTTCTTGCCATTACTCCAACAGAGGGGAGGTGGGTGGGATTTGGACTGGAGATAAGCAACACAGCTCACAATGAACTTTAGGAATCTCCTGTGTACTGGAAATATAGAAATACGCATCCTTCATATCAAGAGTGATGTACCAGTTTCTTGGATCGAGGGACAGAATGACCGTGGCTGGGGAGACCAAGCAGAACCTGAACTTTCTTATGAACACATTCAGGTTTTGAAGATCCATGATGGGCCTAAGCCTTCCCTTGGCATTAGGAATAAGGAAATATCAGGAATAGATTTCTCCCGTCTCTGAACCCCTGAGGAACTTCCTTTATCACCCTTAATGCCAGGTGTCAGTGTACTTTCTGATTAAGAAGCTGCTCATGAGAGGGGCCTTTGATTAAGGACGGGGAAAGTGGGAAGAGAACTGGATGGAATATCCTACCCCTACCATGCTCAAAACCCTAAATTCCATAGTGATACAGGCCCAAACACAGCAGAAATAGGATAAGCAATTTCCAAAAAAGAGGAGGTGCTGTGTATAGAGAGACGGATAATTTGTGCTCTGACCTCAGATGCACCTTCAAAAGTTTAGTTGAGGGCCTCAGGGAAGTTTGGACTGACCCTGGCCATAGTACTGTGAAGATCATCTGCGGTCGTTATTTCTGTCTGACCCGTGGGAATGGTCTTGCCGAGGGGGACCCAGGAAGAAAAGTGAGGGAGGATGCAGCCTAAACTGCTTGTACTGAGGTGCTGGCATGTGAATGCTGAACAACTTGAGGTTCACTCAGAAGTCTTTTAGACTGCATCCAGGTGTCCGTTTTGTCAGAGAATGGACCAACACAGTCAAATGGGAAGTCCTGGATTGTGTTCTGGAGCAAGCCCAGACATGGAGCCATGTGTTGTGCTGAATCATGATGGCTGTGGCCATAATTCTAGTAGCCGAGACAGGCTACGAGCTGCTTGGAGGGAGAGTATAGCCACTGTTTTGCCCAGGACTACAGAAAATTCCTGTCATGAGTCTGCGGGAAGCAGATCCGGAATTTGGTTAATGCGTTTCAGGCGCTGTATGCATACCAACTCAACAGTGTCTGCTTAGCTTACGTGCAAGGTTGGAACCCCCGTCGAATATACCTTCCAGTTGAAGAGGTCCAGCTTCTTTATATCTTTAATTTTTGGAGCAGGCCCTGGTTGTCCCTGCCATTCCTTGTGATTGACTGTGTTGACCACAAGTGACCCCAGCAGGGGACAAGTAATCAAGTATTCGTACCCCTGCTGTGGAATAAAGCAGCACCTCTTGACTTCTTTAGTCACTGGAGGGAGGGAAGCAGGCTGGAGTCTGTCACAGCACCTTAGTGTGAGTATAGCATCAATGGCAATGTCAGCATACATAGACCCTCACGGGCCAGGATGTCAACCCCTGGATCCACATCTTCTACCATCTCTTCCATTGGCACATTGTGGCTGCAGGGCACCTGCCTGAGGAAGTCCTGATGTGCTTTAACATCAGGGCAGAATAGGAGGAGAAAGTGCTCACAACTGTGTCACCCAAGGAAGATGATACTCTAGGAACCTAGTCCTCCTGACCCTCTGGCTTCCTGGTGTCCTCAGAGACACTGGGCACGCAAGCTGCTGGTGGCACAGGGACTAGTGTGACTGGGATGCTCTGGCAGCACCTGCATTGGGGCAGCCTCAGGCTCCAAGTCTCTGAGACAAAAATGGTGGCTGGTGAGATGAAGCCACTGACATTGCCCACAACACTGGGTCCTGACTTTGATGCTAGGCCCAGAATTCATAATGGCCACTGTACAGGAACCTGACACTTCAAAGGCCAGATGCCTGCAGTGCCATGGAAGCTTCCCAATGGCATTTCCAGAAGTGGTAGTGGGTACTACGGGAGACCGAACTCAGCCTCCAACTCTATGTCTTCCGAATCAGGTTAAGGAGGTGCAGTGCTCGACAGTGCTAAGGAGATGGGCACTGGTGCCGCAAGGTGCTGGACTGGACACAGTGGCAGCCGAAGTCAATGTTGGAAGTGTGAGTGCCAGAAGAAAGAGCTGTACTAATGGTGGTGCCACTGGCCGTTAAGACATTGAATAGTGTCCCGCAGCAGGAGCCAGTGCCTGTCTGTACACTGTTGACTGTGCCAGAGCTGCGTGCTCCATATTCTGGATAAGCTCACAGGCAGCCTCAAAAGTGGAGGGGAAGGAGGTCCAGGTCCTTCTTCACTACTCCCTGTACCAGGAAATCCAATGAGCCCAGACTCAACAGCCTCATGATTGGAGCCAGATTTGATGGTGCCATAGATGCGCTACTAAGGGATGCACCAGAGTGCAGTGACTGGTGGCCTTCCTGGCTGAAAAGCAACCTCTGTCCAAATTGGACTTCTTGTGTGACACCAGGAACTGGGACCGGTGGTGTGCCAAGGAACTGGCCCTGGTGGGGACCGATACCAATATTCTTTATGTCCCTTTTTCCATGGTGCCAATAAGTGTGGGCATCAAGGATCTGAGTGCTAACTCCATAAGCAGGAATTTCAAGGGCTGATCTCTCACTTAGTTCTTGACCTGAAACTCCTGCAAATGCTGCACTTATTAAACTAAGAAGTTTAATTAAACTAAGTGTCCCCCACTTAAACACTTGAGGCCAGCTGTATGTGGGTTCCCTCTGGGCATAAGCATGCCACAGGAATCAAAGTGCTTAAACCCCCGCAGCATGCTCTAGGTATATGTGAACATGGATCCAAGGACATGGCTAATTGGTTAACCCTCATGGTTACAAGCACACTGCCCCTCTGTGCTAATGCCTCTGTATTACAGGCAACAGCGGAAGACAGGAGGAGCCAGTGCATGTGGGTCCCCCTGCACTGCTGCCTCCCACAAGCACTAGCTCTTGCAGAGCTGCCCCCCCTCCCAGCTCTACTGCCTCTGATACAGAGGATGTAGAAAGGGGGAGGGAAGGCAGGCAGTATAGCCTTATTGCTATGTGAAAATCCCATTCAAACAGCAAAATGTACAGGTTACATAGGCAAAACAGTAACACTGACTATACAAAAAAGCTGTCAAATCCATAAATGAGTTTGTTTTCAGCTATTGTAATGTTAGGTGTTACTTATAAAAGCATTAGATAGAAGTTTTCTGACCAAGATGCAGTTTAAGTTTACTTTATTCCTTTAAAAAATTTGGTGTGGAATCAGCATCAGTTTCATGTTTTTTGAAGTGCTTTGGATCTTGTGATAGAAGACTGGGGGTTGGGATATTGGCTATACAGCACAGATTAATTTTTAAAGTTTCTTGTCTCCCCTTCACTTTCTATTGCAGCTCCCATGAAGCGCTCCCTGTCACTCAGTGCAACACTCAACCAATGTCTTGCTGAAATCACACATGTACCATTACATACCACTGCAGCCTCCATATGGAGTAAGGTAATTCCCATTATTTTTATGCAGTTCTGTATCCTATACAAATCATACAAATTAAAACTTTACAGAAATAACACCCTAGCAATTAATGGGAGTTGCCTTTTACCTTTTAGTCAAGGTTCAGTGATATACAATAGTAGGTGTGGAATCACCACCGGTTATATGCTGGTACATTAAATTAAACTAAAAGGAAGCTGGTGAGACAGCACTTCATGGACCTGCAACAGAAGAGAAAAAAATTAAAATTCTAGTATGAAAAGTGTACAGCCTACTCAAGGAGGCAACCATTTTTTAAAAATATTTCAATAAAGCAGGGAGTATTAAAAAGATTCATTCACCAGTGGCCTCTCATCAGGCTGCCCCATGTAACGCTTTATACATCAAGTACTCATTACACTGGTATGATCTATATCAAATAGTTAGCTTTACTAACTTTTAACATTTAAGAATTTACAGGTAAATTTATTCTGTGCAAGTTTTACCACAACTGGTCAGTTTATGACAGAGGACTGTTCTAACACTAAAAATCCATTTTGACAGAAAACTCACATTTCATGAAGTAACCAAAGTACCGTGAATTAAGAAGAATTCCAACATTTCATATTTGATTCATTGAGAAACGTACACAACATTTTTTAGAAATCAGCACGTGCGCTATGCAACAGTTTGCTAAACAATGAATACATAATTTAATGGCACTCTTTCTGCAAGTACAGAGTATGCTTATCCTAGGAGTCCTAGAGAGCTAAATACCTAGAATAAAAAAGATTATATCCCCATGGCATTCAAAAGGTGAAAAGAACAAATAAAATTAATGGCAAACACACTAGACAATCAGAACCATCAACTGATGTTCCACTTATAGTTTGGATGGCAAGGGCAATAGAGCTTTCTTTAAATTCTGAAAACAATTAAAAGGAGTTACTGACAATGTTTCCATGAACCAAATTAGGGTTTTAGATCTATTCCTCTTTCAGGCACTGAAAATAACTACTGTCACATTCCAAGATTATAACCATATCTTTACCTTTTAGCTTATTTTAAGGTTTCTATGTATTCTTTTTTCCCCTTTTTATCAGGAAATGCTAATGAATCTTGATTTGTATTTATATTTTTGTATACAATTTGCCACTGTAGAGTTACTGTTTTATTAAATGAATGCACCAATCTTAAAACAGTTCCAGATGGGACAAAATGCATACAGCAACCGATCTTCTCAACACCCTCTGGTTAAGTCACATCACCATTGTGCATCATTAACTACACTGACTTACCACAGAACAAGTTATTTCAAGACAGAAGTCAAGAGACAAAGAGTACGTCTAGACTACATGCCTGTCGCCAGAGGCATGTAGATTAGGCTACCAGACATAGTAAAATGAAGCGTCGATTTAAATAATCGCCGCTTCATTTAAATTTACATGGCTGCCGCGCTGAGCCGACAAACAGCTGATCAGCTGTTTGTTGTCTCAGCGCGATAGTCTGGACGCGCGCGTGTCGACATCAAAGGTATCTGTCGACCACCCAGGTAAGCCTCCTGGGATGAGGTATACCTGGGTGGTCGACAAATACCTTTGATGTAGCCACCCGCGCATCCAGACTATCGCGCTGAGCCGACAAACAGGTGATCAGCTGTTTGTCGGCTCAGCGCGACAGCCATGTAAATTTAAATGAAGCGGCGATTATTTAAATCGACGCTTCATTTTACTATGTCTGGTAGCCTAATCTACATGCCTCTGGCGACAGAGGCATGTAGTCTAGACGTACCCATAGTTCTCATCTTAGAACTAGGAAAACCCCTGCCATAAAATATAAGAACTCTCAGAACTCCCCACCTCCAAAAAGAAATCGTACAAGGAAAAGGAGGACTTGGACACAAAGTTAGGGAAAAGTCTTCAGGAATCTTCTAAGGAAGCAGTAGAAATATAGTCTATTTATTGGAACAACTCCCAAATACACACACCAATCAATTCATACATTATTCAATAGCATCCTATCTTGTCAGCCAAAAATTATGGCAATCAAGTGTCTACAATCAATACCTTAGCCTAGACAGATTCTTTAACCTGTTCGTCAGTTGAGGCTGGCAGGAATTACCAGCATTTCCCTTACTGGATGTTCTCTGCCATGGAGGAGTCCTTTGAAAGCATTGATCTAGCATAACTAGCTCCTACATATCTTCCCTCCTTGCAGCTCCTGGTTGAGGAGACATTTCAGAGTCTGTAACTACACTAGAGAGAGTGTGTCTGCATTACTGTAAGCTGTCTACAAGAAGGGTGGGCAAGATTCCTCTCGTGGGCCACATCTGGGCCACCAAACCATCGGATCCAGCCCATGGACAGGACTCTAAGGCACATAACATCTGCTGATCTAAGCACACAGCTGCTCTGTGCACCTCTCTGCTCTGGAGGGAAGGGGGAAGATTCCTGTGATCTCCTGTCTCCAGCTCAATCCTCAGCTCCTACTGGCCGGAAACAACCAGCCCATAGGAGCTGAGACACTGGCCTGGGGGTTGAGCCTCCCCTTCCCAGAGCAGAGAGCCACATGGAGGGAGAAGTATGCATTTTCAAGCAGTCTGGGGCTGCAGCAGACAGGGAGCCCAGCCTGCTTTGGGGGTGCTGCAGGGCTGCTAGCTGGGAGACGCATAGGTAAACATCTCCTAGCCAGAGCCTGCCTCTGCCACCCCTGTCCCTCCCGCGCCTCAACTCCCTCCCCCAGGTCACCATCCAAACCCTTCATCCCCCTACCCCAGGTCACAACTCTCTCCCAGACCCTGTACTACCTCTTATATCCCTCTTCCAGGCTAGAATCCTCTCCTGCAGCCAGACTACCTCCCAGACCCTGCACCTGAATCCCTTGCCCCAGGTCACAACCCCTTCCTTCACCCAAACTCCCTCTCAGAACTCACACCATCTCCTGCACCCTAGTTCTTTACCTCATGCACCCTCCGGCACCACACTAGATCCCATAACTCCTCCCCAGGAAAATGTAGCACTTGACCACTTACCAAAATCTTGGAGGGGACCCCCCCCACAAAAAATTATTGCCCACTCCTGGTCTAGGGCTTCTCTAAGATGGCAAGAAAAAACTCTCCTGTCAACTTAGATTAATCTAACTACAAGGAGAGGCAGTAGCTGTGATAGCAGGAGAAGCTCTCCCGCTGATACATAGCTGTCCACATTGGCATTTAGGTCAGTGTAACTAAGGACACCAAGGGGATGGCTTATTTGCATCCTAAGTTATACCCACATATGTGGTAGGTGTAGAGTAGACACAGCCAGAGGGATTGAAGGGAAGCAGTCTGGAATGGTTGCACCCTGGCTCCCAGGCAGGCTACTAAACAGCAGCCTCTCCCACCTCTCTCTCAGTTACAGCTGTTTAAAAAAGTTGCAAGCTATTTCAATTTATAATCAAATACTATTTTTTTCCTTAAAGTTTATTGTCCAAAATCATACATGAATGGATGAAGATAGACTGACGACTCAAAATTTAAGGAATATTTAAGTAGCCAGCCATAACAGAGTCAATACATTAAACATGAAATATCTGAACTAAATGCCTCCATAGCTCAAAAAATGATTTGTGTGAATGCAGAGTTAAGCACTGACATCAAGGAATAATTACTTAGGAAAATTAATCTCTTTACCTATTAATTTGTTCTTTAGTAGGAGTTCAGGTAAACAACATTACATAAAAACTAATGAACTTTATATAAACTGAATTTATTCTTGAAATGGGAAAGGATCTTTATCAAGTGAGCTGGCTATGCAATAAACCAACCACAACTCCAGATTAAGGTAGGTATGCTATTAAAAAAATAAAAAAGTTTTATAGATGGTCTCTTCCTGTACCATTATATACCAAGATAGCAGTATTACAAAGAAGCCTGCTAGTAAAGTAACTTACAAACTTGAAATCATTAGATTACCAGTAAACGCTGATTTCACCCCCCCACACATACAAGCTGCCAAAAAATCCATTAATGACAGATATTTACATATAAACAGCATTTTATGTTTCCTTAAAAATTTAGACTGATTAAAAGATATTTATTTTGACTTCCAAAGTTGATAATTTGTGTCTTAATAGTTATAAAGCCAATTTTTTGACTCTATTATCATTAAATAGTCATTCAACACCCACTGTCCGACACCCAACTTTTCTGCAAAAATCAAATTCTGCCAAGCCTAATCATAAACATCTTTGTTTTTCCTTAACATATGCTGAGCATTTCTAAACTACTTACAGAAGTTAATACTATCTGTTTTATTACACAAATATGCTTCTGTGATTACTTAACTACACACCCATTCATTCAACCCACACACTTTAAGAAAACCTGCTGATGGTGCGTCTAAACAGAGAAGTCACAAGACAACAGCAGAGTGGAAATTTCCTATTCCTCCTCTTCCACTTGAGTGACAGAGTATCTAGCAAAAAACCCTAAACATCAATGGTCCTGTAACACCTTAGACACTAACCAAAAAATAGAGAGATAGTATCATGAGCTATCGTGGGCACAACCCAGTATCTAGTAGGATCTTACTTCTATCTGAATGGATAAGAGCTCACATCAGAACCAGGGCCCTCTCCTGACAGATAGGCAACCCTAGCACCACAAAGAACATATCCCATGTATGTTCTGTGTGTTACTACTCATGGAGTTTGATCTAGGCTATGGATATGTCCAGAACTGCTCAACACAATGTTGAAACTCTTGATTTTATAAGTACGGCTATTTAAATATCTTTCGGCTGTGTCAAAGTTTTAGGAGCAGGAAGAGTTATCTGAAACCAAGAAATATACACTCTCTTTGAGAATGGGAGTAATGTATTCATACTTTACATCAGGGCTGGCCAACCCTTGGCTCTCGAGCCACATGCGGCTCTTTTATCAAAGAAATGTGGCTCCTGATGGTTCTGAACTAGCACCCAGACTGCTCGTGCTGCTCACGGCCAGCAGCTCTGAGCACGCATTCCAGCGCCCAGAGGGAGAAGCGTGCGGTGGTGGCGGTGGCAGCTCCAGCTCCAACATTAGAGTGGAGCAGGGGGGAGAGTAGGGTACCTGATTTACACTGTGTTTCTTTAAAGAAAAATCAAAGGTTATTGTTTGCCAGGCTGAAGCAATTAGACGATAGTAATTTTTGTCTGAAATGTCCTGTAATGTTATTTTTATCGCTAAATTTTCTCTCTCTCTCTCTCTCAATATATAATACATGGCTCTTTGCACTCTATCCACTGCTATTTTGGCTCTTCGTCTCTAACTGGTTGGCCACCCCTACTTTACATGTATATACCACTTTACTATGAACTGTGTCAGTGATTGTAATTTAAGAATTTGCGACACTAACTTGGATTTCATCTCCTTCCTGTGCCAGCTCCCAATAGAGACAGTGGGAAAATAACCAGGAAAGGAGTGAAAACTGCACCCCAGAGGAAGGCCCCATGCACCACTGATAGGCTAGAGTTGTTCTGCCGATGAGGCGTGTGTGGGAAGCATGACATGCGCATGGGCTCCAGCACTACACGAAAAGAGAGAAGGCCCCAGGAGCGTGCAGTAACCTGCTACAGTCATACCGCCACCAGATTCCTCCCCTCCTTCGCCTCATCCCTGACGTGGAGGAGGAGCCTGCTGAGCTTCACTGCAGCATTTACGCCGAGAGTGAATCAGCTGGAGACGTAGCGAAAGATGCTTTCCTCATCCCGTAGCGGCTCGCTCACCAATCCTGGCGGCCCGCTCAAACCCACCAGCCCGCCCCGAGCGGCACACGAGAGGCGGGGCGGGTGCCGCGGAACCAGCACGCGGACTCCGAGTATCCCTCCTCCCCCGCGCGCTGTCATGTTCGGGCTATTTTTAGATCCGAACGCGGCGAAAGTAACGGCTCCCAGAGAACCGCCTCGTGCCCCCCCCCCCACCTCTCCGCGCGCGCCCAACGGCTCCTTCGACTCTTACCTACCCCCGAAATACCAGCAACCCCTGAACTCCCCCTCCTGGCCGGGCCCCCCCCCGCCAGTCCCTTACCCCAGCTCTTGGCCGTGCGCCCCAGGAACTCGCCGCTGCGCGGGTTGTACACGAACTGCCGCCACTCGGCCATGGTCTGGCTGAAGGGCTTCTTCTCCTCCTTGGACATGGCGGTGGGGCGAGGGGTCTCTGTGTCCGGGCAGCGGAGACTCCCAGCTGAACTGCGGCAGCGCCTGCTCCGAGCCGCCAAGTAACTGTCCTCCGGCGCTCGGCGGGAGGGGGAAAAAGGCCGGGTTGGTCGGAAGCAGCCGCGCTCCTCACTCCGCCTCCCGCTCCAGGGCGGGGCCCCTGAACGTCAGAGTGACCCGCAGCCAATCCCCGTCTGCGTTGTCTCAACGCTGCCCCCTGGCAGCCAGAAGGAGAAAAGCAGCTGGGAGAGCGTCGCCTACATCTCCCATGGTTCAGTGGGGCTGCTCTGACGCAACAGCGCAGGCAGACCTCAGGAGCTGCCTTGTACCGCCCCCATGCCGTGCACGCACCGCATTGATCCGGACAGAGGAAGGGGCTGTGGGACCCAGGGGCCTGGGTGGCGGGGGAAGGGAAACAGAAACTGACCTGGCATCGGTTTTAAGTCAGCATAGAAGCTGCCCTTTATCAGCAACCCTGAAAATAAGTTTCTCTGGTAGGGGATCTGTTTTGAGTCAGGAGCCAGAGACCCACAGAAAAATCAGTCTGGGACCACACGAGAAGCAAAAAAAAAAAAAAAAAAAAAAAAAAAGCAAGCATCCCTGACTTAAGAAGGAGAGAGACTCCTTGCATTCCTCTCGCACACCAGAGCCTAGGGGGAATGGGCTTAGTAAGTTTTATGTGCTCTAATGCTATGGGGGGGAAAACCCTGATCTTTGGGGGGGCAGATCCAGGCGAGACAGGAGCCACATCCAGCCCCCTGATCTTGAGGTTCTCTGCCCCTGTTCTAGAAGCCCAGTTGGAATCAAGTACAACTGTTATCTCCTCGACTTCATATATGTACTCAGGGTCGCTGGTGCAAACCCACTGACAGCTAATGGAGTTGCATAGCTGTCATATCAGGGCATAGTGTTGTCTGCAAACTTTCTTTCTGATATAGATAAAGCTAATAATAATAAAAAAAACCAACCCAGCAACCTGAAACCGAGCCCAGAGAGCAGTTCAATAGTTGTGTGCAGGGGTGAGGGGGTATTTTACTTACAAACTTTTGGAATCTATGCTAGACATAAACAGACTAAGTAAATTCTTGGATCTGGATTTTTAATACGCCAGTCATCTGAAGAGGTGGGTTGTTGAAAGCTCACGATACCATACATGTTTTATTAGTCTTTAAGGTGCTAGACTATTCATTGTTTTTCAAGTTTTTCCAGTTACAGACTAACTCAGTTACCCCTCTGAAACTTCAGGGTCCTGAGCAGCTCCAGGGGGCCACCTGTGTGCTTTTGTATTATGTGTTGTGATATTCCTATTTAGGGCCCCCAATGGGCTAGTCCTGCCTCTGAAACTGTACTTATTTGATATGGAAATCTATGAAAGATTGACATGGGAGCCACCATAACCATTTTAATAAAATCATTTTCTGAGGCGACTTGCACTTTAAGGATATGTCTACACAGTAGTTCTATGTCAGGATAATGCCCATTGTCACAAAACAGCGTTCTGCACATCTTAACAGCATGCCTGTTATTTCGAAATACATTTGAAATAATGGGTGTCTTATTCCGGCTTCCTGTATCTTTAACATTTTATGTTTTTCTGCAATATCTAATGGCATTCTTAATGAATGCTTGAATCAGAAGTGCCTATTAATAGATCCTGTGAGATGCAAAACTTTTTTGATACGGTGTTAGTGGAAGGTAGCTTTTTATGTACTATTCATCAGGAAATTCACTGTACTGTATAAGCCACTGGAATAAATTGTTGCTTATTAGAATTTATTAATTTAAGTGTTAAAGTATGTATTGTAGTCTGCCTTGGCTAGGAGGTGTCATTGACTTCTTAATCTAAACAATATATTCCTTAATTAAAACAATATACAGTGCACCCAGATACTTTGTTGATATATGCCTCATAATAGAATTACAAATAAAAGGTTTAATCAGCTGGCATGTGAGATGCACTTAACAGCTCTTGAGTATTGTTATTTAAAAGCATTTTAATAATAATTTGTGGGTAATATTGCCATTCAACAAGAGGCAGATCCTGTGAAATGTTAAAACACCTTGAATTCCCATTGACTTCAAATGTAATTAAGAATGCTCAGCATCTTTCAGGAATGGGCCTTAAAGGCATCTGTTAGCAGGATTATTCTTATTCAACTGGAACACTGCTACATTCAGAGAAGTGCTGAGATATTCATAAAGAAGCTCACACTTCTCTAATAATTTGAGATAACATGACATTGACTTTGAGAATGAATCATTGTGTTTAGAAATCAGCTTCCTTTCACCTAAATTATTGTGCTAGAGGAAGTTTGCAATATGAGTGCTTCTGAAAATAGAAAATGAGTCAGGGTTTCCCCAAAGCCAGAAAGTGTGGCAGCTCCACCATTTTGTCATCATCTGCTTCCATGATGGAAACCTTCACCTTTAATTTGGTATTCAATATTGCACTACTCTTATGGAAAACTCCTATGGAATTGAATAGAAAATTATTTTTAAAAAGAAACTATAGGCACATTAATCACCCTACAGCATTTAATAGAGAATTATAATTGTTCTGGATAACTATAGAATTAAAAAAAATATATCATAGAAAGGATTTGATCCACTATTTCAGTTCTATAAGCTTTTTTCTAAAAGGACAAAAAAACAAAAATAATCTACAAGATTTTAAAATTACATTTCCTAACTTAGTTTGCTTCAGGGGCAGTACTTAAAGAAGACTGAAAAGAGACCTTTCATATTATCTTGGAAGGAGGCTTGCTAATAGTGCCTCTTACCTTTGCATCATTACAAAAAGAATATGATTACAACATGTGGACATTAAGATTCCACCAGACAATGCCTTTCCACAATCAGTAATGTAACCATGCTGCAGTGACCATAGGGAGATTCTGTTGTTCCCTTTAGTATAGAGGGAGGAGACTTTCACAGTCCCCAGAGAAGTGCCCCATGCTGAGACAGACTGTTCAAAATTGGGACAGAAGGGCGGTTCACAGTAATAATATCACAGAAGAATAACTTTTGCTGGTTAAGCAGCAATGGCAGAGGAATAGAGGAAGGCAGACCTAAAAAAGGGTGGTTGAGCAAGCACAGGAGACAGAGAACTATATATGGTATGCTAACTCCAAAAATCTGTACAAGGAAATCTCTGTCTTGAATTTGACAGCAAAATGCAACTATCCCTATTTGCCCCTCAAGTAATTATTGAGGAGAGTGGAATTATTTTTATTGTTAAATAATTAAGCAGCACTCTTTGCCATTACAGATAAATCAGTTCCCTGGGTGAATTCCAGTTAAGGCTACTACTGTATACTCTCATTAAGCAGAGTATATTGTATTTTAAAACACTGTTTGTTATGGTTTTCATTTTCAAAGCTTCAAAGAATGTACCCTATTCATTATCCTTAAGAATTCAAATTACAGAATAACACTGCATAGACAAAAGTCCAACTCAGCTTTTCATAGTCCACTTTCTAGATATAGAAATAAGCCCTTGAAATGGATTTCAGGTGATTCTGTAAATTAAAAGTAAGTAATGAATTGCTGATGCTATATAATTAAAAGTCAATAAATCCAAGTAGTAATTACTGGCCAGAACTTGGACCTGAAAACCTCTGTACTTTAAGAAACTTCAGACCTGACTCTAGAAACTTTGCCATTGGCTTCATTTCTAAAACACTTTTACCAGGCAGATTTATTACAACCAAATACAATTTCTATTGCATTTTTTTTAAAGAAATGCAACAAATTTATACTGCATTCTGGATAAGGAAAATTTTAATTATTGAAATCACGTTACCATTTTTCTTCAGCTACACGAATACCTGTCGTCTTCTGTATTCTATACACTTTTCATACCACTTGTATTATATAAATAAGAGATTTTTCAGGTACTATAGGAATAAGTGCCTAAGAGGAAACTAATTTAATTAGATTTTAAAATTATCCAAGGATCCCAGGAAATAAACCCCAACAATAAATGTATAAAAGAGAAAATTTCTTTTAAGATTAGAAGACAATCTAGAATTTGTAAACATTGAAGAAAGTTAGAACCGCTTGTTCTGTTTCACTAATTGTGAAAAAAAAATCTTAATGTGACATAAAAGTTTTGCAACTTCTGGACCATTTGCTTTCCATTTCCTAAATCATAATGGTCAGTTCTTAGTTACTGTAAACTCATCTAGTAAATTTAACTGAATTTAAAATATCCTTCTCACATTTCTCACCTCTTACTCACCATCGGAAGTCATAGAGAGAGACAGGCCGCAAAGGTAGTAAGAAGGGATGGTAAAGATTTGGGAAACATTACAGAGAGAAAGACTTCTAAGGAACTTTATATTGCTGTCTGTTTGGCTCCAACCCACTGCATCATGCTTAGTTTAAACTTGCAGTCACTGGGACCACTCATGCATTTAAAGTTAAGCAAGTGTTCAGTGCTTTGCTGTATCAGGGCCTTTCTCTCTTTGCCCCTTTAACATGAAATAAACATATTCTGGACCTAAATATACATGATTGTGCCACTGGAAATAAAAAGTCTTAGCCAGAAGTGCAATGCGTGGGTCTTTAATGTGCACATTGAGTAAACAACTCTCTTCAGAAAAACAAATACAGAAAGTTCATTGTACTAAATTCATTTTTCTTATAAGCATGAAAGGCTACAATAGTCCCTCTAATTTTTGTTGTGTTGGTATCAGGGAATTTAGATGTTATTCAAAGACTATGTTTACACTATCACTTACATTGACAAAACCTGTCATTCAGGGGTGTGAAAAAATACACTTGTTAGTTCTGCATTGCCTTATTTAACTGGAGATTAGTAGCAACATTCATTATCTGCTATCTAGAAAAACATAAGAGAAAAGGCTCTAAATTGTTTTCCTGGTTTGCTTTAGATTAGGGATTATTTGCAAGTTTATTTTTTCTTCTTTAAACAAGCTCAGTAACATTTCCTGTCTACTATTGTTAGCTTTTTCATTGTTCATTTAAAATAATGGCCATTATAGGATGATTGCTATTTTTTCCCTTACAGGAAGATCATGGGAACAGAAGACAATTAATGGCTATTCATACAACACAATTAATCCATTTGTTCTCATTACCAGCCATGATGGATGTTGAAAGCCGCATAAATCCTGTATTAAAAGAGTCATAGAATTAGGACTATGACTTGTCAGATTGCGCCAGCTTGAGTGATTCCTAGCCCCTTCCCCCCATGTCATCCTCTTCACATCCTCTCTGAGGGGATGGTATTATCAGATTGCCCCCAACAGTTCTATGACTGTTAGTAGAACAGATCTCCAGTGATTGGAGCTATGGGACACTTAAGAGTGGTTCTCAAACTTTTTGGCCTGTGGTCCACCTGACACAATGCAAACCTTTCTGTGGACCACTATGGTTAACGGAAACTCACTATTAATTACATAATTACACCCAAGCCATTGTGCTACAGCTAGGGAGAACAGTCTAGACGTAGCCTAAGGTGCTACAGGTCTACTCGTTTTTAAAGCCTAGGCATAAACGATAGAATAACTGAATCCTCACCAATTGGTGGATCCATTACTGATACATTGAACTAACCTGATTTTTTTCCCACTTATTTCAGAGGCAAAAGCACTCTTCATATACATTTATTTTTTTAAATGCAATTAAGCTGTCTTTATCCTTTCAAAATAAAAACAGAGCAAATGAAGACTTGAAGCATAGAAAAATGTTATATTCAATTGCAAACACAGATATAGCCTTTAGTTGGAAAAAGAGCAACACACAAAACCCTCAGCCTTCATCTTTTTGAAGAAAACAATTATTCTTGTAAGAGCTCAGTTGTGATGTACTTCTAATGAGTCTGGATTTCAGTCTCTGCTCAGATATTTGAAAGGGTTAGTCCATATGTTTTATGGACAGGGATGATTTTGGTAATACTACCAATTTTGCATTACTCCTTTGCCCCATGAGTGTTCATTTGATGTCTAACACAGGAGAAGGAGTTGTTTTGTGGTAAGAAAGCTCTTTGTTGACAGTAGTCGGATTTTCACAGACCAGGTCAGGCCAGAGTATATTCAGGGCAATTCACTTGTATATTATTATAGATCAAAGTGACTGTTGAAAGTAAAAGTGTGTTTAGACTTCATAAAACTAATGGAACATCACTTGCATTATTTTGTAGCCTATTAAAATGTATTAGCAAACATTACATTGTAAATGCCCCATAATCAAATAACCCATCAAAAAGCCTTGTGAAATGCTAATGAAGGACTTTATCAGAAAAAGTACAGACTTCAAAGCCCATGGCCATTGTTTATGATGACCAGAAATCAGAGACTCAAAATGCATTACTCATTTATCTCATCAAAGGAAAAGCCCATGTGGGTGGTTACGTTGTCAGCTTGTGTTCTATCAGAAGCTATAAATAAGGACTCAAAAAAAATCCTTTATCTCTATTTGGACTCTTAGAGCAGGGTTGGGGGACATTTTTTGGGTCAGGGGCCACTGACCCATGGAAAAATCTGTTTGGGGCCACAGAAGAATGAGAAACAAAAAATCCAAACAACCAACCAACCAAACACCCCCCCCATACACACACACACACACACAAAACAAACCCCAAAGACATTCCGAACAAAAAAAGCCACCAGGGTTCCACTTACACTCCAGGGCCCTGTGAGGGGGCTTGCCAAGGCCCCCAGAGCCGAATTAACTCTTCTGAGGGCCTGGGGCTAGTAGATTTTGTGGGGCTCTCTAGGCTTTGGGGTGGGGCCAAAAATGTGGGGTTCAGTGTGTGGAAGGGGACTGCCAAGGAGCAAGCTGCAGGTGGGAGTGCACGGTCTTGGAAGGAGGTAGGGTACAGGAGTAAAGTGGGGGTTTAGGCAAGAGATAGGGCACAGGAGTGAGGTGGGGTGAGGTTGTGGCATCTAGGTGGGAGATAGGGTGCATGAGATGGCTCAGAGTGGGGCTGTGTGACCTGGGAAGGAAGGAGGGTGCAGGAGGGGTACTGTAAGTCAACCTATTGAGTCTTTATTGTGACCTTTGTAATACTGAAGTTTTCTTCTTTCCTTTGCTTTAAAATTTGACCGATAGTTCTCTCCTACACAAAGTTTGAGGCGGGCATAGATTACCTATTTCCTTATTCCACACCCTGTGCTACAGCTGGTGTAGCACATGAGGCTTCAGTAAGATAATGGATGCACACTGAATGTTGAATCATCTGAGACAGTGTTCTTTCATCCAGCACCTTTCAATAACCATGTTTTTAATCACATCCCACAATAAAGTAAACATTCTGATGTAGTTTTTTTAAGGACAGACGAGGAGAGAACAAAAGAGATGATGAGGTTTATACTGAACTCAGCAAAAGCAAGCTTTGTTGGTTGAAGAAGTTCAAGGACACTTTCCCATCACTTGATTTGACAAAGATTCTAGATTAGGCATCTCTGATTCAGAGGCCAGCATGTTTTATGGCTTGAGGTACAAATGAGAATCAATGGCACTTTACAGATAACTCTGAGCAGCATGTGTCCTCTTGCCCTGCCAGTGACTCCACCGCACTGTCTTTCTGTGAAAAACAAAGATTGGGATGGCAGTCCACTGCTTGTCCTGCCTGAATATGTGGATGGATTCATAGATAGGTTTCTTCCCATAGAAAAATAACTTCAAAAGATGAGGTTAAGAGCTTAAATTCAGATCTTTATTAGACACTAAAAATCATGGTCTTAATAATGGCATTTGATTTATGGCTTATTAAAACAGCCAGTAACCCACCCTCCCTTTTTAGTCTTATGGCTGCAAAGGTGTCAACAGGCCACTTCACTTGAATGGTCTTTTACAAGGTATGTGAAATACTTACCTTAAACAATCTGTTCCATCTTGTGACACTCAAATTCCTTTCCCAGACCCAGTGGTCCTGGAACCCCTTTAATAGCAGGGGGAGCTGAAACCCAGCCCCCTTACCCATGTCTGCGCACCCCCACTCTTGTTGGGACTGGGAGTAATATCATGTCTCCAGCAGGGGGGACCCAGACATGGGTAATTGGGCCAAGGCTGGGGTCAGGCACAGGGCCAGGAGTAAAGCCCCAGGAGCAGGATCCTGGGCCCACAGCCAGGAAGTGGGGCTGGCAGCCAGGACCCGAGCTCCAGGCACAGGGCCAGTGACAGGGAGTGGGATGGCAGCCAGGAACTGAGGCAGGGAATGGTGCCCTGGGTGTGGGGCCAGTGGCCAGAGCCCCACATAAAACCTACACATGATGGAGCAACTCTTCCCCTATCTGTTAGTTTCTATACCTCTGCCGAGACCTGAAGATAAGCCCTGTGTACCGTGAAAACTTGTCTTTCTCACAAGCAGAAACTGATCCAATGAAAGATACTCCCTCGCCCACCTTGTCTTTAATATTCTGGGACAAAGAAAGCTATAATTGTTCCCATAGGTTATGTCTAGACTGCAGCCTTCTTTTGGAAGAACCTTTTTTCGGAAGAGATCTTCTGAAAAAACTTCTTCCGAAGGTGTGCTTCCACACACAGAAGCATATCGAAAAAGTGATGCACTTCGTCAAAAGATAGCGTCCACACTGATGGAATGCTCTCTTGCATAAAAGGCCACCCGGAACCAGTTCAGGCAGAGCTTTAGGTCACCAGTTGCTCCCGAGTGCTGGTGCTGGAGCTTTGCAGAGACATGCACTTAAAGGGACCCCCCTGGGCAGCCGTTTCTCTGTTTCTGCTGCGTACTTGCCTACCTCCTCGAGAGACAGCAAAGCTCTCGCAGTGCCTGCTGTGGTTGCCCTGGTTTTTTGGATGTCACAGCTTTTCTCTTGGGGCCCGGGAGCCGGAGCTGCC
Organism: Pelodiscus sinensis; assembly: GCF_049634645.1. NCBI lineage: Eukaryota > Metazoa > Chordata > Testudines > Trionychidae > Pelodiscus > Pelodiscus sinensis. The sequence continues at coordinate 20,919,283 of NC_134720.1, read as the reverse complement.
CCAGGGCATGCGATGGCCCCACACAGCCATGCTGCAGTTTTTGCAGCGCTTTGTGCCAGCTGCCTTCTTGGCCCTGACCAAGCTTGACCCAGATCTCATTCTGGGGACCCTCTCCCTGGGTGCAGGAACTACCTTCAGATCCCAATGTGGAGAGGTGTTTTTGGGGGCTCGACATCAGTTTGGACTGGTGGGACCAGCTGGTCATGGAGTAGAGGAACAACCAGCAGTGGCTCCAAAACTTCTGCATGCAGAAGGCCACCTTTTTGGAGCTATGTGTCTGGCTTGCCCCTCCCTCCAGAAACGCGACACCCACCTGCGGCCCACCATTTCCCTGGAGAAGTGGGTCGCAATCGCCCTCTGGAAGCTTGCCACCCCCGACAGCTACCAGTCGGTGGGCAACCATTTCAGCGTGGGGAAATCCACCGTCAGGGCCCTCCTCACGGAGGTAAGGCACTCTGGGGCTGCAGTCCCTCGGGGGGGGGGGGGAGAGTCCTGGAAAAGAGGGACCCTCAGGAAAGGGGGTTTGGGAGGTGCTGTGGGTGAGGGAAGCCCCGTCCCCAAGGGGAGGCGGTTGTGCCATCCTGCCCTCACACAGCCCTGTTGCTCGGGGGTGGCCTCACACGGAGTGGCTCCTGGAGTGTTAAAGAGGGGGAGGGGAGCAGAGGGAGGCGGGCACCGCCCAAGGGTTCAGGCACCCCTCTCTCATTCTCTGTTTTGTCTGTTTGTTTGTGTCTTTCTTAGGGTTCCCAGATGGTCTCCCAAAAAAATACCGGACACCCGGAATTTTTTAGTCAAGAAAAAAAAAAAGGAACACAGGAAAAATGGCGATCGCAACCCCGCCTCCCAGCTGGGACTCACAGGCTGGGAGGCGGGGCCACAATCGGCACTGGGAGCCTGCAGGGGCGGACTCCCAGCCACTCTCCCCACCCCCGCCAGGCTTCTGCACAATCACAGGCTCCCAGCACCGATGGTGGCCCTGCCTCCCAGCTTGGGTGTCCCAGCTGGGAGGCGGGACTGCGATCACCACTCTGGGCACTTCAGAAGCCTAGCCGGGGTGGGGGTAGTGGCTGGGAGGGGGGAGTGGGGCTCATAACTTGGAGGAGGAGGAAGGCTCATAACCTGCAGGGGGTGGGGGGCAGCTAGATATGCTACCTCGGGCGCGGGGATCTCATCGGAGGAGGTTGGGTGGGTCTGAGGACCACAGGGGTGTGGGCAGGAGGGGGAACTGAAGGGGGGGCAGGGATGGTGGGGGGGGCAGGGGAAGGAGGCATGGCCATCACCTGGGGAAGGAGCAGAGGCATCATATGGGGGGCAGCCAGAGGTGGAATGGGCATAGCGGGGGGGCAGGAGGGTGGAAGCCAAGAGCAGCAACATCAGATGGTGTGCCAGCATCCACGACATGACAACACGCATGCTATCAATCACACTGCTGCATGAGCTGGTCCCATGCACAGTTCTGCCACTCAGAGACTTTGCGTCTCTTCTGTACCAGGGTCTGCTGCATGTCTTGCAGGACGCTAACATGCTGGCGCATGAGGTCTTCCTGGATCCCTGGCATGCCTTTGGGTCCCCTGGCCCTGGTGGCTAGCTCTGGTGGTGTGGCTTGCCCCTCAGTCCAGGCTGATCCGGTTGTGGAGAACACGAAGAGGGAGAGGCGGTCAGTCATCCATGTACACACTGTCCCAGAGGCCATGCCCTTCTCTGTGAGCAGCGACCAACAGTCCTTGGGGCAGAGGAGGGGGATGTCCCATGAGCAAGGCCATGTGTGGGCCATGCCTGAAAGGGGCCCTGAGGTGCCCAGGCAGGGCCAGACTGAGGCAGGGGCGAGCCGGGTAGCTGCCCAGGGCGCCAACCGATGGGAGGCACCTGATGGCAGCTGTAAGGGGTTCGCGGCGTCCCTTACTGCTGCCATCAGTGCTGCATGCCCGGCTCCCGCAGCGCCAGCCCCACAGTGCCAGCCAGCAGTGCCCTTCCCCCCACAGCCACGGGGCCCTGCACGGCCTGGTGCGTGCGCCAGCAGCACTGGCCGGGCCGGGCTGGGCAGCACATGCACCGTGTGCCCCAGGGGTGGGCCCTGGGCGCCAAAAGGGCTCAGGCCAGCCCTGTGCCCAGGGGACCGAGTTGTCTGCTTCCCAACACCCCCACCCCCTAGTCCATGGACAAACAGTCAAGGGAAGTGTCCAGCCACAGTGGGATCCCCTCATGGGCAGCAGATGAGCCAGGAGCAGCCTGGCCCTCCCTGGTGTCCGCACACACACCTGCGGCTGGCAGAGCTGCCTGTGGGAGCAGGTGGTGCCTCGCACATGCAGACATGCCCGTGTGCTGTGTGCAGCACTCCTTGGTGTGTCTGAGATCGGGCCTGTGCCCTTGTGGCTAGCCTGCTTCCAGCTGTGGCAGGTTCTATGAGCCTCCTCCTCATCCCCATGGCAGGATCCTATCCATGCTCAGGGTCTGCCTGCTGCACACTAACACTTCCATGGGCGCGAACCACAGCACGATGTCCAGCCCGAGCAACACTTGCACCCAGTCCCCTGTGTGCTAGCCTTTCCCACCCTGTGTGTGTGACAGACTAATACCACGCATCTAAAGATCCCTCCCTGGCGTCCAATGAGGCCTGGAAGACATCCTGGCTCACAGGAACCAGCTCCAGGGACAGGGTCACGGTTTCCATCTCCTCTTCCTCTTCCGGTTGGCCCTGGTCCTCCTGCTCCTCCTCTGCTGTGACCTCCGTCCGAGTGATGACAGGAGTATGGAGGCCAGAGTCTACCACACCAGGTGGGGAAGACGTTTCCCCACCCCTCAGGATCTGGTGCAGCTCATCAAAGGAAGGGCAGGTATGGAGTCCTGCCTCTGAGCGCGAGCCGCACTCTCTGGCCTGGACATATCCCTGGCAGAGCTCTTTCACCTTACTCCAGACCTGTTCCAAGGTCCAGGGTAGGAGTCCGCGCTCTGCCAAGTACTCAGCTATGCACTCAAATATCTCAGTATTGTGGTGTTTGGAGAGGAGATCCTGCAATGTCTCTTCCTTGCCCCACAGCTCGAGGAGGGACAGGATTTCAGCTCCAGACCAGGAGGGTACCTGCCTCTTGGTCCCCTGGGTGGGTCATGGGACTGCTCCCTGCCTGGGCCAAGGCAAGGCCTGTGGCAAGGAGAGCCACACAGTGAGGTGATGCTCTCAGGCCAGCTTCCTGCCACAAGGCTTGTCCAGGGTGCCTGCAGCTTTAAGAGGGGCCAGGAGACAGGAACTATAGAATCCCAATTAATTTGGAGGGAATGTCCATGAGGGCACCTGTGTTATTTTCTGGAGGCCTCTTCTTTAGAAAAAAACACTCCTCTCCGTCCACAAACGCCTTTTTCCGAAAGACCTCTTTCAGAAGAAGGCTTCTTCCTTGTAGAAAGAGGATTACCAACTCCGGAAAACCCCCTCTGTTTTTTCTACAGCCTCTCTACGAGTTATGAATGAGTTACGGACCAAACACTTGACCGAAACTCGAGCTGTTTGTAACTTGGACCCCATTGAGTTACACGCGACCGCACTGTTCGTAAGTGCGGGTCGCGTTCGTAACTCGGGGACCGCCTTTATGACCGCTCCATGGGAGCTTTGGTCGTAAGTGCGAACGGTCGTAACTCGACCGTTCGCAACTCAGGGAGCAGCTGTATTTACTTTTGTAAGAATGCAGTTGCAATGTGGACATAACTCAGGTTTTGTCAGAAAAACGGCCTTTTTTCTGTCAAAACTCTGTAGTGTAGATATAACCATAGACACTCATTGGGTGTTTTCACACTAGTCTCATACACATTTCTTGAATTATTAGAATAAAACTATCACCTTTATGCTGATGTTCTGGTCATAGACAAGCAACACCGTCTTTGAGCTTGCCAAGTGATCTACTTCTGTGTAACTTCAACAGAGATCCTCGCCATTCCGTGTTTAGAGTAAGGCAGCAAAACTCATGTTGGTTTAGAGATTTAAATTTGTACAGCAGGCATCTCTCTCCATTGTATCACAATGAAAATGATTATTTTTGCTGACTGGACATTGTGGCTCTTCATGGTGATCCTGGTGTTATTGTTGCTGGTAATAATAACGAGGCCGCTCATGCTTGTCAATCTGAATAGCTTTCCTCAGAAAATGCTGACTGAATGTGATGTTAACTCTTTAAGTGCGTTATTTTTGCTTTGCACAGCATGAAATAAAGTATTGTTCCTTATCCTACCTCCCCAACTCCCTCTCCCATAGCACAGCTCTCCATGCTATGATGCAACTAAGGTCATGGCTACAAGTACAAATGCACTACTGAAGCATTTATGGCCAAGACTCTAATCTTCCATGCCATGAGTGGCATAAGCTATGCTGGCGGGAGAGCTAGTGTTTATATTGGTGTAACTTATGTCACCTGGGTGGTGGAACATTCACTGCCCTGGGCACCAAGTTTTGCCTTACTACAGTAAAAGTCTAATTCACCATTTCCTGCAGTGGGCATCAAATAGGCCCAGGAATCTGTAGTCCCCTTTCAGCTTCCAGTTAGGAAAGGGAAACAGGAGGAGAGAGCTAGCTTGTGCTGTTCCCTATCTTCAACCCTAATTGGACAGCACAGAGCGCCATTTCAGACTGGGGGGAGGGGAGTGATCAGTGCATGTCCTGATTGGGCATGGATGGCAGTCTGAGAACTGAGGTTTCAGCAGTCTTACTGAGTATGCTCAGTAAAAGACAAGGAGCAAATAGGGGGGAGAGGACCAATTCCATTCACCCTCCCCAAACACACACATAGCATCTCTTTCTAGGGCTACTAAGGCACTGGAAAACTGGTTTTTTGGCAGATAACTTAGCAATTAGCTAACAAGAGCACTGTATCTAATTCCTATATAAAATAAAGAAAATGTAAATAAATATTGGACCTACTCATCTCTAATATTAACATTCTGACATCTTGTGGCAAGTCACTTAAGGGACACTGGTTAGTCTTAAAATTTTAATATATATTACTTCTGCAGAGAGAGAGAGAGACTGTTAGGACTCCTGAGCTCCATGTTATATCTGGAAGTGGAGTGGGGTCTACTGGGTTACAGCGGGGGGGGGACAGATAATTTTGGCCTCTCTATAAGATCAGAATGGCCACACTGGGTCAGACCAAACATCCATCTAACCTACTATCCTTGTCTTCCCACAGTGGCCAATGCCACATGCTTCAGAAGGCATGAACAGAAGAGGTATTCATCAGATGATCCATTCCCTGTTGCCCATTCCAAGCTGCTGGCAGACATTCTGGCAAGTAGCTGCTGATAGCCCTATCCTCCTTGAACTTATTTTGTTCTTATTGGAACCTTATTATAGTTTGTGCCTTTCCACCATCTCCTGGCAAAGAATTCCACAGATTGACTGTGAAGAAATAATTTGTTTTAAATCTGCTGCCTATAAATTTAATTGAGTGAGTTTCTTGTGTTATGTTAGTGAAGGGGTAAATAACATTTCCTTATTCTGTTTTTCCAGATCATTCATGATTTCCTAGACCTCTAACATATCCCCTAACCCTTTAGTCATTTCTTTTCCAAGCTGAAAAGTCCAGTCTTGTCAATCTCTCCTCATATGGAAGCTGTCCCTTACCCCTAATCATTTCTGTCTGTTGCCCTTTCTGTACCTTTTCCAAATCTAATATTTTTTTTTTAGATGGGGTGACCAAATCCACATATAGTATTTGAGATGTGGGCATACCATCACTTTATATAAAGGCAACATGTTTTCTATCTTACTTTCTATTCCTTTCCTAATGATCCCCAATATTCTGCTAGCTTTTTAGTTTTTAGACTGCCATTGCACATTGAACAGATGTTTTCTGGGAACTACTCACAATGATTCCAAGATATCTTACTGCCCCTGTATAAAACTATGGTACGCCCACATCTTGAATACTGTGTACAGATGTGGTCTCCTCACCTCAAAAAAGATATTTTGGCCTTGGAAAGGGTTCAGAAAATGGCAACTAAAATGATTAGGGGTTTGGAACGGGTCCCATATGAAGAGAGGCTAAAGCGACTGGGACTTTTCAATTTAGAAAAATTGATATGATATGATATGATATGATATGATATATGATATGATATGATATGGGTATATATAGGGGGATATGATAGAGGTATATAAAATCATGAGTGGTGTGGAGAGGGCAAATAAAGAAAAGTTATTTATCAGTTCCCAAAATAGAAGAACTGGCGGACACCAAATGAAATTAATGGGTAGTAGGTTTAAAACTAATAAAAGAAAGTTCTTCTTTTATTAGGAGGTTAGGTCCATAAAAGGCTATTAGCCAGGGGGTAGAAATGGTGTCCCTGGCCTCTGTTTGTGAGAGGCTGGAGAAGGATGGCAGGAGACAAATTGCTTGATCATTGTTTTCAGTCCACCCTCTCTGGGGCACCTGGTGCTGGCCACTGTCGGCAGACAGGCTACTGGGCTAGATGGACCTTTGGTCTGACCTAGTACTTATGTTCTTATGTTCAAGATCTCTTTCCAGAGGCGTAGTGAGGGTGTTATGCACCTGGGGGCAAAAGCAAAATTTGCGCTCTCCCCCTCACCCCAGCCACCACGTGACAGGGCCCTGAACCTGGTGCACAGCTAAGCCCGACCCTGGGAGGAAGGGGGGGGGCAGCTTGTACCACATCTTCCCCTACCCCCTCCAGCGCGGGGCAGGCACTATCCCGCTGTTGAAGAAGAAGGAGGGTGATGCTGAGGGTGCAGAGGCAGGGAGGAGGCTTCAGCAAGTGGTGGTGGGTGGAGGAAGAGTAGGCGAGCCGAGGTATGATAGGGGGAGCAGAGGGGCAATAACCCCCCTCCCCACCTCCTTTGCTATGTCAGTGAATGTGAGAGATTAACTTACTTGTTAAAATAACACTCAGAAAAAACTTTTAAATAAAACTTAATACACAACACAAGAATCACCCTCACTTTCTTGAAGGCACTTGAAGCAATAAGTAGCCTAAGGCTGAGGATACACTGCAAGTGCAGCTTCCTGTCTGCCATGGGGACTTTTTTCTTCAGGCTGCTGTGAGATTCTATCCCTTAAGTAAAGGAGAGAGGTCTCTCTGAGCTGCTCTTCCAAATTTCACACAAGCCATTCAACTGAAGCCATAGATATCAAGAATCAAGGCCAGCCTTGCCTTTGGCAGACTGCCTCACCAGATATTCACAATCACAACGTCTGAACATTTTAGTTGAGAAATCCATGTTTAATCCCAAGTCTCTGCTAGGACTGGGAGTTGTGGGTGACCTATAGAAAACACCAGCATTTTCTTTGGAAAATCCACAACAAAGCGTGGGGGGATCAATCACCTCAGTAATTCCAACTCCTTTAGAACTGAGGCTTTGATTATCCAGCACCAGCTGAGTTAGAGAGGGCACTGTGTGCACATGTCTGATATATTTTTACCAAAACTGCTACATCCAACTTGTCAAAGGAGAAAGGAAACAGGGGCTATGTCTAGACTGCAGGCTTCTTTCGAAAGATGCTCTTTCGAAAGCATCTTTCGAAAGAGCATCTTTCGAAAGATCGCGTCTAGACTGCAGGCGGATCTTTCGAAAGAAAAATCCGCTTTTTCGAAAGAGAGCACCCAGCGAGTCTGGATGCTCTCTTTCGAAGACGGCCTCTTTACATTGAAGAACGCCTTCCTTCGAAAGAGGAACTTTCGAAGGAAGGCGTTCTTCCTCGTGAAACGAGGTTTACCGCCATCGAAAGAAAAGCCGCGTTCTTTCGAAAAAATTTCGAAAGAACGCGGCTTGAGTCTGGACGCAGGGGAAGTTTTTTCGGGAAAAGGCTACTTTTCCCGAAAAAACCCCTGAGTCTGGACACGGCCAGGGAGGCCAAAAGGAATGGTTTAGAGCAGTGTTTCTCAACCTTTTTTTTTTTTACATATAAAATACCCCTTTTAAAAAAAATTATAAGTACCCCCAGTATCTATAGTTTTCAGACACATAATTTTTTCTACCATTGCAACATATTTGTTTAAAAAACTTCATCATATCCCCATCACTCCTTACACGGTACACTGCCGATGGAGGTCAATGGGGCTAGGCTATTTTATATGTAAAGGTATTGAGAAATGTATAAGTCAATACCATGATGGCAATGTGTATATTATGTAAATAATACTGAATAATAATTGCCAAATGAGACCACTTCCCAACCTGCTTACAAAGGGCCTGATACAATTTAAATTATAAGCTAGGATTGAGCCCCAAACAATCTGTTGATATGACCCAAAGAGAGCCAGATAACATTTACCAGAGTTGTTGACTCGAGTCCCACAACTTGAACTCGAGTCCGACTTAAGTCGCCTAGGTGACTCGACTTGAGACTCGACTCAGGTTCATTGTTTGTGACTTGAGACTCGACTTGAGACTTGCTAATTTCGTTAAATCGACTTGGTGAAAAAATTGTCCGAAAATGCCAATATTGATTGCTTGTACAAAAGTGACTTGACATTTTTAAAATTAAGACTTGAGACTCGACTTGGACTTGACAATGGCGACTTGAAAACAACACTGACATTTAGTCACCCTTCAAACATATAAGGGACCAATCAGTAAAAGCCCCATTTCCTGGTAGAGGTGCTCTTTGAAGAAAATTGGAGAGAGTTTGAATTTACTTTTTCTGACAGCAGCGCTTTCTCTCACTGAATATGGGGTCTTCAGCACAGGTTTCACTTTATGTGTCAGAATAACACAGAAACACATTGTTACAGCTAACTCCATTCAGATCAAAGCAACATGCACCCCAAAGACAGAAGAACAAATCCCTCGAAACTGGAAGTCAAAACATCTCACCTCTTCACAGAGCACACAAAGGGTCTTGTTCACCCAGAGACACAAGTCATAACAACTCTCTCTGGAGAGAGACAAAACATCCTGCCTCTTTGTGGACTCACCAAGTGTTTTCATGTGGCATCTTACCATGCTGTTTAAATCGACTGCTTGGATGAGGAAGACTCACAAAGAGTCTGTCCATCATCCACACTGGAGCAACATGGTGATTTCACCACAGGGGTAACAGACCTGATCTCTCTGTGGGCTCTTGTGGAGCAGCAGGAAGCCTGCAGTGGTCTCTTGGAGGGAGAGGTCAGAGGTGCCTCTATTGCAGTGGTTCTTGAGCTTTTTGGCCCGTGGACCACGTGTCTCAATGTAAACCTTTCCACAGACTACCAGTTGCCAATGGAAACTCACTTTTAATTATACAATTATGCCCAAGCCATTTTGCTAGTGCTGCAGCTGGGGAGAATGGTTTAATTTCAATTATTAAACAGATTAAATGTTTTAACTTTCTCATGTTAGTTTATCAAACTTCATTTTAAATAAAGTAAAATATTAATTTATGTCCAATACAAAAGGTTTCAATATTTTCTTTACTTATGGCAGGGGTAGGGAACCTTTTTTGGATCAGGGGCCACTGACCCACAGAAAAATCCCACAAGTGAGAAACAAAATAATTCCTCCCAAAACCCCAACCCCCACTTAGGTGGACCCCAACTGAGACACCTCACTCCTCTGGCATTCCAGCCCCAAGAGGTGAGGGGAAGGGACAGGGAGGACTGAGGTTCAGGGCTTTCCATAGGCAAGGGGGTTCAGTGTATGTGAGAGGGCTGCCAATGAATGGGATAGGGATGGGGTGCAGGATATGAGAGGGAGGTGGGAGGGCGGAAGGGGGCAAGGTTGCGAGATCTGGGTGGGAGGTAGGGTGCAGGAGCAGGCTGGATGTAGAGTGTCTGGCCGGGGGAGGGAGCAGGAGCAGGTTGGGGGTAGGTTGTTTGGCTAGGTGGGAGGGTGTAAGAGGGGACTTGGGTAGGAGTTGGACTTCCCTGGTCTGGCACCCTCTGGACCTCACTGGTCCCACATGAGGGATTTTTTGGACCAGGGGAGATCATTTCAGGGCTCCTGATGCCACCCCCTCCCCACTAGGCTTCTTTGCACCTCCATCCCCTGCTACCTAGCTGAGCTGCCCGCCCCTGCTGGTTCCCTGTGCCTCCCCCAAAACCATCTCTCACAATTCAAGGGAGCGCAGCTTCAGTTCCCTGGAACCCCTCGCAGCCCAGCTGAGCTGCCCATCTGTTCCTTATGCCTTCCCTCATCCACCTGAGCCCAGTTGAGCCCTACACTGGCTCCCTTCATGCCTCCCCCCACAGCACAGCTGAGCCCTGTTTCCCTGCACCTCCCCGCAAGCCCTGCAGACCTGCCGAGCCCAGCGCTGCCCCTCCTCCCTCCCCTTGATTCCAGCCCTGGGTTCCTGGCACCTTCCTCCTCCTGCAGCCAAGCTGAGCTCTGTGCTCCGCACAGCCCCACTCCCGCAGCCCAGCTCAGCTCAGCCCAGCACCCTGTACCTCCTCACTCCCACAGCCCAGCTGAGCTCTGTTTCCCTACACACCTCCCCCCAAACTGCACAGACCTGCTGAGCCCAGCGCTGATTCCCTGCCCCTCCCTCCCTCCTCTTGAGTCCAGCCCTGGGGGTCCCAGCACCTACCTCCCTCCTCCTGCAGTCCAGCTGAGCCCAGTGCCCCACACCTTCCCCCTCCCCACAGCCCAGCCCAGTGCCCCCCTAGCGTGGCACCCGGGGGCAACTGCCTCCTCCGGCTCCCCCCTTGCTACGCCTCTGTCTCTTTCTGGAGTATAAACATCCAATTTAGACTCCATCATTTTTATATGTATAGATGGGATATTTTGTGCATTACTTCGCATTTATCAACACTGAATTCTACCTGTCCTTGTGTCGCCCAATAACCCAGTTTTCTGAGACCCTTTTGTAACTCTTTGCAGTCAGCTTTGGACTTAACTATTTTGGGTAATATTGTAGTAACTGCAAATTTTGCCATCTCACTATTTACCCCTTTTTCAAGAACATTTATAAGTTTAGCAGTACTGGTCCAAATTCAAATCCCGGCAGCACAACACTCAATGCTACTCTTTCCCCTCTCTCCCCCTTTTAAGAACCTGGCAATTTTTTCATTATGATCTTATAATCCTTCATTTACTTAAATGACCAGTCTTTTGTTAGTCTTAATCACCTGCTTCCCTCTTTTTATAACAAACTCCCTGTCCCAAAGGCAAAGCTGCAAGCAGTTCTAACTCTATTGCATTTAAGAACTGCCTCTGGAGCCAGGGCATGCAACTTTAAACAGACCTCAAGTATGAAATCCAGGAGTACACACTTCAGGGGGGGTCTACTGCCCTCTAGTTCCTCTCTAAGGGTGTGTCTAGACTACATGCCTCCTTCGACGGAGGCATGTAGATTAGCCAGATCGGAAGAGGGAAATGAAGCCGCGATTAAAATAATCGCGGCTTCATTTAAATTTAAATGGCTGCCCCGATCTGCCGATCAGCTGTTTGTCGGCAGATCGGGGCAGTCTGGACGCGCCGCGTCGACAAAGAAGCCTTTCTTCATCGACACAGGTAAGCCTCGTGAAACCAGGTTTACCTGTGTCGATGAAGAAAGGCTTCTTTGTCGACGCGGCGCGTCCAGACTGCCCCGATCTGCCGACAAACAGCTGATCGGCAGATCGGGGCAGCCATTTAAATTTAAATGAAGCTGCGATTATTTTAATCGCGGCTTCATTTCCCTCTTCCGATCTGGCTAATCTACATGCCTCCGTCGAAGGAGGCATGTAGTCTAGACACACCCTAAATGGTGCCATTGAGCACAGTCACTCTTTGTTAGAAGCCAGCACACTGCTTCTTATTGTGAGCTATAGACAGTTCCCAAGAGGTCAGGGCTGGCCCAAGCCATTCGTGTGCCCTGGGCCCCGGGAGCACAACACCGCCCCTGGGAGTGCAGCACATGTGCAGCCCCGCCCCCGGGCGCATGACGCATGTGGGGCCCCACCCCTGCCCAGTCCGGCAGCCCTGCACGGTGCCACCTACAATGGGGAGCCCTGGGCAGTAGCCCGCTCAGCCCGTAGCTTGGGCTGGCTCTGCAAGAGATTCCAGTCCTCAGCCAGCTCCACATCAGGAAAGTGCACTATCAGCAGTGCCTTACTGATTACAGCATCTGATATTGTTTGTGCTACTTTCTCATTTCCTCTGCTTTGCTCTCTCTCCCCCATTCCCTTGGGAATCAGGAAAGTCTGCATTACCATAAATGACTAACACTCCCGTGGCCTGCCAATTTCTTTTAATAGGCTGAGCTCATCACTACATTCGTTCGTAGGCTTTTCCTCACCACCATTTCCATCCATTTCTCCTCTTCCCTTCTATCATCGTATGCTTTCAAATACCCACTCTTCTTTCCTTTTGCCGCAACTGCATCCATTTTTCCCTGGTTTAATGCCAGTGATTTCACTGACCTGCTTCTAATTAGCACTACTGTGAAATCAGAATGAGGCCTAAGGTCTTCCGATGCAATCTTTGCAGTGATGGGCTCTGCACCGCCCCTTACGGAGGAGTCCAGAATAATTTACCTAATGTATTTACATAAATGTTATGGCTTCATAGTATAATATGAACTAAAGAATTAAGACTAGTACTGTCGTTAAAGCAATACTTTACTTATGGTTTAAAGAGCTTTTCAGTTGTCTTTAAAACATGGAGGTTTGCCAGATAAGAACATAAAAATATAAGAATGGCTGTACTGGATCAGACCAAAGGTCCATCTAGTCCAGTAGCCTGTCTGCTGACAGTGGCCAGCGCCAGGTGCCTCAGAGGGGGTGGACCAAAGACAATGATCAAGTGATTTGTCTCATGCCATCCATCTCCAGCCTCTGACAGACAGAGGCCAAAGACACCATTTTATCCCCTGGCTAATAGCCTTTTATGGACCTAACCTCCATGAAATTATGTAGCTTCTCTTTAAACTCTGTTATAGTCCTAGCCTTCACAGCCGCCTCTGGCAAGGCGTTCCAGAGGTTGACTATGCACTCTGTGAAGAAGAACTTTCTTTTATTAGTTTTAAACCTGCTACCCATTAATTTCATTTGGTGTCCGTTAGTTCTTCTATTATGGGAACTAATAAATAACTTTTCTTTATTCACCCTGTCCACACCACTCATGATTTTATATACCTCTATCATATCCCCCCTCAGTCTCCTCTTTTCTAAGCTGAAAAGTCCCAGTCGCTTTAGCCTCTCTTCATATGGGACCCGTTCCAAACCCCTAATCATTGTAGTTGCCATTTTCTGAACCCTTTCCAAGGCCAAAATATCTTTTTTGAGGTGAGGAGACCACATCTGTACACAGTATTCAAGTGTACCATAGTTTTATACAGGGGCAGTAAGATATTCTGTGTCTTATTTTCTATCCCTTTCTTAATAATTCCTAACATCCTATTTGGCTTTTTGACCACCACTGCACACTGTGTGGAAGTTTTCAGAGAACTGTCCACAATAACTCCAAGGTCTCTTTCCTGATTTGTTGTAGCCAAATTAGCCCCCATCATACTTTACGTATAGTTGGGGTTATTTTTTCCAATGTGCATTACTTTACACTTATCCACATTACATTTCATTTGCCATTTTGTTACCCAGTCACTCAGTTTGGTGAGATCTTTTTGACGTTCTTCATAGTCTGCTTCTGTCTTGACTACCTTAAACAGTTTAGATGTGTAGTATATGCTCTCAAGTGCGTGTGTTTGCTTGTGGGAGGGTGGGTATGATGGAAGACATAAAATAAATCTACTGTTACATAAGGTCAATCTTTCACCCTACTGCAGAAGGGGTCGACAGAATTGCTGGGCCCTAGGGCAAGGTGGAAGGGGGGGGGGGTGTCAATCCACACTCCAAGAGGGGGTGGGGCCTCAGGTGGAAGGGACAGGGCAAGGTAGGCTCCCCTGGGCAGCCCTTCAGACCTGCCCAAAGCAGGCTACACAAGTCTCCTGCAGCGATTAAGTTCGGGGCTCCAGTAGCGGTGATCAGGAGCCTCAGGTCCTTTTAAATCACTGGGCCCCAGGGCAGTTGCCCCTTTCCCCCTGGTCAGTGGGTCTGCCTTAGTGACTCAATCATGGGACATGTCCAGCATATTCTATGCCATCTTTGCATGCAGTCTTGCAAAGCAAATTCAGTCCAACTGAACAGCTCTTTTCAATAGCTGTTTTTTTTAAAATTACACTACTATTGTTAGTTGGACTACAAGTTATGACAAATGACAAAGCCAGAGCCATCCCTTTGGCATTCATTGTAACAACATTCCATCATGAGAAAGTCTCATGCTACGGGATGTGAGTGTAATAAAACACGATTCAGCATTGTGATATCTTTTCACTTTGTGTAGTAGTGCCCTGGTCATGCCATAAAGGCCAAAATATAGGTTTGACAAGGAAAAAAATCGGTTAAAATTAATAGGAATAGAATTGTTTTTAAAATAATTATGAAAACCCTCATTTATCTAAACTATTTTCACAAGATTGTAGGACCATGCTGGTATATGTGAAACACACTAGCTGAGATTGGTAGTTGCAAAGTTCATAGACTCATAGACTCATAGACTTTAAGGTCAGAAGGGACCATTATGATCATCTAGTCTGACCCCCTGCACAGTGCAGGCCACAGAATCTCACCCACCCCCTCCTAGAATAATCCTCTCACCTATATCTCAGATATTGAATACTTCAAATACTTTGAAGACCCCAAGATGCAGAGAATCCTCTAGCTGTGATCTGTACCCCATGCTACAGAGGAAGGCGAAAAACCTCCAGGGTCTCTGCCAATCTATTCTGGAGGAAAATTCCTTCCCGACCCCAAATATGGCGATCAGCTAAACCCTGAGCATGTGGGCAAGACTCATCAGCCAGACACCCAGGGGACACAGGGGAACAGGGCAAAAAGAATGGTGTATCCTCACTGTTATGCATTAGGGAAGAGATGGAAATAATCATTATCTAGTTTAAGGAAGGCAGGGGACCCTCCACATTTCCACAGGGCATAGGGACCCAACATCTTAAATGTGGGCCCAATGCTTGGTTCACCAGAAGAAAGACCTGATTTTGCTTTTCCTTACATTTACAGATGTAAAAACTACACAAAGTGTAAAATGCCACTGAGTGAATGCTAGTATTTTCCCATTCACTTTGCATAGCTTTAAATAATTAAACAGAGTGAAAAACAGTTGAGAAATAAGCCAATTTTTCCTGAGTATCTTTCAAACTCTCTTTTTTTTAAATGAGATATATCTAAATTTTTAAAGATCTTTTCAATAATGTAAAACATAATTAATAACCAAAGTCATGTTGAAAAGAAGTTACTTTCCCTGAATTTCTTTTTAATTTTTAACATGTCTATGAAGTGAGCCAAAAATTGGCCAGGAATTTTCCCATAAAAGATTTAAAACACATAAAATGTGAAAAAACACTAGTTTTGTTTTAAACACTAGAAACACAAGTTGCCTATCAATTAAGTTATTTTTCAATACTTGAAAAAGATTGATGTGTTCCTTTTCATACAAAAAAAACTTTTGATATCTTAGGGTATGTCTACACTACAAAGTTAATTTGAACTAACGGACGTTAGTTCGAATTAACTTTGATAGGCGCTACACTAGCGCTCCGCTAGTTCGAACTTAATTTGAACTAGCGGAGCGCTTAGTTCGAACTAGGTAAACCTCATTGTACGAGGACTAAGCCTAGTTCGAACTTACTAGTTCGAATTAAGGGGTGTATTGCCCCTTAATTCGAACTAGTGGGAGGCTAGCCCTCCCCAGCTTTCCCTGGTGGCCACTCTGGCTAACACCAGGGAAACTCTATTGCCCCCCTCCCGGCCCCGGACTCCTTAAAGGGGCACGGGCTGGCTACGGTGCCTGTGCCAGGTGCAAGCCTGCTAGCACCCAGCCAGCAGACCCTGCACCTGGCACGGCTCGAGCCAGCTACCCGATGCCCCCCAGCCCTCCCCCTCTTCCCGGGACCAGGCTGGCAGCTCCCGGGAGCTTGCCCGGGACCGCAAGAGGCGGGCACCCGCCTGGTCTAGTGCGGACATCGTGGACCTCGTCCACAACCTCCGCACTAGGCACAGGAAAGTGGCCGTCTAGGGCAGGAGAGCTGCCAGCCTGGCCACCCAGGAGCAGGTGTGCATGAAAATCAAGGTGGTCCACTGAGACCCCCAACCCTGAGCCCTGAGCTTACAATGGCCGTACTGGGTCAGACCAAAGGTCCATCTAGCCCAGTAGCCTGTCTGCCGACAGCGGCCAACCCTAGGGAGCCTGGAGGGGATGGACCGAAGACAGTGACCAAGCCATATGTCTCGTGCCATCCCTCTCCAGCCTTCCACAAACTTTGGGCAGGGACACCACTCCTACCCCCTGGCTAATACCACTCCATGGACCCAACCTCCATCACTTTATCTCACTTCTCTTTAAACTCTGTTCTAGTTCTAGCCTTCACAGTCTCCTGCAGCAAGGAGTTCCACAGGTTGACTCTTTGCTTTGTGAAGAACAACTTTCTGTTACTAGTTTGAAGCCTGCTACCCATTCCTTTCCTTTGGTGTCCTCTAGTCCTTCTATTATGGGAACTAATAAAGAACTTTTCTGTATGCACCCTTTCCACCCCACTCATGCTTTTATAGACCTCTATCATATCCCCCCTCCGTCTCCTCTTTTCTAAGCTGAAAAGTCCCAGTCTCTTTAGCCTCTCTTCATATGGGACCTGTTCCAAACCCCTCATCATTGTAGTTGCCCTTCCCTCTCCCACCCTCTCTCTTCCCCTCTCCCACCTCCTTTTCCCAGTCTCCCCCAGTTTTGTTCAATAAAGAGAGATTCTATTTTTGAATACAATTGTCCTTTATTTTGTACATCAGGAAGGGGGGCTAGGGAGGGGTAAGTGGAAGGTGAGGGAGGAATGGGGTACGAGCTCCCGATGGGGAGGACTGGGGTGGCTCTGTAGGCTTCTGGGGGTGGAAGCTCTCCTGCAGCCCCCCAATTGCCCCCTCTCCCCAGATGGCAGCCTGCGGAAAGTGCAGTTGGGCTGATGGCCGAGTGGTGTGATGTGCCCAGTGTGGGTAGTCCAGGCACTCCAAGCCAGGACTGCTTTGCAAGCAGGGCACCCCTGAGAACTGTCTGTCCGGGGTTGGGGTCGGGTCCCTTTAAGCACAGCCCTCGGCTAGCCTGAGACAGCAGCTCCACGCTCTAAGTCCTCATCTGATGCCCTGCCGGTGCTGCTTCTGGCCATCCTTAACCCCGGTTCAGGGTTCACTCTATGTGGACAAGCTAGTTCGAATTAGCAAAATGCTAATTCGAACTAGTTTTTTAGTCTGGATGCATTAGTTCGAATTAGCTTAGTTCGAATTAACTAATTCGAACTAAATTAGTTCGAATTAGCGCTGTAGTGTAGACATACCCTTAAATCTTAATCTCACCACCCATCCATTAACAAATGACTACTTTGCACAATCACAAATAAGATTTTATAACCTTTTATTGTAACAATGGATTCCAGCCATTTAAACATTTTGCTATGAAACTGTAATGATAGCAGGTAAAGATACAATCTTAGCTTAAGAGGAGCAGAGGCAGTATTTCAAATAAATGACAAGAGTTCAGTTATTCATCTCACTTTTATCTCCGGATATGAAAATTAGATCTATTTGGATATTTAAATAGCAAAAGTTACATTATTTTGAATATCACTATTAAGAATTTTGCATGCTTTGCAAAACACCATCTTTTAGCCAAAATTAGAAGTCCAAGAGAAATCGCATCCCCATCCCATTTTACTGTTTCCTGCTCCTGTGTTGAAATTTGTTTGTGACTATAGGTTGGAGAGATGATCCTAAAAAGAGTTAGATTCACTATGGAACTTTTGATTTTATACAAGACTGGCTATTCTGACACAAATATGTTATTGATATAGAGTAAAAAAATTCCATGGACACATAAAATAGTAAGTTGAACTGCTTCTCCAAAGCCAGATTCTGATTGGTCAGTTGGTCTTTTGTGCTAATGCAACCTTTCATATAGTGCACAACTGGGTCTTCATCACTACCAATAAATAATCCCTATACATACTGACTGTTACAGGCATCAGGTGTAAAAGCAGTCTCTCTCTTTTCCCTCCTTTCAACTGTGGCTGCCATGATATATGTTTTGTTGATCAATTGCAAGTGTAGACATAGCTTTAGATAGTAGGTAATTCTTCTCCAACTATTTCTCAAACTATGCCCTGATTCAGCAGTTTGGGTAGGGCAGCTTTATCCATGTGAGCAGTGTCACTGGCTTCAACAGGTACTGTTCATCATATGCGTAAGTCTTTGCAGTATTAGAGCCTTGTCTTTTATAACACAAAGCAAGATGTTAAAAGTTGTCTTTAATCTACCACCAAGTGGTTGTTAAAAGTACATCAAGGTTAATGGCAATGGCAGGAGGAGGAAGGAGGAACCCCAATATTTGACTCAATCCTTTTTTAAAAGTGTAAGTACATTTTACAAAGTATATATTGAAAATAGCAGAGAAAAGAAAAAAGCTTGCAAAGGCATTGCTTTTCTTTTCTTTCTCTATTCTTCATAATGGAAACACCTGCTGTGCAAATCCACATACTGACGGATTTTAGAAATTGAATGGTAAGACTACCGTGGTATACTCTCAGCAAAAGGCCATACCAGGATGTACATCAGTAGACTATTGATTCACTTCTTTGAGTGGCTTACATGGTACACTAAGGCATGAATTGATAGACTATTAATGCACGCCCTTTTGAGGCTTATTGGCATAATACATCTTTTTAAAACCTGGGCCTGTGATGAGAGAAACTTTGTTCTGAACTCTTCCATTTAGGTATTGCAATAGATTTTGCTATACCATTTATTGAAGTGCTGTGTTCTGCAGAGTAATAGTAGGTGAAATGTGCTTTTACCATAGGGTCAAATTCTGGTTCCGTACATACCTCAATTCACTCCAAATGGGAACATGTTTATACTACAAAAGTAGTATTAACGTGAGCCCAAATTCTGGCTGCTTTCCACTCCCAAGATCAGCTCTTGCTACATATTATCCTGCCAGGAGCAGAGGTAATCTACACCAGGAGTAATCTGCTTGGAATAGGGTTATAAAACTGAGTCAGACTGTGTCTGTGCCAGAACTCTTACAACCTACTCCTCAATGACTCTCAGTGGCTCTAGCGACAAAGGACCCCAGAAGTGCAATTTCCATGGATCGGGAGAGGGCACCTACTCAGGGCACAAGCTTTCTGCTATTCATTACCCTTCTGAACCACACAGGCTTTTGTATTCATTTACAATAAAGATTTACAATTCTTTAGCAATTTCCACTTGGGAACCTCAAAGTGCTTTACAAAGATTATGATTTTAGCCTCACAACACCCCTGAGAGGTAGGATTTTTACAGAGGTGAAAATTACAGCAGAGAAATAAAACCACTGGACGTCAGTGACAAGAGGCAGGAATAGAACACAGACCCCTTCTCTCCTCATTCTGTGTTAGAACTAGGGATGTAAGCAACTAATCAACAATCAGATAAGCAAAAGCTTATCAGACAGTTGACACACTAGTCAACTAGTCAGTTCCCTCTGCCTCTTGCTGCCTCTAGAGGGAAAGAGGAGGGATTGTTGGTGGGAGCTGGCTTAAAAGCTGATTCTCCCAGATCCAGCTCCGTGGGAAGGGGCAGAGGCGCAGTGGTGGTGTTCCAACTTTGAAATGTATAAGAGTCCCTGCTGGGGCTCTTGTACATTTTAAAGCAGAAGCACAGCATGGAGCCTGGAGCCAGCTTGGGTCCAGGGGACTGAGTCCCCTGCTGGCCCCAGGCTCCATGCGGCACTTCCACTTTGAAATATAGCAACAGCCGGGTGGCTCTTGTCACCTTTCAAAGCGGAAGGGCCCTTATTGGGTAATTGAATATTCAATGGACATTCCATCGACTATTTGATTAGTTGATTAATCTAATTTTAACATCTCTAGTTAGAACCACAACATCATCTTTTATCTCCAGGTTCATCCATCTTTCAATACCCTTTCAAAACCATCTTTGCTGCCATATGAACAGAATAAATCACAATTTGGCCAATAGCAAAGTTACAATAATTTGATAGACTGGCCAGGGTCCTCCATGATGGTAGTTGTTTGTGTTTTATCTCTAAAAAAGGTTATGTGATCCATATCAGAATTCAATTTCTGGTGCCCAAATAGCATTCATCAACAGAATTATCCAAATGAAATAAAATCTTTCATATTAAATGAAGAACAAGAAAAAAGAAAATTGGAGAAATATTTTTAAAAGAAGAAAAAGAAACCACTCCTTTTATACTTAATCATTCTGTACAAAACTTAGGAAACACAACAGCAAATGTGTGTATTTACCTGTACTCATAGATCATTTTTTTAAGTATCTGAAATGTATGGTTTCACAGGTACATATTTGGAATGAGCAAAGCTATTATATTAATAGTTTATTAAGGATATTTAAACCCACATACTGTTCATTAAACCAATGATTTTCAAACTTTTTTTTCTCATGACTCAGTTGAAGAAAATTGTTGAGGCCTGCAACCCAAGATATTTTGACTAAAATGTGGGCTCTGGGGTGGGGCTGAGGATGAGAGCTTTGCGTTTTAGGAGGAGGCTTTGGCTGGGGGGGTGGTTAGAGCTAGGTCAGGAGAGCCTTACTTCAAGTGGCTCTCTGTAAGCGGTGCATTGGGGGTGCTACGGTGACTTCCTGCCTGTCCTGGCACCACAGACCAAGTTGCACCCCAGAAGCAGCCAGCAGCAGGCTCCCAGCTAATGGGAGTATGGAGCTAGTGCTCAGGGCAGGGGCAGAGTATGGAGCCCTGTGCACTCTTCCCCCCTCTTACCTAGGAGCCAGGCCTGCTGCTGGCCACTTCTGGGACACAAGACAGCCTGCAGTGCCAGAGTAGGCAGGAAGCCTGCCTTAGCACTCCCACCAATCACCCTGCAACAAGACCCAGCGCCTGACATTCCAGGACTCAGTACTGGGTTACAATCCATAGTTTAAAACTACTGCATTAGATGCAGAGTATCTTCAGCAATTCCTCTGTAAATCAGATATAGAAGCCTAATCCTCTAGAAACCTTTGAGTTGAGTAGAAAACTTGCTCCTGTAAGGGATGCAGGACTGAGTGCTAATGCTCCAATGCTCTATGGAGCTGAACGCCATCAGCTTCCATTGAAATCAGTAGAAACTGGGGGGACAAAAGAGACCTAATCCTGTTAGCAGTTACTATGTAGTATAGTGATTACTAACATATGAACAGTCATGAGGACTTCTCTTGGTAGTAAGCATACTACCTGTCTGATGTAGAATTTGTGCAGAATTGCATCCCAAATGAATTAATTTCAGGGTGTTCTAACTCAAAATAAATAGAAATATATAAAGTTTTGTCCAACAACTGGTGAAACTATACAGTTAGACTAATATATCAACTTACATCATTTTCCATATCACTTATAAAAATAGTGCAATGTATTTTCTTTTTGTGGTGGATTGAATTAACATTGTTATTATATTTAGAAACTTATTTTTAAAGGCCAGTTACAAAGTGGTATGTCAGTTTAATTTAAACCACAGTTTAAACCAAATATAGACACATATATCAGGACAACCCAATGGAATGATGAACTTGGTAGCAAAATAAAAAATGTACATTATCAATCAAATATCCATTTCTTCATAAAAGGTGTAGTATAACTACTCAAAAGATTAAGTTTACACAATATTCAGTCAATTTGTTTTCTCAAATTCACTAGTTCACTCTCAGTCTAAGTCAAGACAGAGGAAAATCTGACATTCTTTTTGTCCTTATGCTAACTGAATTTTCTATATTAATGAGAATTTGGACATATTACTATGGAACCATTCGGTGGCTAAGGTGAACTGAGAAATCTAGATAGTCAAAAGATTCTGAAGTTTGTTTGATGCATGAAGTCCAAATTCACTGTCTAATTACTAAGAGTATTTCTTCATAATTTAAAAGCCTTTATTGAAAACTGTAGAAAAGGGGAAACATTTGAATTAAAAAAAGGAGAGAGATTGAGAGATCAAGAAAAGAATATATTACAATGACAGACTCATTAATTTTTAGAACAGGTTTCTCTTCACCTTGCTACTGCTTTCATATTTCACATACACGCAGTGATGGACAGCTGTCTTCTTATATTTCCTAAAATAAATCTGATAATTCATTTTGATAGCTTCCAACCCAACAAACAGATTATCTGTGTTGCTAGAACAAAGTAGTAAAATATTCATTCAACTTGTGGTCCTACTTGTCCTGTTGATAGCCATTTAATTTGTGGTCCTACTTGTCTTGGTGATTTCATGTCTAGGTTAAACAATACTTCTTAAGCAGTGTAGCTGAGTTTTTGAAACACTGTTGGAATCTGGAAAGTTCTGTGGTGCATTTTTCACCCCTTTTTGTTAACTATGTGAAATTTATAACAATAAACAAACTCCTGACTTGGCTTCACCTCCGTTTGCACATCCCCCAGAAGCTACTCTGTTAGGATCATTCAGTTCTTCAAAAAGTCCTGTTTCAATAATTTCTTCTTGCCAGGGTATAGGGACAGCACCTGTTGCAAATTTCTTGAAGAATTTCTTATCTTTGTCATCAAACTCAATCCCCCGGATTTCAGAGAAGTCAGCAATGTCTGCTACATCTTTGGCATACACAACTGATGGATCTGGCACAAAAGGGGGGTCTATGAGGCCTGCCTCCAACCTGTGGAAGTTTATTGTTTTGAAGAAAACATGTTTTCTTGGATCATCAACACTGCTCCTGCAATAAAACAAGAGATTGTCAGTGAAAACTATGCACTAACTAGCTAATAAGGGTGAACTATATATACAAAACAGAAAGAACTCCAAAGCTGACTTATAGGGTTGCTAGTTGGTTTAACCAAAAATACCGAACACGTCCCCTCCCCCCCCCCCCCCCAAAAAAAATACACCGGGGAGAAAATTCTGCTGAGAAAAAAAGGGGGAGACCAAAGTTGTTGAGGAAAAAAAAAAGACCCCAAGAGTTGTTGAGCAAAAAATAAATAAATAAATAAAAATTTAAAAAAAACCTGTGGCCCCCTTAAGAAATGTTTTTGAGGCTTTTTGGCCCTAACAGGCTGTCAGCGGCTGGCCACCATCTTGCCCCTCTGTGTCTTTCAACTTTTAATCCCTCTGAACCCTTCCTGGCTCCCAACACCCCCAACCCACTGACCCCAGCCCCTAAACGTACCTTACACGAAATGGCAGCCAACCACGGACTTCCCCTGGGTCTTAGTGCTCAACCTCTCCCCAGTTTCTATCCCTGCATTCACTCTTAAAGGGGACATGCTGTTTTAATGCTGTTTTATTTTAATTTTTTTTTGCTTAATAAGTCTTTGAGTACTTTTTTTTGTCTGCCCCCCCTTTTCCCCCCTTCAACAGAATTTTTCCCAGTGTTGTTTTGTTTTGTTTTTGAGTGGGGGGTATTCGGTATTTTTGTTTCAACCATCTGGCTATTCCTTGGCCACAGTAAATAGAAATGTTGTTAATGGGTTGCAGTTGTTCACACTTTTTTAAATAAAAGTCATATACTAAACAAAGGCCACTTTCACACATACTGGATAATACTGAGAAAAGGACATTCTATGGACATGACTCCTTACAACTGGATTAAAAGAAACAGACAGTGCATATTTCTGTCAGAATCAATCATCTTCACTAATGAAAAGCAACATTACTTAGTGACCGGATGCAGCCTTAGGCCTGTGTGTAGCCCCAGAAAGCCCAGCTCTTCCAAGAGCCTGCACAATGCACATGTAGCAGATCCTCCAGCTTGAACAACATCCTTAATGGCCTTTGCACGGTCTCCCATTACTACAGCAATGAGCACAGTATAAAAACTCAGATGAGATCCATAAGGCTTATGTCATTTTTGCAAAGGGCCTTGCAAAACCTACCTAGCTCAGTTAGTCACATGAAACACTGGTGCAGCTGTGGAATCTGAAGTCAATTGCTGAAGTGCATTGGAGCTGCAGTTCAAATAATAGAAACTCACAGATTTGAGAGTTAGGCAGCTCAGTCAGTCATCCTTAAGGGCTACTGAGTGATTTCACACAGCATATTCATGCAGACTTAATTTTATTTTGCTTTTCTATAACATGTAATTAAAAACATCAGAACTTGGTGTTAGCTCCACAATGGACTACTGCAGTGTTCCCCCTCTTGACGTTATATATTTTTGTCTGATACAATCAGGAATAAAAAATATTTTAAATATGTGAAGCTATAGGAATGCCATGTAAAGGCATCTACTCATAGGGTGATGCTTCTATCTAATCATGACCCTTCCTGGGTGAATCTGATGTTTGCATAACTGTGACAGAAAAAGGGAAATGACCTTGTCAAACTTCTCTCAAGTTGAATAGTAATAGAGAGGTAGCAGTGTTAGTCTTATCTTGGTAAAAGAAAAGGAAAAAATATGTAGCACTTTAAAGACTAACAAGATAGTTTCTTAGGTGATTATTGTATTCCTTTGTTATATACGGTCATGCCAATTCTCTTTCAGAATATGATCTGAGGAAGTGGGTCTGGCGCATGAACGCTCATCACATAATAAACGATCTTGTTAGTCTTTAAAGTGCTACATATTTTTTCCTTTTGTCTCTCAAGTTGGCATTCATCAATAAGCTCTTTCACTACTGCATGGGACAGCAGGAGAGAGGGGTGAGCAAGTTCCAAAATGGTCAGAGAATGGAGAGAAAGGTGTTAATCTTTCCAGAAAAAGCCAACAATACTGAATCTTGAACTGAGAAATTAGAACATTTTCGAAAGGTTGGGTGTGCAAAATAAAGCTGTCCTTGAGCAGCTTTAACTTATGCAACAGGCACTTATATAGATAACCCAAGGTCTGACTGACCTTAGCAGAATTACAAGGCTAATCTTTACATAAGGATGAGCTGTTCTTGAATAATATCTCCAGTGTAACAGGCAGAGACAGGGTTTTTTTTTAACATCACGTACAGTAAGGCTAGACTACTGCTTGTCCATTTCTCATTCAACTGTGTATTGAAGAGAAGGCAAGAAAAAATGGGACACAATGTTAATGGATTCTATTGTGTTCCTCCCTCAAGACCTCAAGGTGCCACAACAGATTATAGTTGTAGACTGTGCTCTATGCTCCTTTCTTTGAATAACTACTCCCCTTTCCTATTCCCAGGTGTCATAAAACATAGGACACATCACTCCATGTGTAGTTCTGCTAGTTGGGCTTGAAGAGGTTTTGGTGGGGGCAAGTGGCCTTTTACCAATCCCACAGACACATGAAGTGGCATCAAACAGGAAAGAAAGTAGATGCAGCATATTTTGGAAAAATCAAAGTGATAAAATGAAAAACCTCAGCACAAATAAATGTCTTGAGATGCTTCTCCCACCTACCACTAAAGGCTAATATGCCATTAAGTAGGCGGATGGATGGTTTTGTGGCGAAAGCACATGACCAAGATTGTGGTTCCATTAGCAGAACAGTCTATTCTGAGCTCTTCCACAGAGTTGCTGTATGACCCTGAACAACCTACCTGCACTCTCTAATCCTCAGTTTGCCCAACTAGACGGTGCTTGGTCCTACCATGAATGGAGGGTAGTGGACTTGATAACCTCTCAAAGTTCCTTTCAGGCAGAGCTGTCCTGTCCACTGGACGGTTTGGGGTAACTGTCTGGGCTTCATGCTTTGGGGGGAGGGTCCCACAGGGCCCAGGAAGTTGGCAGGGGACTGGTGCCAGCAGCAGGGATTGGGCCCGTCCCTGCACTCACTGGCAGAAGTGAGTAGCGAAGTAACTCAGCCCCAGCCTGCTCCTCTGGCTCTCAGCCACGTTTCTTGGGGAAGGGGCCTTGAGGGAAGAGGTGAAACTGCTCCCTATACTCACCAGCAGGGAGCGGAACAATGTGGCTGGGAACTGGCAGAGTGGAGTAGCCTGGGGCCAAGTTACTCCGTATCCCACTACTGCCAGTGAATGAAGGGGGAGGGCCCACCTTTGCTGCAGGTGCCAGGCCTCCACTGATCCTCTGGACTGTGTCACTTGGGCGAAGGAGCTTGGAGGAAGGAGTGGATGGGGCGGGAAGAGACGGGGTTGGATCTGGGCCAGATGGGGGTTTGGCCCTGGCCTTGCAGCCTATGAGGGCTGTTCCTGCTATGATTCTATGTAAGCTTTTAAATGAGGGTGGTAAAGCTTATTTCAGGGGGCGTTGTGAGACTAAATGTATGAAAAGCGAACTGAGATTTCCGATGAAACTCTCTTAGCCAGGACTCTCTGGTTCAGCAACACCCAAACCACGGATGTTCCCAGAGAGTCCCAGAGGAGGGCTAGTGCCTGGAAGCCCTGCAAGCTGGCAGGACAGCAGGAGTCTCACACCTGGCAGCGGGGCTTCCTGGCAGGGCTGCAGGATACCACGTGCAGCAGTGGGAGCCTGGCGCAGAGGCTGCAGGGCTGCCTGGAAGAGCAGCAGGAGCCAGGCTCTGCAGAAGAAACCTGGCGCGCAGAGGCAGTGGGGCTACACAGTGTGGCACTGAGAGCCTGATGCATGAAGGCAGTAGGGGTGTCCAGCGCAGCAGCAGGAGCTTGACATGACAGCAGGACCCTGGCGTGTGTGGAGGTGGTGGGATTGCCCGGTAGGACAGCAGGGGCTGACAAGGCAGCAGGGCCAGCAAGAGGTGGAGCCAGCTGGGAGGGCAGTGGTCAGACCAGGGGTGGAGGGGCTGGTAGCAGGGTGTCCAGAAATGACCATCCCTGGTCTGGCAAAGTTCCTCATTTGGCACTGATTAGGTCCGGAGGGTGCCAGACCAGGGAGGTCCAACCTGTATTACTGTGCTAAACCAGGCAATTTCTGTGATCTGTACTGTATTGCAAGATAATTTGTTGCTGAACAGAATCTACAGTTTTCATTCAATGTTAGAATTTTCAGTTTCCTTATAACAACAAATAATGGGAAATCACAGCCTCTGATCACATTTGAAATCCCAACAGAAGTACAGCATATGATTGATCAAACCAGGACTATATCATATTGGCATGCAAAGAAACATATTTTGGACGATCTTCACTAACCCTGCTGGAGAGAAGATTCATGTGACAAAATGACACACATATCCCTGCAAAATGTTTGAAAAAATCATATGGTCCTCACTTGTATATTAAATATAAAACACAAAAAACATATAAAAGTTATATAACCTTCTATATTATTCTTCAATGTCTTTTCAAATATACCTAAGTTATTTCTAAACTCAGTATAACAAATTAATATTATTAAAAATAATAATATTACTTACATCTTCATGTAAGCCCTTCCATTGAAAACAGGAGTTTTATATTCATTGCAAGCATCATCAGTGTCACAACGTGTCATTTTGATTAACACTGAATCTGGACTTTTGGCAAACATTGACTTTTACAAAATATCCACTAATTTATTCTAATTGCCACGTATGTATCACAAACAGAACTATACTTGTTATATTTTATTCCTAAACAAGAGATAGTTAGAGACTATATTTCCTAGTTCTATAAACTGTGGTGCTCACCATATCCAGCATATTACAGTGCTGTAATAAAAGTTTAAGGCAAAATATGAAATCTTTATACAGAAAAGACTCCCAGTGATCTCAACAGAAGATTTTACCTGTATTATTGCGCAGTATACACATAAAGTGTGGAATGACTGTCTTAAATGAGTCTGTTCATCTACTTTTTGGTAAATTCTGAATCACATTATATTGGAAAACCTAACTATTTGAATTGGTAGATACATTTACAATAATGTCTGATGAAATTTACTATATATTCTAACTCTAGCTATCCTCAGTTTACTTTATATAACAGTTTAATGTCATATGGATTGTCTTGTATTTATTCTGTCTCAACAATAGTGGTATTAAATGTTTCATCATGTACCACTACAAAGGTATTAGAAGAATTAAATACTATAA
Source organism: Pelodiscus sinensis (assembly GCF_049634645.1). Taxonomy (NCBI): domain Eukaryota; kingdom Metazoa; phylum Chordata; order Testudines; family Trionychidae; genus Pelodiscus; species Pelodiscus sinensis. The sequence continues at coordinate 20,891,413 of NC_134720.1, read as the reverse complement.
TGTTTAGCCTTCAAATGATCTTATTATTCAAAGAATCTTTAGAATTGCTGACTCAGGGCCAAATTCAGCCATCCTTTCAAAGGCAAAACTCCCATTAATGCTGCAAAGGGAATTTTTGACTAATAAGAACTTAGCTCCAAGTGTACTCTCCCTTACAGTACCCTTGGGATGAAGAGAAGAGGCCCAGAAAGATCTGTGAGTATCCATTTAATTGGCCTGCCAATGAGAAGGTTAGGATACCTGTTGTATGAAACACATGACTCAGCCTTATAATCCTGATACCTGGAGGAAAGAAAACTTCCGGGTTCATCGGGGGGCTGTCCTTTCCTGCTGCTGCTCTAGAACCCTGCCAGCACCGTGCCTACAAGAGTCATATTAACATAAAGCCACCATTCTGAACTCAAGTAGCATTAAGGGGAGGGATAGCTCAGTGGTTTGAGTGTTGGCCCCCTAAACCCAGGGTTGTGAGCTTTTGAGGGGGCCATTTAGGGATCTGGGGTAAATTTGTCAGGGATGGTACTTGGTCCTGCTGTGAGGGCAGAGGACTGGACTTGATGACCTCTCAAGGTCCCTTCTAGCTCTATGAGATGGTATATCTCCATATATTATATTAACTTAGGGCTACACTATCATTGTATAGGAGGAAAAGATTGCTATGGAGGGGGCTCCTCCCCCCCTAAAATCCCTACAAAACTCCAAAGAGTGGCTACTGGGCAGGTAATGGAGATTGACATCACAAGAGGCAACATTCCCCCTTTTCCATGCTCTCTTAAGAAATATCTGTGAGAACACTTCCACTCATAGAAGTGGAAAGGAAGATTGAGGTGTTCATAGAAACTTAAGGTTTTGACCACCATTTATATGAAATAATGATTACATCATTGATCTAGGCTTAAAAATGGGAAACAAATCATACCTGCTTCCTAAACGGTCCTCTGCTTTCTTAGCCAAGAACAGCTTGCAAATATCTTTTGTCTCCTCTGTGAAGTTGGCATGTTCAAATTTCACTTCATCTTCCAAGGTTCTTTTTTTCACTTCATCCTTATTGACTTTTTCTTTGAAATCCTTGAATGGAGTTCGACCAGCAACCATCTCATAAATACTACATCCCATAGCAAACCAATCCACAGGGTAGGAGTAATTCTCTTCCTTCAGGATTTCAGGAGCCATATAACCATTAGTTCCAGCCTATGACAATCAAACATATAGGATCATTAAATAACAGTAAAAATGAAACACACTAGAATAAAGTACAAGTTTCCTAATGTTAATTACATCAAGTCACAAAAATGTATCTGAAAATATCAGTAGCAAACATGTCTCAGAGGGTTACGTGTTAGTCTGTATCAGCAAAACCAATGAGTCCATGTGGCACCTTTAAACAGGGATGGGGAACTATTTTTGGGTGGGGGCCGTTGACCCACAGACAAATCAGTCATGGGCCACACTCAAGTGAGAAGAAAAAAACCCCACAAGCCCTCACTGACGTGTACCCTGACAGAGAAGGAGAAAGATACTCCCCACATTCCCCACTCACACCAGAGACTAGGGAGGTCCAGGCTAGTAGATTTTGTGCGCTCCAGCCTTGTGGTGGGTTGAAGTGCCAGCGCAGGCTCCCCAATGCTAGGGGAGGAAGCCCTGAGCCTCGAGGGCCAGATGCAGGCAAGCTGGGAGCCAGCCTTAGGTTCCCCACCTCTGCCTTAAACAGATTTATTTGGTCATAAGCTTTCATGGGTAAAAACAAAATGCATGGAGTAGAAATCACAGAAGTTGGGAGAAATACATAATACCACAGTATTTCTTAAACTTTTTGAGACCACGGAACACCAAACTATATTATTTTTAATGCGGAACACCTATGAAAATGTTCTTTAAAAAAAATGTTGTCAGACAAAAAAAAAAAAAAGACAAAAACACTGTACTAGCATATCAAAAGTAGGGAGTTACTTATCGGCTATGTCTAGACTACATCCCTTTTTCGTAAAATGGATGTAAATTAGACGTATTGCAATTGCTAATGAAGTGGGGATTTAAATCTCCCCCGCTTCATTAGAATAAAAATGGCTGCCGCTTTTTTTCGGCATGGAGCTTTACCAGAAGAAAGCACCAGTCTAGACGCTGATCTTGTGGAAAATAAAGCCTTTTCCGAAAGATCCCTTATCCCTCTATGAAATAAGGGATAAGGGATCTTTTGGAAAAGGCTTTATTTTCTGCAAGATCAGCGTCTAGACTGGCGCTTTTTTCCGGCAAAGCTCCGTGCCGTAAAAAGCGGCAGCCATTTTTATGCTAATGAAGCGGTGGAGATTTAAATCCCCGCTTCATTAGCAATTGCGATATGTTTAATTTACATCCCTTTTACGAAAAAGGGATGCAGTCTAGACGTAGCCATCAAGTGTAGGACCAGTGTTGACAAGACCAATTCAATTAGGGTGGATGTAGCTCACTCCCAACAGTTGATGGGGAGGTGAGAATACCAAGAGAAGAAAAATTGCCTTTATAGTGAGAGAAACATTCTAAGTCTGTATTCACTTCTATTTGATCATGTTAAATTTGCTACGAATTGCAGCTCTGCTGTTTCTCTTTGTAGTCTGCTTCTGAAGTTGTGTTTTGTTTCATTTTTTAAAGTAAAAGGATGGTTACTTTTAAATCTCTTACAGAGTGTTCAGGGAGGTTAAAGTGTTCTATTGGCTTTCGTACATTACCTTTCTTGACATCTGATTTGTGTCCACTTATCCTTTGGCACAGAGAACAGGACAGATTTAAAAACAGACATCCTTTTTACAAAAAAAAAAGTTTCTGCATTTTTTTCACATTAGAAATTCAGGTTTTATGTATCTTATTTTCCTGGAATACTATAAAATATTGAGGAACAGATGATATAGCACATCAGGAAAAATCAAGGAAGTGAAAACTGATTAATATTTTTTTGACTTAACTACTTGGGGAAAAAATCCTTCCCTTAATAAGGATTCACCTTCTCCAAGGTGATGTGTGGGGGAGGGCATGCAGGGTCATGTGAAGCCCTTCAATTTCTGTCAGGGATAATATTTATATAATATATAGCTTTTGTGGGAACTGCGTTCAAAATACATATCCCCCGCACCATCAACAGTTACACATCACCTCTGCCAAGCTCATTCCTTCAATTAAGAGCAAAGAAAGCTCTCAACCCACATCTCTGAGTCATCTAAGTAGTTTCCTGGCAAAAACAGGAAAGAATACATTCAATTTTCCGGGTATTTTAAGGTTCAGAAAGCAACAACTAAATTATACCTTTCAGGTCTCCTTTAAAATTCATTATGAAACAAAAAAGGAAACAGAACCACTTCCTCCTTCCAGTTCCCTTTTAAGCAGTGCACCAGCAAGTGAGCCTTGCTTGAATATTGTTAGTGTACACTGCATTCAGGTTGGGGAGAATTAAGGAGTCAACAGTAGCTAGCTGCAGCACATAACTCTGAATTAAGAACACTTTTAGATACCGGACAAATTGACCATGTCCTGTGGATAGTGTACATCTCCAATCCTCCCACTGCCAGATCTGTATCACTTAGATTGTAGACAGACAAAATGGGATTCCAAATCAGTTCCACTGGCTTTCTGGTAACTTGATTTCCTTTCAAGAAGGAAGTTACTTTTTGTCCACTGCTAATGGTGCTACCATCATTAGTGCAGATGGAAGCCATAGTAAAGTTAAGGCTTTCACAAGCAGACCCATTTTTATCCCCTCTGCATCAGTTACACCTGTTATACAGCAGGGTTAAGTAACAGACAGTAAAAGTGCCAAAAGTCACTTGAACTTTTTCTATGCCTTTTTGAACTGATGGGAATTTTTCTTTTTAGTATCAACATGATCTTTGTGTATCTTTGTGTATTAGTACCAGAGTTCTACTATGGCTCTGAGCCAAAACAGAGGTACCTTAGAAAATTATAGCACCTTAAAGACTAACAAAACATGTGGATGGTATCATGAGCTTTCGTGGGCACAGCCCGCTTCCTCAGTTGTCATCTGAAGAAGCGGGCTGTGCCCATGAAAGCTCATGATACCATCCACATGTTTTGTTAGTCTTTAAGGTGCTACTAGACTATTTGTTGGTTTTTAAGTTTTTCCTGTTACAGATTAACTCGGCTACCTCTCTGAAGCTTTTGAAATTATAGCATTGGTGCATACAAAGGTATTTGTGAGTGACACAATTAAACATATGCAGAGGCAGTTTCCGTTTGAGGGGTAGGAAGGCTATTACCCCTTCAGTTTAGGCACAATGTTCCTTTTTCGGTCAGTTTTTCAAATCCCTATAAATCTCAGTTCCTGCCAATGTGTATGTGTATTATATCTCATAGCATTGCTATGGCAGACTATTGTTCACAAAAGATAGACAGTAGATGAAATATCTTTCCTTGCTAGCAACTATTCTCCTTTAGAGACATAGGGCCAAATCATCCCCTTTGCTCAGAAGCAGGAGGGAGCTGAGAACACATCTATCAGCCGGTTGTGGCCAATAAGCACAGAAAGAAAGAATGGAGCCAAACTGGCACAGTCCGTTTTGTTGACTCATCAATGCCACGGAAGTTATTCTGCTCTGTAGAGTTATGTGCGGTGGACAGAGATCTCAGTCTGACATTTTCCCTGAGGCAATCTGCATTATTTGTATTGGATTTTCCCCACTAGAATTTGATTCTGCTCTAGGGAGAGTTAAATTCTTATTCATGGCTACTCCTCCATTCGGAAGGGGTACCTTTGTGGATCAGAAACCCAGAATAATGCTATCTGAAGGAGAGATAAGGGACCAGAGAGAAGTATAGAGAGTCTGGTTTCTAAGCCCTAAATGTGAGACTAGAATAATGGGTAGCTACATGATTAGAAAGCCACATCACTTAATGCTATCTGCAAGTCTCCAGGCCCAGGAAGAGTAAGAACAATGGTGAGAACCATGCAGAGCCTCTGTAATACTATTTCCTTGCCTTTTTTTTTAGTGGGAGGAAATTAGCATTTCTCAGTTTGATTAGGCCAGAGGCGAAGTTGATTTAGTAAGTGATACTTTTAAGAGCTGAGAGCAACACAGTAATCACAGTGTTGCATCTTGACCTGGTATCTCTGTTAAGATATTGCTATACTGGAATTCAACCTTATCACAAGCTGAATAATATCAATACACACATGACAGTATCAGCGTGTCATTCCTTGATCATCAGTGTGGGTCACTGAAGCGCCATTCAGCAATACCTTCTCTTTACCCTCTCTTTGCCCTTCTGCAGCACGACCGCTTGAAGGGATGGATGGTTGCCAAATGCTTTTAACCTATTTGATATACATAAACTGTATTACTGTGTTAGTTATGTGATAAAAGCTGTGGCTTTGACTGATACGGCACTCAAGTTCCTAGAGCTCCTACAAAAAAATTGTAGGACATGGACCAATGGGTGCATTTTTTCAGTATAAATTAGGGATGGGTTAGCAAGGTGGTGGTTGAGTTCACATTAAGTTTAGGTGAGAGACCAGGATTTGGGTTAAAGGCTGATTTGGGGTAGAGTCTGAGGCTCTAATGTAATGGGATTGTAATTCTGCGAGCTGTTATGGAAATTTAGTTCAAAGTGTGGGAAGTCTTGCAAGATGTGATATTCTCACGAAGTTTTCATCGTTATGGTCTAAAATTTTGTGAGAACCATTTCTCACAAAATTTCAGCAGAATTTGAACCCAAATTGGAAAGAACCTAAGTTTTAGTTCTAGACCTGATGCAGAATCCAAAATAAAGGAATGAGTTAAAATGTAGGAGTTCATATCCAGCTTCCCACCTGAAGTTCAAAGAGATTTAGATTTGACCATTCTCTAAGTCTAGTGGAACACATACATGTTACAAATGGCAATCCTCTTGTTTGATATGTAGTTACCAACCCAAAAAACATGGAAAGGAAGAAGCAGAATAAATCTCTCCACAATTTCAGTCAGCACAGGAACTGGCAAGCAGAAGGACAAATGAAATTTAGATTTCCCTGGCTTCTTCTATCTCCTATATAGCTAACAGCCTGGGCACAGTTTTTGTTGAAGAGAAAAGGCTATAAAACCACAAACATTGAGCTATGTAAACAACTGAACAGTAAATAAGAAAAACAGGAAGAGATGTGCTGGAATAAGATGATGCAGGGTGTTGTCAGGAAACACACTAACCAGAACAATTCAGTGCCCTGAACTGGCAAAGCAAACATTTTGCAAGTAAAGATTTAGCTATATTTATGGGGATAGGACTGGATTGTACGAAAGCTGGAGTTTGCACAGTCTTTGTCCTTATGTGCACAAATCATTGCTGACAACTATGCCCACAACTCAAAAGGGGACACAATTAAAAAATTATATAACTCAACTAGCACATCTGAAGAAGTGGGTTGTACCCAGGAGAGCTTATGATACCATCTACATGTTTTGTTAGTCTGCAGGACTATTAGTTGTTTTTTAAAGTTTTTCCAGTTACAGGCTAACTCAGCTACCCCCTGAAGCTTTTCAACTAGCACAGTAAACCTCTTGCTGCAACACAAAAGACTGAGGCCAAAATGACTCAGGACTTTTCCCCTCCAGCATAGCAAAGGTATAACAAAGTATATTCTCATCTTGATACACTGAGTTTTTAACTGCACAACTCTTTGTAGTTTTAGGACAGCTAAAGACAGTGATTTAAATTGAAAATAAATCCACTGATCCTCAAAGTAAGAGTCAGAGAAAGCCATTTAATATGCTCCTGGCCAGGTCAAAGAAAACAGGAAGGTATTGTACATTGACTTAACAATATAAGAGTGAGAACATGATGGGAAGCAATGGAATGAAAATGCACTCGAAGAAGGAAATGGAGGTGGCAAGTGCACATTGAAAGGGATTCAATTTTCCAACACTGAGATTTTTATCCTGGTTTTTGTGGAATATTTTCGTCAGTTAAACTAATGAAGATATATCCAAATTCAGAATTTGTTGGTACTCTTATTACTGCTGTTTTTCAGAAGCTAAAAATTCCTCAGAAGTCACTTTTTCTATAACGACTTGCAGATGTTAGTGCTTTCGCTTGGTACAAATTGTAAACAGTTTTAAAGGGATTTTCATGAATTGAAAAAATATTTTGTAACTAAAAATGTATCAATATTAAGACAAATTCTATTGAGTGCTTATTAACAGGTGTAGTAAATGAAATGTCAAACAGTCATATTACTGTAAAGACAAAACACTGTTGCTCCAGCCTAGCCTGTGATCAAATCTAATCTCAAACCTTTATTTTGTGCCACAGTATTCCTGCTAAGAGCAGGAACTATTTGTGCACGATAGGGGCAATTTTTTAGTCAGGAAGTCCATGGCACATAAACATGCGGACCAAGTAAGTCCTGCATCAGCTAGGTATGTCCCATTACACATTTTCAGAATAAAATAATGGAGGACCCATAGGATGTGGTGTCTCCACAAGTTTTTGGAGAAGGCAAAATCCAGGCAGTCCATGTGCCTCTTTCGTTGCTTGTATTTCTTCTGGCATGCAAATAAAAGCTGAATGCCAGCCATTCTGTGCTTCCATTCATCTCTGTCATGGAAATCTTTTATCTTAATTGTAGAGGATGAATAAGAGGCTTTATTTTTTTTCTACTTTGTTAAAAACGTGCATTAAAACTTAATTTTAACCTTATTATTTTAAGTGGGATTTTTAAAGCAATTTCTGTCTTTTTTTCTTTATTTAGAGAACAGCCAGAAATATATAGTCAAAATCAACGACCAAATTCTGCTTTCAGATATGTGAATCAGATTGGTGAGCACTTGGCTCTAAAACTAATTAATTAATTAATTAATATGAGACCAATCCAGACACCATCCACACAAGGAATTTCCATTAAGGGCAAAAGGTATTTTGAGAATGGATTGTCAAGATATAGATGAATTGATGTTGTAAAGAGCATGCTGAAGAGAGAAAATACCTCTTTGAAATTTTATTTTGTGTATTTTTAAAAAGCCATCTTATTTTTTAATATGTTCTCATAACACAAAAATTCCCGTGCCTCCTCTTGGCTGGAAATGGAGAACCAGATCCAATGGGAACCGCAAGGCTCTGTGGCTACAGACCCTTTAGGTAAACAAAGCAGCGTGGGCCCACTAGCGGCTTTCCCAAAGTGGGACCATGGAACACTTTGAAAAACAGTAGCTTAGCACATTGTGAGGGCTTTCAGCAGTACTGGGCTTAACACTTAAATGCTTATACATTGACTACATTGTCCAGAGAAAGGTAAAGTCCTAGTAATTCCCTAGGTAAACTTTAGCATCTGGGCTCCTACCAAATAAGGTAGGGGAAAAAACACAATTTAACACTTTGCAGTTTCCATCAATACAGGAATTGGCAAACAGAAGTGAAAAAAATAAGATTTTTCTGTCTCTAACTTTTCCCATAGATCTTTACAAAACAAATTCAGTCAGTATCACAAACTAAACAGCAAAGCAAATCAGAACATCTATCTTTTGTTTGCCATGGCACAAGAACTGTTGAACAGGGGGGAAAAAACCAAGCTGAGTTTAGCTCTATCAGCTCTTTCCTGGGGCTCAGTTCTTCTTTCCTCCATGGGGTGCCACCGATTGCTTTGTTCTCTTTCCCAGCTGTTCTGCTCCTTCAGCAGTGGCCTTACCAGACCTTGGAGGAATGTAACATTAGACCTCAGGAAGCTGTTGATAGCTCTAAATTTCAAGATTATTTTTTGCACATGAGTTCCTGGACCCTGGACCAGGGAAGAAAACAACTTATCTTTCTTTGCCATTCATTTAATCATGGTAATTTGAATGTTGTGTTTTTTCCTGAGTCACTAGGAGGAGAAATCAAGGCAGCAAAACTTAAAAAGTGGTGATAGGGAATTACAATTTCCCATCATCCTGTTACCTTGGCAAGTATTCACATTACAGCAATAATCCACCTGGTCACTTAAATAAGTGGGGGATTATTTTAAAGCCAAGATAAAATTAAATTTCTGTAACAAATGAAAATATTCCTGGTTGGTATCCTATACAAAGACTTACAGAATCCACAAGAATGAAGCACACCTGCAGTTACTGCTTAGAACATATGAGTTCCTAAGGTAGTATGTCTACACTGCAGGTGTGATTCCCAGAGTGGACAGACAGATGTGTGCTAGCTTTGCTCAAGCTAGTTTATTAAAAATAGCAGTAGCTGCCTCCAATAGACCTTTTTATCCAAGCTCTGACATTGTCTTCCTTTGGAACTCGGAGCAAGTCCTTTACCTTCTCTGCCTTAGCTCCCCCATCCATAACATGGGGAGATTATTTCCTTGCTAAAGAAGGGTGAGAATTAATTACCTCATGGTTGCAGCATACTCTATAAGTAGTATTAGCGTATGACCGTGATTTCCAACCTTTTTAACCATAAGATCACTGTTTTTTAAACGCAATGTAAGATCTACCTCAAACCCAAATACTCTTGCCCAGCTTCCTTCACATCCCTTCTCTGAGGCTCCGCCCTTGCTCCATCCCTTCTGCAAGGCCTCACCCTGCTCACTCCATCCCCTTCCTTCCCAAACCTCATTCATTTTCACCAGGCAGAGTAGAAGGTTGGGGTGCAGGCTCTGGTCTTGGGCCAAGGTGTTTGGAGTGTGAGGGGGGCTCCCGACTTAGCCCAGGATGGGAAATTGGAATCTAGAAGGGGGTTCAGGGTGCAAGCTCTTGGATGGAGTTTGGGTGCAGGGGAACTCATATCTGGGGCAGGAGGGAGTTCAGGATTGGGACAGGGATTCAGGAAGCAGGCTCTGTCTGGGCACCACTTAACTGAGATGACTTCTGCATGGCGAAGCAATGGGGTTAAGGCAGGCTTACTCCTGCTCTGGCCCTGAACTACTCCTGAAAGCAGCTGGCATGAACAGCCATGGTTCCATGGTGCCATGTGCTGCCCCTCGTCTACAGACACTGAGCCCACAGCTTCTACTGGTCATGCTTCCCCATTACTGATCAATGGGAGCTGTAGGAGTGGTGTCTGCAGGCAAGGACAGCATATGGAGAACCCCTGCTCTGCCTTTGTCAGGGGCTGCAGGCACATGCCAGCCACTTTCAGGAGCAGCAATTCCCATAGGGATAATTACTCCAGCCATGACAGTTAGGCATGCTAGAACTCACTACAGTACTCAAAGAATTACATGTAAGCATAAGAGAGAAATGAAAATTATGAAACGCACAAACCGGTCAAAAACCAAACATAACCCGCTTTGCAAGCAGTAAAAGTAGTAACAACAACCCCCCTGTATGTGTTGGGTTGGGAGATGAAAGTGAAGGACACTGTGTGTGTGAGAATGACAGACACCCAGAGTGTACGAGTGACAGAGATTTGCATTGCCAAGCTCCCTCCATCTCCTTCTCTCCGTGTAGAGATAGGGTGCAGAAGTGGGGGGAGGAGGGATATCTGGATGTCAGCGCCTCCCCTCTTCTCCCTCCCACACTCTGCACAGCAAGCAGGAGGCTCTGAGGAGGGCATCTCCAAGGCAGAGAGCAGGAGCAGCAGGAAGGGGCACCTGAACCACTAGCACTTGATAGCTTCCTGGCCAAACCACTCAGGGTTACCTGTCAGAGGCTCCAAGATCTACCAGTAGATCCTGCTTATTCATCAGAAAACATCAAGTATTTCTGTGCAGATGTTTTTTTCTCCGTGTACGAAGTCTCTGTTTACTTCTCTTCATAGCTTAGCAAGAAATATTAGCAGGAGATGATAAGACAAAACTTCCATGGTGCTCACCATGCCTGTAAACTGAGTACTTTGGCTGGCAACCCGAGAGAGATTCAGGTGCCACTCAGCTGACTGGCAAAACACTCACAGCTCCCTACAGATGGCAGCCTGTGTTTATATTGGTGATGCGCATCTGGAAATGCCTTGGTGCACATAACAAAATTTATTCCATCTATGAATAGAAAAAAATAGAGGGAACATTGTTCACCCTCCTCAACTGCCACTAAAAATCTGTAAGAGTGCTTGCATCTTATTGGTACTGCTTAGGATCAGGATACATGGTAGAGATACAATTAATTGAAACTTAAAAAACAACAAATAGTCTGGTAGCACTTTAAAGACTAACAAACATGTAGATGGTATCATGAGCTTTCGTGGGCACAGCCCACTTCTTCAGATGACCGGAGTGTTGGATGTCCAGTACGACATCCAACACTCTGGTCATCTGAAGAAGTGGGCTGTGCTCACAAAGCTCATGATACCATCTACATGTTTTGTTAGTCTTTCAAGTGCTACCAGACTATTTGTTATTTTTTAAGTTTATCCTGTATAGATTAACTCCGCTACCCCTCTGAAGCAATTAATTTCAAGTCACTCTAAATAAAGTGACAAATTCTGCCAATACATACAAGGATACAAGCCTAGAGAGTTCATCCACTCGTATGGCTGCAAACTCTCTCCCTAGTTTTGCATTTTGATAACGTATTATTAATTTGTTTGGGAATGGGGAAGAAGAGGACTTTTTTTTCAGTCATTTTGCGCCAGATTCTGATCCCCTTAATCACACTGAGTGGAACCTTACTCTGAAATAAATGGGACTGTTTACAATGTGATCAAAGGATCGTGGATGTTGTGAATAGCCTAATTCTACAGTACCACAGCTTACAGATTGCTCACAAAAGTATAATGTAAAACTCATTCAGCAAAGGCAGCGAAATAAACATTTCAAAGAAAAATACGACTGGCCAAGTATTTTAGGCCATATAACCCCTTTCCCTGCCACATGCATGTTTCTGGTAAGACTCAATAAACATACACAAAATGTTTACTGTGCATTCATACCACACTGATCAACAAAACTGTCAGATAAGGTCCTATATTTCACAAATAATGATGTGTATTTCAAACTGGTATACGGTACTTGAAGACATCACTCCACTACATATATGCCACATGTTTTCTGTAATAATTAATGTGCTTCAAACGACAAAGAGAATCAAATAAATAATTGTATTTACATGTTGGTTTTCATCTTCAAAGAGTTTCATAAATGTTCACTAATTAATCTTCATAAAAGTCCTATGTGCTAGGCAAGAGTATTACCTCTCATTTTATTGTTTAGCAATTATAAGTGAGTTTTAAGTTGGGCTGTGCAGAATTGAGCCTTTTAATGCCTTGTGCTCCCTGACATTAAACAATTCTCTTGGTGATCAGCTGCTTTCCTCCACTATGCAGGATGTGGATCAGAAGTAGAAAAGTAGGTGTCTACAGCACTTCACCTCGAAGGATCAAGTCCTGGTAAAATGCTGTTGAGATTCATGGATAAAGAGAAAAAGTATTACTCTCTTACTATTACTTAAATATTATTAGTACACTAATCACTAAGAGATGCTTTATAATAGGGATGTAAGCAAGTAGTTGAGTAGTCGACTACCCGATAATCCTAGGCTTATTGGGTAGCTGAGTTGACTACTCACATTTCCCCTCCCCGCCACTGCCTCTGTATCAGAAGCAGCAAGGGGGGGGGGGGGGGGAAGCAGAAGCTGATCTGGGAGGAGTAAGCTTAAAAACTGGTTCGCACCAGAACCCTCTCTGTGGTGCTGCCTGCCTTCCCTGCACTGCTGCCTCTATCACAGTGGTCTCCAACCTTTTTACACCCAAGATCACTTTTTAAGTCTCAGAACAGGCGAAGATCTACTGCCCCGCCCTCTCTATTCTCCTGTCCATCACTTGCTATCTCCAGCCCTTATACACTCTGTTAAACAGTTTATTTTTAAATTATGCAATATATAAAATTAAAGTCACGTTTATAGTTATGAAATAAATGGTCTGTTTTTAATTCATGCTACTTAAATGTCAAATGAAGCATTTACAATTATACATTTTGTTCTCTGTTATTTTGTAAATCTAAAATCAAGTATTGATAATTATATATTTTTTCTTCCAATAGCAAAGTCTCAGTGTGACACTTGTGACTAAACAGTATCTGCCAGTGTCTTGAAGTCTGGGTTGTAGTCTGAGATTGCTAGTCGTATAGAGTCTATCAGATGGGCATCTGTGATCCTGCGCTCAGCCTGGGAAGCTTGCTTCAGCACAGCTGGAGCTAGACGCAGCCTCCCTGGGCTGAGCGCAGGGCAGTCGGGCTGGAGGGAAGAGAAGTGGCTGCCTGGCCAGCTGGCCATGGCGCTCAGCCAGGGTACACCAAGCTCCACGTGGGTAGGCGCAGAGGAGAAGCCGCCGATCAGCTGGAGCATGGGGCAGCATCTTTCAGCTGAAAGCCAAAGTCAGCTGGCTGGGGTGTTTCAGCCCTCCCGACCTCCCAGCTCTCACCATTCCTCGCAGCTACTCACCTGTGTTGTTGCTCAGTGAGTAGCAGCTCCTCAAATGAGGAAATCTAATGTAAATGTACTGCGCAGGCGCGCAGTTCAGAGAGGGCTCAAGAGCTACTCTTAGAGCCCCTGAGATCGAACGGTAGATTGTGATCTACTGGTTGGTGACCACGGCTCTATCAGAAGCAGTAGTGCAGAGGGGGTCGCATTGCATGGAGCAGCCCTTGCTCATGGGGGGTCCCTCCTATGGAGAGGGGCTGTTGGGCCCAGCACAAGCCAGGTCTGAGCAAGTCTGGCTCAGTCCCAGGTCGAGCTGGGTCCAGGAGCTACCCCCACTGCGGCTCTGTATTTAAAATGTAGTAAGAGCTGGGCAGGTGGGCAGCCTTGCTCGCTCCAGGTCTGGGACCTACCTCCACTGAGGCTCTGCAGTTTAAATATAATAAGAGCCAAACAGGCAGGCAGGTCCTCTGCTGCAGTTCTGCATTTAAATGCATGTGGTTGATAGCATTAACTGATAAGCTTTTGCTTATCGGTTAATCGACTAATTGACTACTCTATGACATCCCTACCCCAGATCTCTGCGAACAACAGGTTGAGAACTACTACCTTATACCATCTAGCATGATCCATTTTTAATAGCAAAATTCCACTAGTGAAAAAAGTAAATAATGTACCAGAGAGAGATGATGAAACCCGTGTTGGTTCTGATGTATTAAAAAGTAGTAATATATAAAATAATCACTTTGCTGCTAACTCTGAACAAATGCCAAACTGTCACTGCAAAAGTACACAGGAAGAGTAACTTCTATAGAATCTTAGTCAACAAGATTACTCATCAAAGCAGGCCCGCCGGCTGCGCGGGAGGGTGGAGAGGGGGGGAAGGGTGGAAGAAGGGGGAGTGGGGGAAAGGAGCAAAGGAGACAACTGGCTGTTGAATCCCCTGGGACAAAGATTAGCTGTATCAGAACTGGCTACATTATTTTTCATTTCAGAATTGTGACCCCTCTACCCACCAATTCTTAGCTGTCTTGATATGAAACTTCAAGGAACATTTAAATAGCTTTTTTTTTGTTTTCCTAAGCAACCTACTCTTACAAAAAGCAAACATACAGGAGGGCAAAGGGACATTTTGAATATGATTTTAACCAAAACATGTTTTTCCTATTCAAATATTATGATGTCCTTCAAATATTTACAACACAGCACAGGAAAACTGTTAAGAAGCCTATTTACATATCTTAAAGGGTTTGCTTTTGTGATTACTATAATGTCAATAGAATCCCTTGAAGTGTTTGCATAACTTCATTGCTCAAAAGTCATCAATGTAGCATTTTATTTCTCTCTCTCTCTCTCTCTCTCTCTCGTTGTTGCCCACATACTGTATGGTCCTGCCCTCCCCTGTCCCAGATAGTGCAGTGAGTGTACAAAAAGCCACATTGATGTTAACTTTTTATTTGTAACAGTGGTTGTGGTTCTGCTGCCCTTCCTTCAGTGCTGCTGCTGGTAGCGATGCTGCCTTCAGAGCTGAGCAGCTGGAGAGCGGCAGCTGCAAGCCCAGATCTGCAAGCAGCAGCACAGAAGTAAGAGTAACATGATAGGGTATGCTGCCCAGCTTTGAAATAAGGGTGACAATACAGGTTGTAATCTCCCTTAACCAAGACTCCCTTGTCCGGGAACATCTGTGGTTTGATATGGATCATGGATGTTACTGGACCAAAGAACCAGGCAGGAGTGCTGTAAGGGGCACTGGCGACTCAGCTGGGAGGTGTGTGTGTGTGTGTGTGTGTGCGTGCGTGCGCGCACACACATACAGCATGACAGGGAGTTCTGGCCCCACAGGATTTCCCTGGACCCAGTGGCCAGAGCGGTCTAGCCTGGCTGCAGCCATTGACCTCTGGCCCCGGCCGGGAGCTCCAACCCCAGCAACAGCCACGGAGCTCTGGCCCCATCCCTCTACCCCAGCCACAGAGCTCCAGCCCCAACCATGGAGCCAAGCAGCTATGGAGCTCTGCCCCAGCTGCGGAGCTCTGGTCCTGGCAGTAGCGGAACTGGGAAGAGCCCCAGCAGGAGCAGGCTGGAGCCCTAGCCCAGTGGCAGCATGGCCACAAGGGGAGGGACCTTCCCTGGTCTGGCAAATTCCCTTGTTCAGGAACAGTCAGGTCCCACAGGCACTGGACCAGCAAGGTCCAACCTGTACAGTGACCCTCTAAAATAATTTTTTACCCTCCACCATCCCTTTTGGGTCAGGCCCCCCAATGAGAGAAGATTTCACAAGAACATGAAGAAAACCCGTCAGTTCCTCTTTGTTGCCCATTCCTATTATATGAGATAAAGAGGAGATTAGAAATGAAGATAAGTAATTTTAAAATAAACCTTCTAAACACACCATATATTCAACTCAGCACATATATGCACTTTTAGGTAAGATGCCTAGATATTAGGCGAATGTATCTCCCAAAGATCAATTTCAGTGCATATTTGTTTCAATAAGGAAAATGAACATGCTGCCCACGTACTATATGCAATTTTAAATCACTCTTTATTTCTAAAATAGATGTACCTCAAATCTGGTCATTTTATGAGTTCTACCATCCTAATCATAAAGGATCTGATCTGAATCCAGGAACAACCAAGAACCTCAGAAAAACCAAAGACTATTTCCTGAAGTTATCTAAACTATCCATATGCTAAAACTAATATGAGCTATTTTAATTATTTACAAGTCTCTTTAAGTAGCGGTAAGAAGATACAAATGACAAGGAACAAGAAGAGCTAAAGGAAACGGAGGAAACTAAGGACATGTGGGAAATGTAATTCCTTGTATAGCCTTACATGAAGAATTACTTAATTACTGATCATACAAAAATGACCAAATCAGGTTCAACAGACCTTTCTATACATGCAAACAAAATTACCTGTGAGCTGTAAAAAGAATTAGAGCAATTAGAAGGTACTTTCACTGAAGAGTTACAAGTGCTTGAAACATGGACTTACAAGAAGAATGTCACTACTTTCATGCGAATAACCTAAAACATATAAAAGGGATTCAAGGGCTAGTCCTGTTCATGGTGAGGCAGGAGTTTATTTATATATAAGCTATTTATATAGATAAATTATATATAAGCAGCTCTCCCTCCTCACACCAGACATGGTCCCTGCCCATCAAGTGTGAAGCATGTTAGTGGGGAAGTACAAAAGGTTCTCATGGCACCTGCTTACACTGTATGCAGGCACAGCAAATATATATGCTATGAAGTTTTTATTGCTTTGAGTTTGGGATGAATATATTATTCATGACTCATGAAACTGTGAGGGAGTTATGCAGAACTCCCTAAACAAGTGATAACAAAAATTTGAGACGTCCAATGTCTTTCAAAATGGATTGTGAATTAAAGTTTAGGGGAGTTTTTCATCATCACATAAATACTGTACATTGTAGTAATTAGGGGGTCCAAAGTTATGAGTTATTACTATTTAAGAATTCCCGCAACATTAAGGTTATTTTACAAAACAGAGAAGAGTTCTGAGACATGAAAACTCAAGGTCTAATGGCTAGATTTCGTCTATATTCTGAGAAAACTCAGAAATGCTGCAGTCTTTCATAAGAATATACTGCTGGTGCAGCTGGAAAGAGCTCCCCCTTTTCCCAGAGACTGAGTGAATGATTTAAAATAATTGTATCAAAAGATTAGAGACTATATAATAATGTGCCAGACACAGTAGTGAAAATAGGGAACTTGATGGAATCTAGTATTATGATTAAATAAAGGTGTGTGTGTGTGTGTGTGTGTGTGTATACACACACATACATACATAAAGGAAATTGACTATGGATGATACAACTGTGGACAAAATATTGTAAACTTTAATGATAGGGCTTACCTTATGGGAAATCCTGTTAGAGAAACAAATGGGTTATGTTCATATTGATTTCTTTTTGTTTACTGAGAAAGGTGGAAGAAGTGCTTAATGACTTTTTTGTTTCCATTTTCACCAAGAGGATTGGTGGTGATTGGACATCTACCATAGTGAATGCCAATGAAAATGGGGTAGGTTCAGAAGCTATAATAGGAGAACAAGTCTCCAGGTCCTGATGAAATGCATCCTAGAATACTCAAGGAGCTGAAGGAGCCATTAGCTATTATCTTTAAAAGTCATGGACTACAGGAGATATTCCAGACAACTGGAAAAGGGCAAATATAGTGCCCATCTATCTATAAAAAAGAGAAATAAGGCCAATACAGGGAATTACAAGCCAGTCAGCTAAACTTCTGTGTAGCTGGAAAGATAGTGGAGCAAATAAACAAGGACTCAGTTTGCAAACATCTGGAAGATAATAAGTAATATATAAGTCAGCAAGGATTTGTCAAGAACAAATCACGTCAAACCAACCTGATAGAAAGTTGCATGCTGAGAATTTGACTCCTTGTTCCCAGAAATCCTAGAGTCAGTTGTTTCTACCCAGAACACACTGTGAAAATTTTCCAAAATGCACTATGCCAGACCACCTGTGGTGCACTACACTTGAGATTGACACATGCACTGCTGGTTAGTACACGCAGTGCTGATGGAAGCAACCGAGTATGTACGTGTACAAATTTTGGTGTCTGTATGCTGATGTAACTAGTGTTGACCAAAGGTTATAGCATAGTGATGACTATGGTTTTGATTTCAGGATAAGGTCTAAATTTAGAAAATAGCTACAAATTTTTTCTTCTGTATTTCTCTATTAGAGTATTATAGAAGATAAATATGCAGGGTTGAAGATGGACTGCTGATTATGTTGTTATTATTAAGAATTAATACAACATCATTGTTAAAGTTCTGACATGGATTTCAAATTAAATATGAGTTTTCTCCTTAGATATATAGAATTTCTTATGCTCATAAAAGAAATTTTCAGGCACTGAAGTATTATTTTGTTACCTAGGCAACTGTCAAGTTTTAAGATAACTTGGACAGAAAAAAAAGAACTGGATTTGTCTCTTCCTTTATTTATTTGATTCTTTATGATATAACGAATCTCTAATTTTTTTTGTTTTGTTTTACTTATTTTTTTATATTAGAAATTCAGGGTGCTGCTTTGCTGTTTTTTTCCTTAGAAGACTCTCTGAATAACTAGAGAAATAGCAATACCGTGACATAACAAATATCAAAGAAAACAAATCTGAGCATTGTAAGAGAAATGTATTTTAGGCACATGTTTAAACATTGGGGGGAGGTGTTTTATTTTCAATATCTTTGCTTTTGTAGCATATATTCAATTTCAAAACCTGGCAAACAATTGGGAGAAAAGTTCTTTGTTAAAAAAAAAAAATCTACGAGGTTGCACTGCCTGCTCACTATGCTTGTCAAACCCCCTCTCTCTGGTGGCTTATGTGGCCAGAAAGCATGAGTTACGCTCGCCAACCCCCCTCTCTCTGGGGGATAGGTGTGTGGCCAGGGGAGAGGGTGCAGGAGCAGGCTGGGGGGTTGGTGTTTGGCCAGGGGAGAGGGGGCAGGAGCAGGCTGGGGGGGGGGGGTTGTTTGTCCAGGGGGGAAGGGGCAGGAGCAGGCTGGGGGGTTGGTGTTTGTCCAGGGGGAAGGGGGCAGGAGCAGGCTGGGGGTGCAGAGTCTCACTGGACGAGATGTGAGAGGGGGATGGGTGTTGGGTCTGGGTGCGTATGAATGAGCAGATTGGTGATGCGGGGTCTCGGTGGGGGGTAAGTGATCAGGCTTGGGGATGCAGGATCTTAGCAGAGGGGATAAGCAAGGGGACTGGGAGTGTGGGGTCTCGGCATGGCGGAGAGTGAGGATGCTGGGGGTGCAGGGTCTCAGTAGAGGTGATGTGTGAGGGGACTGGGAGTGCAGGGTTTCCTCAGGGCAGTGAGTGAGGGGGCTGGAGCCACATAGGGAGCCCATTCTGGCATTCCACCCCATCCCCAAGTTGAGACCCAGGACCCCCACCCCCCTCACTCACGACCTTGCCGAGCAACGGGAAAAGCCTCCAGGAAGCATGTCACTGTGCTGCTGTTCCCCCAGCCGGGTGAACGGGAAGTGAAACAGCAACACATTCAGCCACTTCTTCCTTGTAAACTGGATCTTGGTGGGAGCCCTGGGGCTTCTCCCCATCTGGCAGGAAGTTGGTGCTGGTACTTCAACCTCATGGGAGGGGGTGAGCCTGGAGAGCCAGTGCGCGCTCCCTGCTGCTGTGGGAGGGACCGAGCCGGAGTGAAAAAGAGCAATATTTGGCTCAGGAGCCATAGGTTGCTGACCCCTGGCATAGAAGGTGGGGCTTTCACAGTCAGAGAGTGTGAGAGCAGCATGATGACATCATTCTGTCAGCTGACAGGAAAACTTTTTTAAATATATAAAGAGAGATCAGCACCCTGTCTCTTCCACTATGGTCATGACGAGGTGGATCCAATCAGGGAGGATGAGTCCCACTTCTAGTAGCTGATCTGGAGGTGTGAATTCCAAGAGAGGAGAAGCTGCTTTTGTAGTTAACGAGCCATTCACAGTCTTTGTTTAATCCTGAGTTGATTGTGTCAAACTTGAAGATGAACTGTAGCTCAGCAGTTTCTCTTTGAAGTCTGGTCCTGAAGATTTTTTGCTGCAGGATGGCTACATTTAGATCTGCAATTGTGTGTCCAGGGAGATTGAAGTGTTCCCCTACAGGTTTTTGTATGATGCCATTCCTAATATCTGCTTTTGCAGAAAAACTTGCCAGCTGCCTACACTGGCCGCTTGAATTTCCGCAAGAACACTGACGATCTCATGTAAGATTGTCAGTGTTCTTGCAGAAATGCTGTGCTGCTCCCGTTCGGGCAAAAGCCCTCTTGCACAAATGCTTTTGCACAAGAGGGCCAGTGTAGACAACGTGGTATTGTTTTGCGCAAAAAAGCCCCGATCGCGAAAATGGCGATCGGGACTTTCTTGTGCAAAACCGCATCTAGATTGGCACGGACACTTTTCCGCAAAAAGTGCTTTTGCGGAAAAGCGTCCGTGCCAATCTAGACACTCTTTTCCGCAAATGCTTTTAACGGAAAAACTTTTCCATTAAAAGCATTTGCGGAAAATCATGCCAGTCTAGACGCAGCCAGACTGTGAATGGCTCGCTAACTACAAAAGCAGCTTCTCCTCTCTTGGAATTCACACCTCCAGATCAGCTACTAGAAGTGGGACTCATCCTCCCTGATTGGATCCACCTTGTCACCTCCAGCCTGATTCTGGCCTGCATATTTATACCTGCCTCTGGAAATTTCCACTACATGCATCTGACGAAGTGGGTCTTTGCCCATGAAAGCTTATGCTCCAACACTTGTTAGTTTATAAGGTGCCACAGGACTCCTTGCCGCTTCTGTGAAGAGTAATGCCTATTCCAAAACAGTTATTTCAGAATAGGGGCTGTGTAGACAGGGCAGCAGCTATTATTTCAAAATAAGGGGCCTCCAACCCTTCCCAGGGTGCCCTGCTATCTGCTCTGTCCACACTCAGCCAAACTCTATTTTCCTCCCACTCTCCCTGGAGCCCTTAAAGCTACAGCATCAGCAGAAAGGGCTTGTGGCTAGCAGGAGGCCCTGACAGCCCTGAGCCAGGCTGCTGCTCCCACCCAGTGTTCCACTGCTCCCAGGGACGGTCAGATAGCTCCCAGGAGCCTGCCAGTGGCTGAAAAAGATGTGCACTTTCCTGGTCTGGTGCAGAGATCCTGGTACTTATTGAGGTTTGGGGTGACAAGACCAACCTCCAGGATCTCTACACCAGATGTTTATGGCTGGATGGCAGAGAGCCTGGCCAACAAGGGGCATATCTGCATCCAGGAGCAGGTGCGGAAGAAAGTAAAAGACCTCCGCCAGGCATATGCCAGGGCCAGCGAGGGCACCTACCGCTCCTGGGTAGAACCCCACACCTGCCCTTATTTTAAAGAGCTGGACCACATCCTGAGGGGAGGCGGGGAAGTCCCTTAACACCTCCCCTCCTCCCCCCAGTTGTGGACTCCAGGCTCGAGAAGCCTGTCGTCATCCTCACGGTGGGAGAGACGAGGAGGAACAGGACAAACACAGCACCAGCACTCTCCTGCCCCTGGAGCCGGTACCCCTCCTGTGAACGTGTCCCAGGCATCGGCCCAGGCTGGGGAAGGAACATGAGAGTGCCATCACATTCCCTTCACACAGAGGGTGGAGGGAGTGGGCAGTGAAGGGTGGCGGGGTGCTCTATGCTTGGCCCTTGAGGCCCGGGGATTGTGCAGCAGCCTGTGCACATGGGAGCATGTCACACTGCTCCTGGCCACACAGCCCCAGGAGGTTGCCACAGAGGACCCTTGTACTATTGGCCACAGGGTGTCTGGAGAGGCCTGCCATGCTCGTGACCCAGGGGTGGGACCCTTCCATCCTCCCTTCTTCCCTCCACAAGCCACCTCTAGAAGGAGGCTGGGGACAGTGACACACACTCAGTAGTCCTGCACACAGGCATGCCCATACTCTTGGGGACATCTGGGCATCTGTAGGAATGGGCCCACTGGCCAGAGTGCACATGGCCTTGCTGCAAGCATGACACCTTTGACTGAGCCAAGAACTGTCATTTTCGGCTCACAGATGAGTGCAAAGCTTCAGGCACAGTGTCCCCTGGAATGACTGACCCCCCCCCCTTCTTCTCCACAGCTGGCCAGCTGAAAGAGGGGGGTGGTCAACACGACGTAGGACAGCCTCCAGCCATGGATGAGCCATGGATGAGTTGCAGAGGGAGCACCTCGCAGCACTCTGATCCCCGGAGCAGACCATCGACTGCAGGCTCCAGGAGGGCTGTGGTGAGACACCTGGCGGGAGCTGCTGGAGCAGGGCTGCTCTCTGGGCACGGTTGTGCACTCCTTCATTGCCAGCATGATGCCTGCTCCTGCCTCTGCTCCCACTCCTGTTGTCCCTGTAGAGCCTCCTCCCATTCCCTCTCCCACCTGCGTGGCCACCAAGGCCCCTACACCAATAGTGGTGGGATCAGCAGAGCCAGGCACCACTCCCAGCCCCAAGCCTCTCCTCATCCCTCCTCCCCCTTCCAGCTCCCTCCTCCAAGGTTCTCATCCCCCTCCCCCAGGTTCTTTCCCCAGTTTCTGTGACCCCAGATAAAAAGATACAAAGTTTTTAGTTTTTCAAAAAAAAATTTTTGTTTATTGTGTCAGCAGGGAAGGGGGGGGGGGGATTACTGGAGGAAAGGCAGTGAGGAGCAAAGCAGAAGCCCCTAGTGGGGCGGCCGAGAGGACACTGTCTCTGGGCCCCCAGGGAGAAACTCTCCCTCAGGGCCTCCCAGATGCGCACAGCCCGATGAGCCTGCCGGATGGCTGCAGTGTGAGGCTGTTCGAAGGCCCTGCCGATGTGGTCAGCCTCCACCCCCCACCTTGGAAGGAATGTCTCCCCCTTCCACTCATACACATTGTGGAACACACAACACGCAGCCACCACATGGAAAGTTGTGCTCCCTGAGGTCCAGTCGGGTGAGGAGGCATCTGAAACACGTCTTCAACGGCTGCAGGCACCTTCCACAACCTTGCAGGCCCTGCTGAGCCTGGCATTATAGTGTTCCCTAGAGGGGTTGAGGTGGTCAGTGTATAGCTTCATGAGCCAAGGCAGGAGAAGGTAGGCCACATCCCCCACCGTGCAGATAGGCATGTCCACGTCCCCAAACTGGATGGTGCGGTCAGGGAAAAAAGTTCTGGCGTGCAGCTTCTGGAACATGCTCTTCCCCGACCACCTGACATAGATATCAGTGAACTGGCCCCGGTAGTCTGTGACAGCCTGCAGGACCATTTAAAAGTATCCCTTGTGGTTGATGTAGAGAGATGCCCAGTGGCTGGGGTCCCGGATGGAGATGTGGGTGCCGTCGATAGCCCCTTCCCCTCCCCCCCAGTTGGGAAAGCCCATGTCGGCAAACCCGATGGCGTTCACGTCACCAAGGCAGATGACCCTATGCAGCAGGATGGTGTTGATGGCCCTGACCACCTGGAGAAGGAGACAAACAAACAGATTCACAGGAGTGCCAGGGCCCCCGGGAGTTCCCCCACTCCACCCTCCTGGTTCCCCCCTCCCTCCCTCCCACACACACTCACCCCAATACCCGGCAGGGCTTTGTGAGGGCAGGACTGAAAAAACCTCCAGGGGAGGGGGCTTGCACCCACAACCCCCTTTCCCTAGGGAACCACACCACTCCTGGGACAATAGCCCGAGAATGCCATACCTGCATGACCAGGGCCCCGATCGTTGATCTCCCCACGCCGAACTGGTTCCCGACGGATTGGTAGCTATCCAGCATGGAGAGCTTCCAGAGGGCGATGGCAACATGCTTCTAGACGGGGGATGGCAGGTCTTACGTGAGTGTCCCATCGCCTGAGGGCAGGGCCGAGCCACACATAGAGCTCCAGAAAGGTGTCCTTCCTCATTCTGAAATTCTGGAACCATTGCTGGTCTCCCCACCACTCCATGACAATCCGATCCCACCAGTCTGCACTGATGTCCAGATGCCAGCAGTGGCAGGGTACGGTGTCCAGGGAGGGTGGGCGGGATAGCACAGCATGAGCTGGGCTCGCAGAGATCTGAGAAAGGTCTTCCAGAGGAGCTGTAGGTTGGGTTCCTGCAGGGTTTGGGAGGTGGCCTACAGAAACTGCTGCATGAGTTGCAGCACAAGCAAGAGGCAGCTCTGGCTCCATATCTGGCAAGCTGAAGTGTCCAAAAGGGCAACTACAGCAGGCAGAAAAGAAGGCTTTGCTGTCCCTAGAGCAGGTAGGCAAAGAGAAAAAGCCTGAGACACTGCTGTACAGGAGGGGTCCCTTTAAGCTAAAGCCTCAGATAGCCTCACGAAATAACTGCTGACCTGATGCCCTGCCTGAACTGGTTCTGCACGGCCTTTAATTCGAGTTAGCGTCCAATCAGTGTGCACGTGCTATTTCGATGCGCATTTTGTGTGCAGATGCACTATTTCAAAATAGCTATTTCGGAAGATATCTTCCGGAATAACTTATTCTGAAATAAATTTGCAGTGTAGACGTAGCTTAGAAGGGCTGTTGCTGAAAGAGACTGGAGTTTGTCAAAACAGAGGGAAAAGGTACAGTGAGGAGGAGCTCAGGTAGCAGCTGGCCGTGTAACAGAATCTAAAAATGCTGCCACTCTAATTCTGTGAGGAGTGCTTCAGCAAAGACAAAGAAAAGCAACACAGGAAAATATGAACAAACAAAATCTTCCAGCTTTCTCTACTCAAGGTTTTTTCCCCCTTGATGTCACCTTTAAGTGTGGCAACAATGGAAGAAGATCATTTTTACATATTCATCTAAGCAATCATGCATCACAAATATGATCTCTTTAGTTTTATGCACAGACAGTATTAGACTTCAGCCAAATAAAAGGCTTACCTGAACAGAAAAAGAAAACAGCTACGTAATCTAAAATTTATAACGAAGGCATCCCACAACCTAGCTAAAGCATGGTTCCACATTACGGTGTCAGTGTTACCAAGCATCTAAGGCTGTAGCATGGTTTGTGAATGTGATTAACACATGGTTAAATTCTGTCACATTACAAGATAGAACTGTATTTTACATACCTACAACATAAGTGATAGAGATGCAGCCGTTATTGTAATGAAATTTTGGGCTTACAGGGCACAGCTGCTTTTAGGTTGACAGAGCATAAAATAAGATTTAGCCCCTTATAAACAGTTCACAAATATAGTGTTTAATGCAATAATAATATAACTAATGTAAAATGTAAGTGCTTTATGTTATATCATACCAGTTAAAAGAAAATAAAGGGTTTGAGTTGCCAGTGGTAAGATTCAAATCTGCAGCTCTTGTGTAGCACCTTTCATCAGTACATCTCAAAGCTCTTTACAAATGTTTTTAATAATCATAAAGGGTAATAGTTTAAAAAAGTCTAATAATATTTTAGACATTGGTGTCACTTCAGCTTTTTCCAAAAGGAGTAGACTTTGATCACCTCTAGAGCTTCTGAATAATGACAACTTCCTTACCTTCCTGCATGAAAAACTAGCAGCGTCTGTGACAAAATTGAAAGTTATAAACAATAAGCCATTGATTTCACTCCTCACAACAAACTAATTATGCACCAGCACTTCAGGAATTCCATCCCATTGTGGTTTATGCTCAAATAAAAACACTTGAGCAACGGCCAATATGCTACTCATGAAATCCTTTGTGTAATAAAATAATTTTAATAAATGTCTGTAATTTCACTTCTAGAAAGAGACTGCACATTATTAATGACCAGAATGAAAAGTAATTTTACGTATCCCAATGGGACCCTAGCCCAAAAAGAAGTTTGAAATAACGAAAACCTTAAATGTCTGATATAAAATCACAGTGAAAAGAAATTCCAAAAAGTTAGGACTTCTAAAAGGCAGACACATAAGGATCCATTCAAAAAGTAGTTTAGAATTAGGCTAAATGTGCCTATGAGTAGGAGAGCGTCTTCTTGCCTGGTTTAACACCAGATCGTTAATGTTATAACCTAACATTAGAATGACTTTCCTCAACTTTTTCTTAAATAACCCAGAATGTTTTAATTTAGGGACAAACAAGAATTTTTCTGGTTATCTAATTCAGTGTGAAGACTAAAATAAAGCTCATATACACGTTTTGTTTCCATAGTGAACTATAATTTATGGATCAAGTTGGACTACCACAAATATGCACTCACATATAACATACAAAAATGGAAAGTTGTGGACAATCTTAACTATTGGAGTTGATGTCAGTCACCTATTCTAAAAACAAAGTGATAAATAAGCTACTTTTCCATACAATAATCTCTTTAAACATAGATTTTAGAGAGACTGAAAGCAAAACAAGTGTATGTTACTGACTATAAACAGTGTCTCTCTACTCTGCAACTGCTGTAACAAGAATACCTGACCATTGGGAACGAGGGTTTTGCATGTTTTTGCTATTGTGATACTAAATTATGTTCTAGAACAATGACTAACATTATCTTAGAACCCCCCCCCCCGCCCCAAACCACATCCATACTGGTCAGGAAAACACTGCTGCCAAGAAAAACTAATGTTAAGTGACTCGTCTTAGGAAGAACTGATAGTCAGCAACATTTATTTTTAAATGGGAACTTTGCCTTAATTGTCACTGCATATTTAACATTCTAACACCACTAATCATGTTTAATTGCTTGTACCTACAAAAACAGGTGTGTATTTTTTTTTTCCTTAGTTTGAAAACTCAGCAATGGACAATTAAAAATACTACCTATATGAAAAAGGGAGTTGGTCTTCAAAATAAAATTTTCCATCTTATCTTACACAGCAAAATATTAAAAATATATTTTTTTCAAGGTTGGAGAGGGAGAGAAAGAATGATAATGAGCTTTTTTTCCTTGACTGAGACTATTCCTACCACTGGGACTTTGATGTGGAAATTTTAAATCCCCAAATACCATGTGAGTAAAATGCTCCAGAATTACAACATGATATCTAGAACAGCTAACTGCCCTTTTGTCAAATATATAACTCATATCAGGAACATTCATTCATTATACATGTGTGTGTGTTCTGGCAACCAGGAGACAAATGTGCTACATTATACCTTTCTTGTGAACCGCCATGACATTATCACTTTAAATCTGGATCAATTTGTAATCACCACAGGTAGAGCTTAATGTAAAATCATTCTAATTGAAGCAACAAAAATTAGCAAACCATTACCCTTCTCTTATAGAAAACAAACAAACAAAACAAAACAAACAAAACCACAAAAATCCCCAAACAAACCTACAAGAAATGGGAGAAACGCTGGTTGGGGATGGGATCACAGCTTTGTCTCTGATTATACTTGTGATTCACTCCTGATTAGAACTATGATGTAGCTCACAAAAAGTGTAGTTCCTCTCAAAATGCTAGTTTGAGTTCAGTGCGTATCTCAATAAAAACAAATCAGTTTTTTTTTAATTTCTGCTATGGCACAAGTTGTGTTAATTGCACATGCCACCAAAGAGTTAATTAATCAAATCCTCTTACCATGTAAGGTCTTTAGTGAAGAACAAATCCTGAGGAATTAAGCCTTGTTTTCATAATGCATTAGAAATAGAATGGCTTTCCTTCCTCCCATCCCTGAACCAGGAGCATACACTCACCCTCTGGTTGATGGACTTCCCCTCTTTCACTTGTACTGCCAAGCCCAAATCAGACAATCTGCAGTTGCCGTTATCATCCAGGAGTACGTTTTCTGGCTTCATGTCCCTATAAAGGATTTTGATAGAGTGGAGATGCAGAATCCCACAGGTGATCTGAGCTGAATAAAAGATGATCCTGTTCATCTCCAATCCCCTCTCTCCCACATTGTAGATGTGATATTTAAGATCCCCTCCATTCATGAGGCTCATAACAAGACACAGGTGGCTCTTGCTCTCATAGGCATAGGCGAGGGTGACTATGAAAGGGCTATTAACTTTCTCCAGGATTTCCTTTTCTAACAGAGCCATCTTCTCCCCACCTTTCTTCTTCAGTCTTTTCTTATCCAGTTTCTTGCATGCATACATCTTGCCGGTGTTTTTCACCTGAATGGCACAAACCTAGAGGATCAAGATAAAAAGAGAAAGGAAGGGGCTTTACAGATGTAGATTGGAGGTGAATTATCAGCAGTGGTGCATGGGAACTAAGGAAGCAAGATACACCTGGCTGTCATTTCAGAGGGCATTCCTAATGGTCATATTGACAGAGTACTGGATGGGAATATAATAGGAGGAGGAGGCTGGCCCTTTCTGCTTGGGGTATGTGTTAGGGCTGTCTTATTCTAGATCAAAGCTCTTGAGACGCCCATGGAGTTTTCAGAAGTTCCCTGTCATGACCAGCATGTGGATTCTCTGGGGGCAGTAATGTGGAAAAGGGGTTACATCACATTAGTTTGTTAGTTTGCCCAGGTCTCTGACATCTGCCTAGTCTATTGCAGGCTCCTTTTTGCATTGCCCATACCCGCCCATTAGCCCAGGGAGGGAAGGGATGGCAGTTCCCCTACCTCTCCAAAGCCACCTTTACCAAGCACCCGAAACTCGTAGAAGTACTTTTCATTCACTGGCTGCTTCTCAAAGACTTTCCACTGCAGAAACTTGTCATAGAAGGGGGTTTTCTGGAAGTCCTGGAAGGGCTTCTCCTGAAGGAAGGCCTTTGTCTCCTCCTTTGCCAGCTGCGTGATACTCTCATAGTCCTTCTCAGTGGCTGCCTGGCACTTGCTGGACAGGCCTGAGCTTATGAAGGCTAGGTAGTCCTTGGAGCCAGACTTTAGGAAGTTGGTGACCAAGCTCTGCAGGATGCTGCTTTTGGCATTGTCCTCCGCCAGCTCCCAGTTGGACACCTCATCCAGAAAGTTCTTGGCCACCAGGTATTCAGGCATGGTCTCTAAGAAATCCCTGAAGAACCTTTTGCCAATGGGCTGCTGCTCACAGACGCTTTCATACTCAGCGGGGAGGGCCTCTCTGACCTCTGTACACTGCTCAGGCTTGGGCAGTGACAGGCTCTTTCGCCTCCTCTGCATCTCCTTGGTGTCCCCATCCGTGCTCTTCCTGGCCTGCAGGTATGCTGTGTTGGCAATCAGGTTGTCCAGGCCCCCCATGTCACACATCCTGGCAAGTTCTCGGGGTGACAAAGCCTGACCGGAGCAAAGTCACTCACTGGTCCTGGGCCTGTCCTGCACTTCTCCTTACCTGCGTGTGTATGGATTTCAGCGAGACACTGAGGAGACTAGCTTCTTTAGCATTAAATACCTCTCAAGGATTTTCACTAAGTACCTTTAGGTGTATGTGCCATTTGTGGAAAGTGACTGGTAAGAGGTTTCTCTGTAAGGAGCTTTTGGGTTGCTATCTTTAGTCAGCAGGAAGACATCCCAAGAAAACCTTCCCACTGCCGTCACTGAATAGGCGCAGCTTGGCTGATGACCCTCAGCACAGACCTTTTCCTGCCCTTAAATGTGCCAGGATTCCCAACCACACCCACTGTCCATGGCCCTGGGACCCTTGGGTATACAAAAATTCCGCATCCGCCCACTGTCCATGGGCTTTTTATCCTCTGAATCCTTGCCTTGGACAGACAGACATACCCTCATGCTACTTTGCCATTTGGAATGGGGCCAAAATCCCACTAGTCCCACATATCCACTATTCATGGCACCCTGATCCTGGGGGTACATAAAATCTCCTTGACTTCTTTCCATTGTATTCTGAGCTTTGGGGTACTGGAAATTAAATGAAAACATATGTAAAATAAAAGAAAAGCTGTTACAAGATGCAAAAGCCATTCAAACGTCAAACCTATCCTTGAAACAGAAGTCAGAAGAGAGTAACAACAGAAAAAGCACTGGAAATGTTTGGAGTTGTTTAATAATCACTCAGTTTGATCAATAAGCACCATATCCTTAAACTTACACCAAGAGAAATACCCACGCTTGTGAGCTGCACATATACAGTGCATACATTTCAGTGCTGTCATATGCTGCTCCCTCTACAGGAGCAGAAATTGGATTAGATGAACAGGCTAAGAACTGCTGCTGTTCTAAAAATAACGATCCCACCCTGTGAACAACCAGAACAACGTAGAATCCTAGTCACCCTCACACATAGCAAAGAGGAAACAATCTGAACTTAAGACACAAGCAATTCCCATAATATACACTTAAAAATATCCTCCTCACACCAGTCCCCCCAAACAAAAACAAACAAACCCATACCCTACATTGAAAACTACTGTCCAAATTTTCTGAATCCTGAAAATGTCACTTAGACAAAAGAGTCCTCAGCACAGATCCCAGGAGTGTCTAATCCCTATTTACTTTAGCTCTTGGTAATTCAGAGATGTATTATTATTTAAGGTAAATATTCAAGTACTAAAAACTAAGTTTCTAGCAACAGTGAAACAATTCCTCTTGTACAAAGAGAGATTCTGGTAATCCTTGTTTCTGCCATTGTTCTATACATACTACTTATCTAAAACAGCAATTTTAAATGAAAATGGTCAGAATTTACCAATAAAAGCCATTTTTATAATTGCCATCGCTAAAGGTTAATACATTAAGTATTTTCTTAATGTGAATTGGTTTGCCACTCTCAGATTTTTATATATTATGTTCTTTAATGGTATAAAATGATTTTTTAAAAATGTGCACATTAATCTTACCAGAACTTTGCTGAAAGGCAATACAGAGCAAATTGCTTCCTGTATCTTACATCTTTTAAATGAAACAGACAGCTTAAAATGTTCACTTGCAATTATAAATCAACTGTAAGAATCAAGTTCATTCTCATTGGTTACCAATGTAATTTATAAAGTAGTTGAACAATGAGAAATAGCACAGGAAGATCTCAGAAGAATAAGAAACGTCCTCCTTTGCCAAAAGAAACTTCCACCTGAAAGTCTTGTTTTTACTCATATTGTTAATAACAGATTTAAACCTTGAAATTACAGGTGCTCAATATTAAAGATAGTGAAACTGGCCACATTACTCACTCCTCCTGAGCCATGCCTTAAGACAAATGCTTCAAAATTACACTACATTTAACCACTAAGCACAACTTGTTTTAATGATAGAAGCAGAATTCCAGAATATGTTGACCCTATAACAGGTGTCATTAACCTATCGCTAAATTACCAATGCAAATACAGTAAACTTCCGATAATCCGGCACCTTTAGGACCCAGGGGGTGCTGGATTATCAAATATGCCGGACTATCAGAAGGGGGGCTATGAGGGGTCTGGGGTGGGGGGGATGCCACCCCAGACCCCTCATAGCCCCCCCTTCCTATAGTCCGGCTCTGCCCCAGGCATCCCTGATTCAGCCGCTGCTGGTCAGTTTCAGCAGCGGCTGAATCAGGGACACCTGCAGCAGAGCAGCTGGAGTGCTGCCGAGTTGGTCCTGTAGCGCTGACCCTTGGCGCAGCGAGACCAACCCGGCAGCACCCCAGCTGCTCTGTCCCAGGTGTACCCAAGTCAGCTGCTGCTGAAACTGATCTGGGGCTGATTCCAGGAATCCGGGGCAGAGCAGCTCTGCCTTGGGCTTCCTAGAGTCAGCCGCTGGTCAGTATCAGCAGCTGCTGAATCGGGGACAGCTGGGGTGCTGCCGGGTTGGTCCCGCAGCTCCGAGGGGCAGCGCTACGGGACCTACCCGGCGGCACTCCAGCTGCTCTGCCCTAGGCGTTCCCGATTCAGCCACTGGTCAGTTTTAGCAGCAGCTGAATCGGGGAAGCTGGGGGCAGAGCAGCTCCAATGGTCTAGCTGCCTGGAGCATTTCCGGGTTCCTGATGGTGCCGGACCATCAGGAGTGCCGGACCATCAGATACTGGACCATCGGAGTTTTACTGTATTAGCATTTCTGCTGTTTCTGTGTGAAGGCAGAAGCAGATCAAAGAAACACCTATATTTTTATGGTGTTCCCCTTGCCCCTGGTGTTTAGGAATATTTCTTAAGCAATTGCTGTCAACTTCTGCAGAATGTATACTTTCCTTAAAAAGTTTCTAACTTTCATTGTTATGACAATAACTTTTTATAATTGTACCAAGATTAACCAGTGCAGTCTTCCTAAAATTGCAGACACATAGATGCACTACTGCTAGTGAGATTGATCTGGGTGCTACTACTGTAAGGCATGTGAGAGGTCTATGTCCAGTATAAAGAGGACAGTTTTTTGGTGGGAGAAGTTGACTCATATTTAGCTTGTGATCCACTGTGACTCCCTGATCCCTTTCTGCACTACTCCCTCCTAGGCATTCATTTCCCAGTTTGTATGTGCACAAGATTGTCCAGATCATTTTGAATTTTAATCCTATGCTCCAAAGCACTTGCAACTCTTTCCAGCTTGGTATCATCCACAAATTGTTAATGAAGTTATTGAACAGAACTATACCCAGAAGTGACCCCTGTGGGACCCCTCATTATTCTCTTCCAGCAAGACTGTGGACCATTTACAACTACTCTCTGGGAATGGTTATCCAGCCAGTTTTGCACCCATCTTATAGTAGCTCCATCTCAATTGCATTTCCCTAGTTTGTTTATGAGGTGATGAAAGACAGAATCAAAATCTTAACTAGAATCAAGCTGTATGTCTACTGCTTTTCTATCAACAAGATTTGTCACCCTGTCAAAGAAAGATATCAGATTGGTTTGACATGATTTGTTCTTGACAAACACATGATATTTCTTATCACCTTATTATCTTCTAGATCCAGGGCAGGCAAGATCCAGCCTGCCCTGCCAGGACCCTTTGCCAGTGGGAGTTGCTATGACTGGGCTGGGGGTGGAGCAGCACACAAAGTCCTTCCCCTCCCTGGCACATGGAGAGAGCAGCTAGCCAGTTTGAACCTGTGGCTGCGGCAGGCAGGGAGTCTGCCTGAGGGTCCCACTGGGCTGCTGGCTGGGAGCTGCCTAGGTAATCACCTTCCAGTCAGAGCCTGAACCTGACACTCACCCCCCTCCTACTTCCTAAATCCCTGCCCAAGGTCACCACTCCCTCCTACCCCTGTCATGACCCAAACCCTTTGCAGCCTCCTCCAGCAGGCCACAACTCCCTCCCAGACCCTGAATCCTCTCCTGCACCCATACCCCGACTTCATCCTGTCACCACAGAAGTCCTCTTAGGATTGTTCCCCAGTGTGCTGATCATGCCACTGAGAACAACCTTCTCGCTCTCTGGGGCTCTTCTCCATCCTTCCCTGCTGGGCCAGATCCTTTGGACTCTCCTAGATAAGGGACAGAGTTGGGGTAACTCCCCCTCTCCCTGCAGAGCAATGCAGACACTGAACCACTTCAGCTCTGGGAGGATGCAGTTCTAGGGCACAGCACCCAGGAAACCAGCCCCCAAATGAGACCAATCCCCCCCAGATAAATCCGTCTTTTTTATGTGTAAAAATTTTATATAGTAAAAACTCACTCAGGTAAGCTCCCCTTTATCAATGAAAGGGAGATAGGCAGGTATGAACAGTAGCATTTAGTGGGTTGCAAGAGAAAACAGACAGATCAAAGTTACTAAATTAAAGTGAATAGAAAATGCATAGCTAGTTCTAATCCACTAAGAAACACTGCATGCAGATTCTTACCCTAAAGAGCTCTTCTTCTTTTAGACATAATCTTCAAGTCAGAGACAAACTCTTTTTTTCTGACTTGGGTCTCCAGCCCTCTTTGTATCCTTTTAGTGTCCCAGGCTGGTTTTCCTGGCCAGCTGAAGACAAAGGGCTGATAGTTTCCCACTGTTTAACTACCTTTCCCCAGCACTGGAATCTTTTGTTTTACATCACTCTTTCCATGGAAAATTACTAGGTTCAAAAACTGATCCCAGTACCAGGTGATATGGTCACATGTTTTCTTAGGACCAACCACCTTCTGGACTTAATGGACAAATAAAGCTATTTACAAGTTGTTAAGTTGATTACCAAGTTAAGGTTGGGAGGAGGGGGGGGCGGGAGGCAGTGAGGCACCAATAATGGTTTTCATTAAATTATATTTAAATTATAAAGGCTCATTCTTCATATTTCTAACTTCACATACAAGAATGATACATGCAAATGATACAAAATAGGGTATACAGATCGTATGATTAAAATTGATAGGTTACATGAAGTATTTTGTTCAAAGCATCTCCAAGCTACGCATATTTATATTCATAAGCCAATTTTCATAAAACATCTGGGGGACTGTCACAATGCCCTCCTGAACTCCAATCCCATGCCCCAAGTCACTACTCAAACCCTCTGCACCCTTCTCCCACAGTCCCCTCCTACACTTCTCTCCCAGGTTGGAATCCTCTCCTGTACTCATATCCCCTCCTGGACCCCAGCACCCCAATACGCTTGCCCCAGGCCACAACACCCTCATTCACCCAAACTCTTGCACCTCATTCACTAACCCAAGCTCCCTTTTGCACCCAACCTCCGGTCCAAACACTGCACCATAGAAAAGTGCAGACCCCGACTGCTTCAAAAATGATTGCCCACCCTTGTTCTAGATGTTTGACAATTCATTGTTTAATTATCCGCTCCATTATCTTTCCAGATATAGAAGTTTGGCTGACTGGCCAGTAATTCTCCAGGTGGTCCTCATTTCACTTTTTATAGATAGGCACTATATTTGCCCTTTTCCAGTCTTCTGGAATCTCTCCTGTCTTCCATGATTTTTCAAAGATAATTGCTAATGGCTCAGATATCTCCACAGTCAACTCCTTGGGTATTTTACGATGCATTTCGTCAGGCCCCAGTGACTTGAAGACATCTAATTTGTCTGTATTTTTTAACTTGTTCTTTTCCTATTTTTGCCTCATATTCTACATCATTTTCACTGGCATTCACTATGCCTAGTATACAAAAGCATTGTGAATATACAATGTTTTCCTACTAGATTGCAGCTAATCAAGATGCTCAACTTCCAGTGACTCCACCTTTTTCCTGGCAGGTAGTATTAACATACAGTATAGATAGGCTTGCTAACAGATGGCAGCATGATGCAATCAAATAGGTAGGTCACCGCCCTGTGTAAGGGCATTCTTGCTGGAATATTTGATCATAGCCAAAGAGGCCATGGTCAGCTGACCTGCCAACCAATCAGCCTATCAGACGTAGTTTAGAACAACCTTATCAGAACACAAATTCTTCAAACTTGCCACATATTTAACTCACTAAAATACTGTTAATAGGCCATGTGTTTCTTGTAGGCATGCAAGGGCAAAGATAACCAAACAAACAAAAAACACACTATCAAGGCAAGTCGTTAAATACAAGAAAAACAAAAATTAAAACAGGGTTGTACATACCGAATAATAACTAAATGAAATTATGAAGCCACAAAAAGCAAAACAACAATTGTTATTACATGAAAATATAAATCTACCAATCTGATGAAACAGACAAATAGATACAAAACATGTTCCAAAATAGACCTACCTATACTGAAAAGATGAAAAAATGTGCTGCAATAAATTCTTGCTATATTTAATTACCATGTGTTTTTTTGTAACATCTATTTTGTCAATTATTTTTTAAATAAGTTATAGACATAGTTCTCATTTTATCTGAAATCCATCCATGAGTCCGCTAGTCCCTAACTATTATTTTCATTACACCAACTAATTAATTTCAAATATGATTATAAACATAGTCCAATGCTGCATTAAAGATATTGCTTTTACTAGAAATAACAGTAAAAATTCTAATGTGGCACCAGTTTATTCTGCATGATGGAGAATCAAAATACATATTATAAAAGAAAAGGCCGTTAATATTCAATGAATTATAAATTCAGATTTTTTTAAGTCATCACAAAAACAAGTCTGCACTAGAACATAAATAAGATTTCTACCATACTGGAGGTAGGGGAAAGGAGGACCGAGAGAAAACACACAATAAAATGAATGTTTCACATACTATTTATTTGAGTCCAAACATCACTGTAAAGCAAAATTATTTATGGTGCTTTGGTGTGGATGTAGTATTGCGCATGGTAAAAATTGTTTTGACTCAGTTATACATCATATCAATTTTATGAATGAGGCCTTCTTTTTGAATGCATTGTTTTTTACATTTCCTTACCAAAAATATAAGGTAGACTGTAATTGTGTCTTTTTTGCAGCAAATCATTTCTAAGTAGTTGCTAAAATTTATACCCAGAACACTACACTCTAAGGTAGTGTGCCTTAGTTGTGAAAAGATGTTGACATAAGACCAATCAAAATGGTACAGCAACACACTACAGTGTTCAACCGCAACAAAACCCATAACATTCTTTTAACAGATATAAATTGCATGAATCACACCATAGTTAGAGTGTTCCTCTCTTCATATGGGTATATGGCATTAGACATATACTTCTTCAAACACGTTCAACAGAAAAACTGACATTTTCATTTGCCTATTCTCTGGACCACCCAGTCCTGTTGACAGAGGGGACAGCGATTGTTCTGTTTCACCCATAGGGACATGCAGCAATTGTGGAAGGAATGATTACATTCTCCCCAGACAACTGAAAGAAAAGAAAAACACTTGATATGTTCTAGTTATGCTGCTTAATACAGATGAACAAACTACATTCATAATTAAGAGTACTGACAATCTAACTCATTTTTCAGATAATACAAGATCATTATATTTGAGGCAACACTACATTAGAATGATTTACTAATTGAGATTGGTGTCACTGGCTTGATAGTATTTTCCATAAATGGAACACTGTTCAACAGGATTATGTCTGTGTCATCAGTCTTACACATCTGTAGAATGCTTAGCACACTGCTGTGCATGATATAAATAATACATAATACTAGGAACATTTTTGAGGGATGAGTGAAGTCTGTGAATGGTTTGGAAACATCCACTGCCTGGCTAAATTCTGCCTTATTTTTACTGGTTGATTAATTAAGTATAGCTAGTGTATAGTTTCGGTGTTGATTTTTCATTATATACTAAAGGTTTAAGGGCATATTCGCAAATTCTAATCAAGTCAAAATTTTATTCCACAGTTGCATGTTTTAGTTAAGTTCTTCTGTTATATCTTCTAAGGATGTTAAGAAGTGGATAATTGGCTAATCATGCAGTCAATACAATTTGTATCAATTATACGATTAGTCGATAAGGGGAGATGTTCTCTCCTGGTGTGCACCAGGTACAAGAGCTATACCCGCTGCAGCTCTGCAGTTTAAATGTAGTAGGAGCCAGGCATGCAGAGTTGCAGTGGGGGTAGCTCCCAGAGCCGGTGCAAGCTGGGATTGAGCAGTCCCGGCTTGCGCCAGCTCCAGGACTGCTACGGTTCTGCCTCCCCTGGCTCCTTCCTCCTCCCTGCTCTACTGCGCACAACGGAGATGGTGCTGGGGGGAACTGGCTTTTAAGATGACTCCTCCTAGCACCAGCTTCTGATCTGATACAGAGGCAGCAAAAGAAGGGAGAAGCGAGTAGATGAGTAGTGACCCGACTACCCGATAAGCCTAGGCTTATCAGGTAGTTAACTACTTGCTTACATCTCTAATATCTTCTAGTACCTATCTTGAAGAAGAGATTGTAGGCTTTTGATTTAGATAGGAAATAGCTACTATGAGATGTCCTGAATTGTGTAACTAGTTCTTCCTAGTCACATACATATATATAAATGACTACTTGCAGATTTGCTCGGTCAAGTACTTTTCTATGACAGTGTGTCTTTTACATTAGTAATGCTCTGCAGTTTATTTTTGTGCATTAATAAAATTAATATGAGCTTTAAACTTTAAAAAGCCTCCCACTGAGAAAATGCCTTTGCTGAAAAACAAGAGAATGAAATCACTACATACCAACACAATCTTCTTGTTTGTTTTCAGCTTGACATCTAAGACAGGCATCTAAAAGTAAACAAGAACAAAACTCAATTTGATGCTCAGAACACAATTCTTAAAACTGGCTTTTCTAATGTAAATATTAACTTCGGATCATATTTAGAAAGGTAAAAGCTAGAATTCTGCCATTTAGTTCAACTGTATTTAAGAGATAAAAAGAAAATTAAAATTATATGCATATCAAATATTTTATATATATATATACACACACACACACACACACACACACACACAAGAAAGAACTGGCAGCTGTAAGCAAGCTCTTCTCATCCTCCATGTTGTTATATTTGCACAAACTATGCTGCAAAAAAGAGTCTTCTTTTTGTTTGACAAACCTTTGGGAGACTAGTGCCAAATCCAT
This sequence comes from Pelodiscus sinensis, assembly GCF_049634645.1. Classification (NCBI taxonomy): domain Eukaryota; kingdom Metazoa; phylum Chordata; order Testudines; family Trionychidae; genus Pelodiscus; species Pelodiscus sinensis. Next base: position 20,853,456 of record NC_134720.1, on the reverse strand, counting down.
TTAAGCATTTTAAAAATTAAACAAGAGCACTGGCAAGTACACATACAACCCCCAAATTCAGGAATTTATTTTTCAGATGGTAGCATTTCTTTTTAAAGAAATAATTCACAATGCTATTGTTCTTCAACCTAGTATTAAAACCTGCTTACCCCCCCTCCTTTCTTTCTTGTTTTTTTAAAAAAACAGATCAATTTTACTTGAGGAGTACCTTAAACTTCCACCAGAATATAATTCCTCTACATATAACACATTTGCAAGCACCTTCTCCCATGCTGTTCCATATTGACAGAAAAAGCTCCTTGTAAAAATCTGTAAAGCCACATACTGTCCTTTCAAATCTCTCTTTAAAACACTCCTTTATCACGACACCTTCAAAAAATTTTATGCAGATACTAACGATCATGATGATTACCGTCATCTCACCTGCTATTGTGTGCTTTCCCTTCTTGTTTGTTGAATTTCCTGCTTTAGACAGGAAGCTCTTCAGGAAAGGGAACCACTTTTTATTGTTTGAATAACCCTTATAACAACTATGTCTGGGTCTCTAGGTGCTACTTTAATACAAATAATAAATAATGAGTGAAATTCTTCACTGTCCACTAAACAAAGAGCTCTCCTGTGTGTCATTTGGAGAAATAGAGCTGCCTCAGCAGCACTCTCATTCTACTGTTTAATAAAGTGAGGACTGACTAGGTGAGGAATCTGAAGTGGGAGAAGCAGTAAGTGCTTTCATTGTGTGGAGCAGCAGCTGATGTAGGGAGAAGTACTACTTGAACTGCAAGTCCCATAACCTTATTTCTTTCTGTCCACAACAAGATTACACAGTTTAAAAATATGTATAATATTTCTCCTTGGTCTCTTACTTAGGTTGCACAACTAATAAATGCAATTGCTACACTATCAATATTTTAATCTGTAAAATTTAAGATACTTTTAAATATTGTTTTCAGCCAAAGTAAATTTGCAGAAATATTACTGGGCAGGAGATATTCCACTAGCACGTGACAAGTAGGGATGTGATAGTGTACATGTGTAAACTGTTAACCAATGAACCTCAGCTCATCAGTTAACATTCACGGTTACGTGCAAGCCCCCGCTCCAGCCCCAAAAGAACAGCCATACTGGATCAAACTAAAGGTCTACCCCAGTATCCTGTCTGCTGACAGTGGCCAATACCAGATGCCCCAGAAGGATGAACACAACATTCCAGACAACTATAATATTCTATATTAGAGGCAGCAGTGGGTGAGAAGTGGGGGTGGAGGCAGGAGCCAGTACTCATGGAGAGATAACTTTTAGGCAGGCTCCCCAAGAGTACTAGCTCCTGGGGAGCTATCTGCCTCCCTCCTCACTGCTTCTATTGGGGAGCAGGGGAAGAGGGAGGCAGGATCCTATATACACAGGGAGCTGGCATAAAAGCTGGTTCCCCACACGTACCAGCTCCCACAGCACCACATCCCTCCCACCTCGCTGCTTTTATCACAGGCAGAAGCAGGGAGGGGAGTGCAGGCAGGAGCTGGTGCTCACAGGGAGCCAAATTTTAAGCCCATTCCCCACATGCACCAGCTCACACCAGCTCCCTGTATCAGAGGCAGCAATGCAGGGGAGGAGGGGCTACGTGTAACTATGCGCATTAACTGATGAGCTCAGGCTCATCTGTTAACATCCCTACTACTGAGAGGCTGTTTATTCTGTTTCCTCACTATATGATAGATGCTGGGCCATGTCAAGCAACCGCAATTTATTTCAGGAAATAAACAGTATGAATATTACAGGTTAAAACTGATTGCTTAGGTGAGGCATCTAATGATTTATTTCTGGTACAAACACACAGAGATCTACATCAGCCATTGGTACAAGCACAGGATCCTCTATGCAATTTCTACTAGGCATAGGACAAACTCGGAGGTAGGACATTAAGCACTATATAAATGGGAGTCCCTGTAAAAATTAAGGGCAGGTACACAACTGCTCAGTGACCCCATCTGTGGGGTTTGGTATTGTCCCAGCAAACATGTCAGCGCCGGGAAGAAGGAAACCAGTCTATTCAAGCTCTAACAGAAATCCTGGTCTTCCTGGGGAGGAATGCAGTGAGGGCCTCAGCTCTGCAGGGTTCTCCCCAAGGAGTCGATATGTTAAATCCTGGTTAATTAGTTAACCAGTTAAACTTTAGGTTCAACTGGTTAAGCCATTAAGTGGGCTGTCACCCCCTGTGTGTGAGGCTCCTGGCTGAGGGGAATGGGAGCAGAAACAAGTAGCCATATGGGGGGGACGGGCGAGGACTGACCTCAGCTTCTGCGCCCTGCCCCCACCCCACACTGGGTGGCTAGCTTCTACTCCAGGGCCCTGTAGGGCTAGAGCTGCCTTCTACCCAGGATAGGCTACGAATGGGGGGCTGCTCTTGGGTACCAGTGCATCACCCAGTAAAGGGGATGCTTACCAAATAACTGGTTAATTGTTCACATCTGTACCAGGGAGAGACGATCAGTGACATGATACAGCTTCTCTCCCTGCCACGATGTGAGACTCTGCCTGAGGTGGGGGGGAGGAGAGTAGTGAAAAGTGACAGCCCCTCCAGGATATGGAGCTCTGCCCTGGGGGAGGGGGAGAAGATGGGGAATGAGGAGATTCAGATAGCCCCAAGATGTGGGGCTTTCCCCATGTGAGGAAGGATCAGTGAGGCTATACAGGCCCCCACTACCTGGGGCTCTCCCTGTGGTAAGGGGCAGTGAGACTATACAGCCCCTCGCCCCTGGATGTGGGTTTCTTCCTATGGGGGGGGGGAAAGGTACAGCCCCCCTCCTACTCCAGAATATCAAGGGGACATACACGCCCTCCAGAGGGGACAGTGAGGAGATACAAGCCCCCCCCCCCTCCAAGTTGTGGGGCTCTGCTGGTGTGGCGCCAGCCAGTGAGGAAAAACAGGCCTGTCATACGTGAGGCTCTGCCTGCGCGGGGGTGGCAGCGAGGAGATACAGCCCTTCCCCCCAGGATACGGGGGTCTCCTCCCCTTTGGGAAGGGGCAGCGAGCAGGCCGGGCCCGGCCGACGCTTACCCATGACCTGCACCCGGCAGATGGCGCACGTGTCGCACTCCACGTCCCAGCTCCACATGGCCACCGCGTTCCACTTCTTCAGCGAGAACATCTTGTCGGCAGCGCCCGCCTTGGAGCCCGAGGAGCCCGCGTGGGAGTGGGGGGCGACCGGCTCGTCTCCGTCCTCCACGTCGGCCATGGCGGGGGGCGGAGACGCTGCGACGGCGGCGCCGCTCTGGCTTCTCCCAGCCGGCAGAGCGGGGCTGCAGCGCCGCCCAGCGCCCGGAGCGCGGCCAGCTGAGCTGGGGCACACGGGAGGCACGGGGACCTCGACCCCTCAGCCGCGCCGCTCCGGGAGCGGAGGCGGGGACCAGCTGCAGCAAGCCCTTAAATTAGCATCTGTCAACTACGGCCGTCTGCTAAGAACAACCACTAATCACAGTTAAAAAGTTAAAATCCACCCACTTCAGTGTTAGGCCAGGGACCCCACCACACAAGAACAAGGAACAGCTGACCAGTAATCAGGAACTTGGGAACAACAGGTCCGCAACAGAGAGAGCAGGAATAGAAGCTTCAGAAACAGATATCTTCCATCTCCTCTGGTATTATGTGGAACAGACACTCCCATGGGCTGCGTCTAGACTGGCACGTTTTTCTGCAAAAGCAGCTGCTTTTGCGGAAAAACTTGCCAGCTGTCTACACTGGCTGCTTGAATTTCCACAAGAACACTGACTTCCTACTGCCTGAAATCAGTGCTTCTTGCAGAAATATTATGCTGTTTCTGTTCGGGCAAAAGTCCTTTTGCGCAAAAGGGCCAGTGTAGACAGCTCAGATTTGTTTTGCGCAAAAAAGCCCCGATTACAAAAATGGCAATCGGGGCTTTTTTTGCAGAAAAGCACGTCTAGATTGGCATGGACGCTTTTCCACAAAAAGTGCTTTTGTGGAAAAGCGTCCGTGCCAATCTAGACACTCTTTTCCGCAAATGCTTTTAACGGAAAATCATGCCAGTCTAGACATAGCCATGATGATCAGCAACACACAGCACACTATATCAAGTCCTTATTCAATTTGGACAGATGTTGCTGCAAGGGTCAAATGACCCTTTTCTACCTTTTTAGATCATGGGGCAGATTTTAAACCAGGGGTAGGAAATAGTTTGGGTTGTATAGTTTCTTCATCAGAATTTTGCTTTTTCTGAAACAATGCTCCACAACTCCTAACAATTTGGAAGGAGTGTCAAATTCTTAAATATAGGTTCCAGTGCTGCAGCTGTCTTTAGAAATGCCATATTGGTACCTTTTTTGCGTTTTGTGAAATCTGCCAGTGAAAGCAGTCTTAAAATAGACACATGCTGGCTCATCATCTGAAACTGTTACAACATGAGATATATGGCAGAATGCAGGCAAAACAGAGCAGGAGACATATCTCAAGGAATTAAGACAAAAATTAATGCATTTTTCTAATGAGCATTATCAACATTGAATTATGTCCTCTGGGATGGTGGTTAAAGCATAAAGGGGCATACATATATTTAGCATATCTGGTACACATGCCTTTCAATGCCGCTACAAAAGTACCATGGGAACACCTGTTCCCACCTTCAGGTGACACTTCAAATAAGTGGACAGCATTATCTCCTATAAATGTAAACAGGCTTCATTCTCTAAGTGATTTCTTGAACAAGAAGTAGGACTGAGTAGACTAATAGACTCTAAATTTGTAAGTTGTTTTGCTTTTGAGCGCAATTATGCAACAAAACCCCGCTACATTTGTAAGTTGCACTTTCATGGTAAAGACTGCACTAAAGTGCTTGTATAAAGTGAATTGAAAAATACTCTTTTGTTTATCATTTTACAGTGCAAATATTTCTAATTAAAATATAAGGAGCCACTGTACAGGTTGAACCTCTCTAGTCCGGCACCCTTGGGACCTGACTGGTGCCAAACCAGAGAATTTGCCGGATCATGGGAGGTCAGTATTGTCTAGCAGCATTACCAACACTTCCACTGCTTACTGGACTCTCTAAAGATCTTTAGAGGTAAATTAGAGCTTAATAAAAGGCACAGAACACCAAGAGCCAGGACTGATGGCTGTAAACAAACTTTATGGAACCATGGGAAACTTGGTCACACCTATGAAAAGTGAACATCCAGCTAACTAAAATCATGCTGGACCACAGATGTTGCTGGACCAGGGAGTGCTAACCTAGAGAGGTTTAACACAGAGTGGCTCTGTCTATATTGGTGCGATCTTGCGCAAAAGCGGCTGCTTGCTGCCTGTCTACACTGGCTGAGAGTTCCTGTGCAAGAACACTGACGTTCTAATGTATGAAATCAGTGCTTCTTGCGCAAGAACTCTGATGCTCCCACTCAGGAATAAGCCCTCTTTGCGCAACTGTTCTTGCGCAAGAGGCCAGTGTAGACAGGCAACATGAATTTCTTGCGCTAGAAAGCCCTATGGTTAAAATGGCCATCAGAGCTTTCTTGCGCAAGAGAGCGTCTACAGTACACTGGCATAGATGCTCTTGCGCAAAAGCACATCTCCTGCGCAAAAGCACATGCCAGTGTAGACGCTCTCTTCTGGAAGAGTTTTTGCACAAGAACTCTTCCGCAAAAGAGTTCTTGCGCAAAATCATGCCAGCGTAGACGTAGCCAGTGTGTATTTGTGTGGTGATTTAAATAAATATTCTTGAAGTAGAAAAACATCCATAATATTAAATACATTTCAATTGATACTCTGTTTTTAAACACTAATTAAAATTGTGCTTTATCATTATTTTGAATTAATTGCATGAATTAACTGCAATTAAGTCCTAAAATTAATAGATTTGTGTGCATGTAAAATGATGTTAATAAAATAGATCAAGTTGACAATTAAAAAGTTTTTAAACGCAAACTTTAAAAAAAATTAAAATAGTTTTACAAGGGTCCTAGTTCCCTTTTGATATTTGAGTCTTTCCAGCAAAAGAGAAACTGATTATACTGGGAAACAGGGTGATAGTGACAATACACAAATGCTGACAAATGCACAGAACTTTAAACAAAATGTTTTTTCTGCCATCTTTGAGTTAGTTTCATTTTAGGATTTTATTACATTGTTTTCAGATTAATGACATTTCCAAGTTGATTGTGACTTTCACCCTAGTCCTCAGAGTACATGGTTGAACTGTCTGCCCATGAATGAGTTGCAGGATCACAGCCATAAAGTCATTGGACTTTCATTATTAAATGTCCCATAAACTAAACAAAGTTGGGCTAGTAAGTATTTGAATGTGAGACCTTCAAGGAAAACCCAAAGCACTGCAGGAGGCGGTGTTTCTGACCAAGTAGGTGATAGGGATGTTAGTGTATAGATGTTGAAACAATTAAGCCATAGACCTGGGCTTATTGGTTAACCCAAACAACCACATGCAATCCCCCCCGCCCCTCCCCCCGCTGTCTCTATCACCTCCCCTGTTCTCTGTGCTGCTGCCTCGCCACGGACAGAGGCTGCTCCATGGGATGCCTGAGCAGCCTCTGTCTGTGGTGAGCTCAGGCCCCCACAGACTGGCTCCACCTGTTGCCCTGTGCGTGGAACTGGGAGCGCACTGGCTGCCAGTCCCGCCTCTGGGGATCAATTATGGCTACTAAAACCACAAAATCTAACAATCCTAGTAGGCCGTATTCGTCTCTGAGACAGTATTGAACGACTGGTGCTGCTTTCCTTCTGAAATGTGAAATCAAGGCTTGTCGACCTCAGGTATTAAAGAGCCACAAGAAATGATCTATTTGCTATGTTCCTATGACCCTATTTATATCTATCTCATTAGATTGAAGGGGAGATAATTATCTAAATCTCAACATATGGGAAGGACTGTAATTTGATATTTTTAATATTCCTTGCCTGGTTACACTGAAGCTCCTGGGAA